>NW_027331990.1:1730900-2075154 GCF_048418815.1 Hemitrygon akajei | reverse complement strand
TGCTGACGAAAAGGAAAACAAATAGGAGGTTATTAAATTGGAGTCTGATGCTACATGAGTTTGATATTCAGATACAACATATTAAAGGGAGTGACAATGTAATCACTGACTGTATATCTAGATGCTAAGTTGAAGGTATATCTGTATTGCTTTGTAGTTAAAAACACTTCTGTAATATGCTAGATTCCGTAATTCTGTAAGACGCTGTATTAGTAAATTTTCCCCTTTGGTGAAAATTCCTAGAAGGATGGGGGCGTTATGGAGGATGAACAACTCTGATGGGCAGAAGGGTACAGAGTTGCCCATGTCCCCCCCCCCCCCCCCGGGAGAATCACAAACTGTTACTGTTACCACGCTGCTAATGAGAGAGAAAGAGAGACAAAGGGAAAACATACTGGGAGTGGAACATCTGCTTCAGATAAGGGAGAGATAACACTGGGAGAGAGATAATTGTTGACCCACTATATTATGACTCCTGAAAGTCTTATGGCTCCGGAGAAGGCTGTTTACTTGGTACCATTCTGTTCATTAAAATTCCTCAGTGGACAGCCGGAGTGGGCTGGTTTGATGGACTAAGCCATTTAAAACTGATAGACACCTGAGAGCCCGTGAGTGGGGATAAAAGTGAGGTCTGGGGAGACACCCCTCAGACACACCAGGAGACACACTAGTGAGCACTGCTTGAGTGTTGGAACCCACGTGAAGGTGTGGGGCATCGGAGACCGAACAAATGATCGATCAGTTTAACTCACAGTGTTTATAGCAGGGCCGGTGTGGGCTTGTGTGTGCGTGTCCGCCCTTGCCCGGGTGACGAGACCACACAGAAGAACGGCCTAGCTGAAGGACAGAGGGGTCATACCTGAATGGCCACAGCACATAGACGGATCAAGAACGTAAAGGAAGGTTTGGCTGACTGTAGCTGTCACTGTTTGCTCTCTCTCTCTCTCTCTCCTCTCTCTCTCTCTCTCTCTCTCTCTCTCTCTCTCTCTCTCTCTCTCTCTCTCTCTCTCTCTCTCTCTCTCTCTCTCTCTCTCTCTCTCTCTCCAACGATTGCAACACAAGAACCAACAACTGCATCAGCACGTATGAACTGAACTGAAATTTACATTCAAATATGACAATCCATTGTCCCCTCGACATCGATAGAGCTTGTTTCCATGGACAGACATATCAGAATGGGAATGGGACGTGGAATTAAAATGTGTGGCCACTGGGAGATCCTGCTTTTTCTGGCGGACCGAGCGTTGGAGTTCAGCGAAACGGTCTCCCAGTCTGCGTCGTGTCTTACCAATACATAAAAGGTCACACCGGGAGCATCGGACGCAGTATACCACACCAGCCGACTCACAGGTGAAGTGTCGCCTCACCTGGAAGGACTGTCTGGGGCCCTGAATGGTGGTGAGGGAGGAAATAAGGGCAGGTATAGCACTTGTTCCGTTTACAAGGATAAGTACCAGGAGGGAGATCGGTGGGAAGGGATGGAGGGGGCGGGGGCGTGTGGACAAAGGAGTCGTGTAGGGCGCAATCCCTGCGGAAAGCGGACGAGGAAGGGTGGAGGGAAAATGTGTTTGGTAGTGGGATCCCGTTGGAGGTGGCAGAAGATACGGAGAATTTTACGTTGGACCTGGAGGCTAGTGGGGTGGTACGTAAAGACAAGGGGAACCCTATCCCGAGTGCGGTGGTGGGCGGATGGGGTGAGGGCAGATGTGCGGGAAAAGTGAGAGATGCGTTTGAAAGCAGAGTTGATGGTGGACAAAGAGAAGCCCCTTTGTTTAAAAAAGTAAGACATCTCCTTCGTTCTGGAATGAAAAGCCTCATCCTGAGAGCAGATGCGGCGGAGACAGAGGAATTGTGAGAAGGGGATAGCATTTTTGCAAGAGACAGGGTGGGAAGAGGAATAATCCAGGTAGCTCTGAGAGTTTGTAGGCTTATAGTAGATATCAATAGATAGGCTGTCTCCAGAGATGGAGACAAAAAGATCAAGAAAGGGGGGGGGGGGGAGTTGTCGGAAATGGACCAGGTAAATTTGAGGGCAGGGTGAAAGTTGGAGGCAAAGTTAATGAGGTCAATGAGCTCAGCATGCGAGCAAGAGACAGCGCCAATGCAGTCGTCGATGTAGCGAAGGAAAAGAGGGGGATAGATACCGGTATAGCCTTGGAACATGGACTGTTCCACAAAGCCAACAAAAATACAGGCATAACTGGGACCCTTACGGGTACTCATGGCTACACCCTTGGTTTTGAGGAAGTGGGAGGAGCCAAAGGAGAAATTATTGAGAGTAAGAACTAATTCCGCTAGACGGAGGAGAGTGGTAGTAGAGGGGAATTGGTTAGGTCTGGAATCCAAAAAAAAAAAAAGCGAAGAACTTCGAGACCATCTCGGTGGGGGATGGATGTATATAGGGACTGGACGTCTATGGTGAACATAAGAAGGTGGGGGCAAGGGAACTTAAAATCCTTGAAAAAATTCAAAGCATGAGAAGTATCACAAACATAGGTGGGAAGAGATTGAACAAGGGCAACAGTCTCGCAGAGGAACCAGGTAGGTCATTGCTGAATTGCAAAGGCGAGAGGAAATTCTAAATTCAGAGTGACAGGAAGAGATTTCTGTGATCGCAAACCAAAATTCAGAATGGTATGTTGCCTCACTTGCTCCAGAATAAACGATATCTCTGAGCGGGCATAGGATATTCTGAAGGAGGTAGTGTGCTGTGTTATACGTCTTTCATTTTGAAACCAAAGTAATGGCCATGAAGGAAGCTGTAGATCTGCTAACGTAATTTCGGGAGTTAGACTGGAGTTTAATGGCAGAAAATCCAGAGTTGTATTCGGAGTATTACTTTCTGTACCTTGTTCTGACAATGTAAATAATTAAAATAGAGTGCGGAACGGGGGCTTTAGAGATATAGGCTAATAGGCGTTTGATGAAGAAGCAGGTAATTGTGTAGGAAAAATGGGCTGCAGCTAAACTGGTAGGGTTCTAAGGTTCTTTGTTTGTATTCATGAGTACAATCGGCCTGACAAATAAATCTGAAATGAAAGGCAGGCAGGGAGTGCTTAATGAATATAGTGGGCATTATAGATTGAAGTAAGTTTATCTCTAATCAACGAGTATCACAGATTAGGCTGATGATTCAGAACCTAGATTAATGCTTTAAAATATAGCGTTCACTCCATGATAGAGCCATGGTTGATATTGGGACAAGTCTGCCCACTCAACGTCCCCTAATGTCAATATGCTGGAAGTGATACGATGGGAAGTAAAAATATTAGAAAAATTCTGCGGGTAATCAGATAAAATGTTACTGCTCTACTCAGAGAAGACATTCATCCCCTGAGGCAAAGTGGGTAAATCTGAAATTATTCACACTGGTCTGATTACTTTATTAATTCCCAATATCCTGTAGAAGCATAGGAGCAGGAATGCAGAGTATGACTGATTTAAGTGAGTAAAATATGTTGTCGTGTTTAACTTTAACTTACCAATATTGGTGGGTACAGCATTGCTTCAAAACCAAACAAACAAACAAATCAAGAATCAAACTTTTTTTAAGGCAGAGTTTTTCAGCTGCATCCAGGAGTGTTTTTTAAGCATATGACAGTGTTAGCAGTCGGAGGATGTCGGCAAAGTAGTAAATCAGTTTTCTGCATTTATATTCACGAAGGGGAATGATACAGGGAAAGTGAGATCAGAGTGTGCTATTAGAATAAGCTACTGAATCGTGAAACAAAGAGGTAGATGCTATTAAGTGATTTGAAAGAAATTAATATGGACATATTCCCCTGGCCTGATAGGACATCCTACCTTATGAAGATGCACGTAGGAAGAATGTTGTGGAATTTATGAAGATTTCTGTAATTATTTTCCATTCAGCCGAGCTGGCAGTGAAATGGAGCTCAATGTTGCTCCCATGTCTACAAATGCGAACAGGCAACTGAATCTCCAATGAGTGTTTTGAAATTAGTGGGGTAGACTGCCAAGGGTAAGATTAATTACAGAAAATAAACAACATATAATAGGAGTGGCAACCAGCGTGTTTGTTTAGTGTGGAAGAGGACATCGCAGAAAAAGTGAATATAGAATTGTAGAAAGCGAGTTCAGTGATTTATGGGATCCGTCTTGCGTGATTTCTGCATGCTGATTAGGGTTGCATCTGTTAATGCTTTCTATGGTGGGTTGAACATGAAGATTAAGATACACAGGATGCCGAGCCACTTGGAAGTTTGGCTTTAGAATTCGACAGACTATGGAGGTTGCAGCGAGAGATTCCAGCTTGAAGACTGTGCCTAGTGGTGTTCTGCAAAAGGCTGTTTTAAGACTGTTTGTTCCTTTGGAATAACATAAAGTTTGCGGTTAAATTTGTGGACGATACAAAATGGCGAAGGTCTGAAAAATGAGGAAGATCGTCAAAACATTCAATAGAACATTATTTAAAGTTATGGCTGAAGGGATTTTAAAAATAGTTCAACCAGCAAAAAAAAATCAAATAGAGGTTTTGTACCTAGCGAGGACACTAGTATCCAGAAACAGAAATTTGTTGCACGTTAGAGAGATTAGAGATATGGCAGCTTTGTCATGGTCCGGTCCGTGTAGTCCGCTTTCCCATTTACGGTCCAGTCCGTGGACACCGGACTCCGGGTCTTCCGGCTATCCTTTGTTTCAGTAGGGCTTAATCATATGCACCTGATACTTGTCTTGGTGCTGGGAATTAAACTGGACCTGGGTTCGATTGTGGCTGCTGGTTCGTCTCGTCAGTATCCCGTTCTCGCCTCCGTGGGATAAGTCAGGCTGTCTTTGCCGTTACCCTGCGGTCAGATCTGCCCCTTCTTGTCCTTGCCTCCATTGGGTAAGCCAGGCCGTCTTTACTGTTACCCTGAGGACGGACTGTTCCCTTCGCTTCCCCTTTCTTTTAAAACCTTGCCTGTTTCGCCATCAAGTTCTACCGCTGAAGCTGTGTCAAGATGATAAACTATCTATCGTTGTTTGGAACTGTCTCTTTGTGTCCTCGCCTTCGCTAGGTAGGTCCAGCCGTTTGCCGCGACCTTGTGTTGGGAACCGTTTCGCCGTGTTTAGCATTCTGTGTTTGAGTCCCGGCCCTACGCCCTGTTCCCAAGGAGGGACCCGGCTCGGGTCCTGTCTCTGAAATCCAAGGCTCCGTGCTCCCGTGCTCTAGGCTAAGGCTTCGAGCCCCCAGTCCACTTCCAATGCTCCGAGGTTCGTGTATCCCAAGACCTGTCATGTCTTCGCCTCGGTCCGGAGTCCGCGTCCGAGTCAAGACCCAGATTCTGGGTCCTTGCCCAGTCTCTAGCTGGGAGTCCAAATACAAGCCTCGCTTAGTCCTGTAGCCACGTCTCGAAGAAACCAAGCCATGTCCAGTCCTGCAGTCACGTCATGTGCTCGCCTAGTTCCGGAATCCGAGCCCGAGTCAAACCCCAGTTTCTGGGTCATTATCTAGCCTCTGGATCGCAGTCCAAGCCCGGTTCCAAGTTCCCAGTTACTTGCCCTGGTTCCGCTTTTCTAGCTGAAGTCCTAGCCTAAGTCTGTGTTCCTGTCCCAGCTCCAAGTCTGTGTCCAGTCAAGTCCGTAACTCTCGTCCAGTCTAGTTCCCAGTACGTTAGTCTCTGTGTCTTGCATTTAGGTCCGTTCCTGCCCCCACCCCATGACAGAACAAACCAGTCATACATGGACCCAGCAACGTAGACACTGTCGTCTAACTCTCGTCATCCTGGGTTCCCTCCTGGTTGAGTAACTCCCCCACCCGCTCAGGTCGTTCTTCGTCCTGGAGAGCCTGTTTGGTCGCCGGGAGGCTCCCATAGAGGTGGGGGGAGGGAGGTGGGGGTACTGTCATGATCCGATCCGTGAAGTGCGCGTTTCGGTTCACGGTCCAGTCCGTGGACACCAGACTCCGGCTCTACCGGCTGTCCCTTGCTTAGTTTGGGCATAATCATAGGCACCTGATGCTCGTCTTGAGGCTGGGAATATAAGTGGCCAGGGTTTGAGTGTGGGTGCTGGTTCTTATTGTCAGTATCGCGTCCTCACTTCCGTGGGGTAAGTCAGGCCGTCTTTGCAGTTACCCGGCGGTTGGATGTTTCACTTCCTGTCCTTGCCTCCATTGCGTAAGCCAGGCTGTCTTTGCCGTTACCCTGAGGCCTGACTCTTCCGTCCTCCTCCTTTTCCTTCTGAAGTCTTGTCTCACGCTTTGCCTGTTTCGCCGTTAAGTTCTGCCGCTGTCGCGGGACCAGAGTCTTGCTGTGTCAAGGTAAGAAACTGTCTATCGTTGTTTGGAACTGTCTCTTTGTGTCTTCGCCTTCGCTAGGTAGGTCCGGCCGTTTGTCGCTACGTTGTGTTGGGAACAATTTCGTCGTGTTCAGCTTTCTGAGCATGCCTCCCGGCCCTACGTCCTGTTCCCTAGGGGGTGTCCCGGCTCCGTGTTATGTGTTTCAGTCCCGGCCCTACGTCCTGTTCCCAAGGAGGGGTCCCGGCTCTGTGTACCTTGTTCCTGTCTCTCAAATCTAAGGCTTCGTGTTCCCATGCTCTAGACTAAGGTTCCGAGCGACTAGTTCTCGTCCAAGACTCCGAATTTCCTGTCTCCCAAAACCACGCCATGTCTTCGCCTCGTTCCGGAGTCCGAGACCGAGACAAGACCCAGCTGCGGGTCCATGCCCAGACTCTGGCTCGGAGTACATGCCCAAGCCTCATCTAGCCTTGCAGCCAAGCCTCGAAGAACAAAAGCCATGTCCAGTCATACAGCCACGTCATGTCCTCGCCTAGTTCCGGGGTCCGAGTCCGAGTCAAGACCTAGGTTTCCAGGTCCTTGTCCAGTCTTTGTCTCGGAGTCCAAGCCCAGGCTCCTGTTTCCCAGTTCCTGGTGCTGGTCCCGCTTTCCTAGCAAAATTCCTAGCCCAAGTCTGTGTCCCAGCTCCTAGTCTGTGCCCAGTCAAGTTTCTAACTCTAGTACAGTCCAGTTCCCAGTACTTCAGTGTCTGTGTCTTGTATTTGGGTCCACTCTCAACGACCCCCTTATTTCAAGTTTAACTTTAGGCTGAAAGGAGAGATGGTGGTGAGATGGCTGAATTCCCATGATTCATCCTACCTTTAGGGGATCAACGTGGGCAGATTGCTGGGGAATAGACGGAGATTGCTGTATTTACTGTCCAGACCGCTAAGCTGCCAGTGAACTGGGGCTAAATGTTTGTCCCTTGACTAAGTATGCAAAGAAACAAATTAGACTCTGATCAGTGATCTGAAATTAGTGGGTGCATTGTAAGGGCTAGGATTAATTACAGTCTGTAATACACTTAGGATAGGAGTGGGAACCGTTATAGTTTATTTGTGGAAAAGGACATCTCATTAAAAAATAACTAAATTGTTAATTGTAGAAAGCGAGTTCTGTGATTTTAGGGATTGTGGTTGGATGACGTCTGCATGATGTAAGGTGTTGCATCTGACAGTGTGGTCAGGTGGGTTGAGAAAGACGATGGAGATACATAGGATGCCATGTGACATGGAGGTTTGGGTTTAGAATTCGACAGGCTATGGATTGAAGAGAGATATTCTGATATGAAGACTGTGCCCAGTGGTGTTCTGCAGGGGCAAGGAGAAAGTTTGTAGTTCAATTTGTGGCAGATACAAAATGGTAAAGGACTGGGGTGTGAAGGAGATCCTCAAAACGTGCAACAGAATATCATTAAAATTTATGGCTGAAGGGATTTCAAATTTGGTTCAACCGGGACAAGTTTGAGGTGCTGTACCTTTTTGAGGACAATCGTATCCCAGGACAGAAACTCTTCCCCATATTAGAAAGATCAAAACCAGAGCAGCTAAGCTTTAGGCTAAAAGGAAAACACGTTTGAAGTCAATGTGCAGGGCAAGCTGTTTAATCAGCAAAGAGAGATACGTCTAACATGTTGTTGAAGCTACCAGTAGAGGCAGATACGACAGTTGCGTTCAAAAGACTTTCAGATGGGAACAGGAACATGATGCGGCTGGTTTGACAGTAAATATGCTGGTAGATATGGTGTCTGCAATTTTGTGTGGATTTCACTACAGATATCATTGGCTCAAATATCTGCTCCTGTTGTCTAGCTGTTTACTTTCTATTTCCTCCGGCTAAGGCACTTACTATACTCGTTTTTAAAGTTTTTGCTGTTTTCTATGCCCTCATCAGATTTTGCTTTTTATGGGACATAATGACATACATGTATCTCAAGATTCTTTTTTTCTTTTCGTATGACTCCCCGTTTCGAAATTTAAAGTGATCTCCAGAGTAGAGTGGGAAACCATTTTCTGGCAGATGGCTGATCCTCCCCATGTCCTGGAATCATATTGGTAGCAGCAATCTCAACACAGCAAAAATTAATAAAAACAAATTCAAAGCTGAGATGAGCAACTAAACGCTATTACAAGGCAAAAGGAGAACAAACCACGTGCGAACAGCTGGGAACATTCAATGGGCCCAGCGAAACTTGTAGTCTATGAACCAATCATACATTTATCTATCGAATTTCTGTATTTAGGAATAAATTGCGTTCAACGTGAAAATTTCTAAGTCAGTATACTCTTGATGAAAATGCGAATGGAAGTTGAGGAATTTGGAAAAGAAAGACATATCTGAAATCGCAGAATGAATGTCATCAGCTTTTATGTGAAAAATTGGGCTGTGACGAAGCACAGTGAACTCAATGCTGAGTTAGATAAACATCCAATGCACCAAGTAAAAAGACGGAGCAGAACAGAATACTAAAGAATGACAGTGAAGAGGGGAGATGAAAACAGAATAGATTGTTTTTTATTCCGAAATTCAGCATTCTGTTTTTAGAAACTAAAAAAGCAAGGAAGTCCGAGAAAATTGGAAGTATTTTGTGCAGAATGGAAGATGAATGTCCAGCTCGATTAGACGCTGCCTCAAGCTGTGCTTTCCCTATGCCAAAGTTCCTTTGATAATGATTTGATCATATTTACTTCTCGACTGTATGCAATGCATCGATATACAGAACAGCAGTAATACAATGAAGCCTGTTGACATATCGAGATACACGATAGTACTGTATCATAAAATAACCCTGAGAAATAAGGACACACAACATATGACAATGGTCTCGTCTTCGAATCATTTCAAAACTAAGTTACCACAACATGTATTATCTATTTGTAACGGGTTACCACTGATTCCAATGAATATTGTTTTGCTACTCCAAACCCAGATCACCAAAAGCATTTTCCACAATTTCAAAACAGTATTGGTGTTATATTCTTATCAATACTCTTTGTATTTCTCGCACCAGTCATTCCTGAGCACAGGTTTGGGACTGCACTAAGCAGTACAGAAATTCAAATAATGCAGCAGGTGTTTATGTCTTCAATCATATCTTTAAGGTTAAACTGATTGTTCTGTTAATTTACAATAGCAATTGAAAAAAAATTCTGCTGTATTTGTCCATTCAGGTTGAGCTAGTTGTTTATTGTCAGATCCTGCACTCGAGTTATTTTATGTTCTGGATGTTAGCAGAGATTTCATTGATTCCAAAATTTGCCAATGTAATCAATTTCTCCTCTCCCTCCCCCTAGCACTGTTGACACTAAGAACTGCTTCAGAACTAGAACATCTGTTTTTTTTTTCTTTTAGTTTTCGTGGCATCTTGCCACGACTTTAAGGTAACGTAGTCACTCCAACTTTAAAATAGCTTTTCAAAATGTGTCTTGCATCCTCTTGTCCCGAGGAATGTCCAGAAAGAATATTTGCACTGTATTAATTGAATATAGTGTCTAATATTCATTCATTCTCTGTATATATAATCTGTCTTGTCACATTCTGCAGCAATGTCTCTAAAAACTGTTTTTTTCTGTTGAGCTCACAGGAAACACCTGCTGTTGTACATATCTCAGATACTTCTCCTCTGAAACACTGATATGCGGTTTCTATATTTATTTTGTAATTAGCTTCTGACTCAATTTTTATGGGCCTAATTTTTGTTCCAGATTCTTTATCCAAGACATCGCTGTGTGAAGGTTTAGTTTGAGTTTCTGAATAGTTATTGAGGTGAATTTACTGAGCTGGCCTAGGAGCTACATAACAATTATCGACAATTCAATTCTGAAATGGTACGAATCTTGGAACGTAAGTCATTTGCAGTCGTATTATTTCAAGAGTTAAATTATACGGACAGTGTCCAAAAGCCTGGAACATTGTTCTATTGATGCAACTAGGCAATGTTAATTCACGTAATCATATAATTATTGAAGGGAAACTTAAATGCACTCGTGAGAATTCTGAAACAAATATACTGTTGCTGAAACCCACCTCACTACAGAAAAGGATCTTGGCGATTGTAGGGATGACGTAAAGCGGACTGAAAAGCCCGAGCATATGGATATTAAGGATATTACGAAACAGGATATGCTGGAACTTTTGGAAAGCCTCAAGTAGGATAGGTCAACGGGACCGGACGAGATGGAGGGTTGAAGAGTGGCGAATGTTGTTCCCTTTTTCAAGAAAGGGAGTAGAGACAGCCCAGGAAACCTTAGAACTTGATTGATTAAGTATTCATCACATTAAAGTCCGTATTTAGTAGATGCAGCTTTGGCAGCAATTGCAGCCTCAATTCTCTGTGGATAGTTCTCTAACGGCTTTGTACTTATGGACACTGCAATTGTCACCATACTTCTTTTGGAGAAACTCGGAGGCTCTGTAATACTGCATGGGGCGCATGAGCGCACATCCTTTTGCAAGACCATCCAGACATTTTCAATTGGATTGAGGTGTGGAATCAGACTTGGCCTCTGTAGCACATTAATTATGTTATTTTAAGCTATTCCTGTATAGCTTTGGCTTTATGCTTGATGATGAGGAGGTGAATTGGATTAGTAAGTATGCAGATGATACTAAGATAGGTACCGTTATGGATAATGAAGTAGGTTTTCAAAGCCTGCCGAGAGATTTCGGCCAGTTAGAAGAGTGGGCTGAAAGTTGGCAGATGGAGTTTAATGCTGATAAGTGTGAGGTGCTACATTTTAGTAGGACTAAATAAAATAGGACATACATGATAAATAGTAGGGCATTGAAGAATGCAGGAGAACAGAGTGATCTAGGAATAATGGTCATAGTTCTCTGAAGGTGGAATCTCATGTGGATAGGGTGGTGAAGAAAGCCTTTGGTATGCTGACATTTATAAATCAGAGCATTGATATAGGAGTTGGGATGTAATGTTCAAATTGTACAAGGCATTGGTTAGGTCAATCTGGACTATTGTGTAATGTTCTGGTCACCAAATTATAGGAAAGATGTCAACAAAATAAAAAGAGTACAGAGGAGATTTACTAGAATGTTACCTGGGTTAAAGCAGTTACAGAGAAATTTACAGAGAAAGGTTGAACAAGTTAGGCCTTTATTCTTTGGAGCGTAGAAGGTTGAGGGGGGACGATAGAGGTATTTAAAATTATGAGGGGGTAGATAGAGTTGACAAGGATAGGCTTTTTACATTCAGAATAGGGGAGATTCAAACAAGAGGACATGAGTTGAAAGTTTAGGGGTAACACGAGGGGGAACTTCCTTACTCAGAGACTGTTGGCTGTGTGAAACGAGCTTTCATTAGAAGTGGTAGAGGCTGGGTCGATAGTGTCATTTAAATAAAATATTAGATAGGTATATGGATAGGAAAGGAATGGATGGTTATGGGCTGAGTGTAGGTGGGTGGGTCTAGGTGAAATTAATCGCTCGGCACAGAATAGAAGGGCCGAGATGGCTTGTTTCCGTGCTGTAATTGTTAATTGTTATATGTCATTGTCTAGCTGGAAGACATATCTTCTCCAAAGTTGCATTTCTCTTGCAGACCTGGTCAGATTTTCCTGTAGGATTTCCCTGTGTTTGTTAACAATCATTGTACCCTTTACATTCACTCGCTTTTCAGGGCCCAGTGCAGTGAAGCCTCCCCATGGCACGATGCAGCCAAATATAACGTTTAGTCTGTGGGCAAAATAATCTCATTTTTGTTTTTATCAGACCATAGAACTTTCTTCCCGCTAACGTCAGAGTCTCCCACGTGCCTTTTGCACACTCCAGCGGAGATTTCATGTTAGTTTTTTGCTCAGAAGTGGTTTTCTCTTTGCCACTGATGCGGCTGCTGAAACACTCGGGCAACAGCTGTTGTATGCACAGTCGCTACCATCTCAGCCACTGAAGCTTGCAACTCCTCCAGTGTTGTCAAAGACCTCTTGGTGGTCCCCCTCACTAGCTCTCAACTTGTGCACTCAGTCAGATATTGAGGACAGTCTGCTGTAGCCAGATTTACAACTGTGTCATATGCTTTCCATTTCTTGATGACTTACTCAACTGTACTCAAAGGGATATTGGGTGATTTGGAAATTAGCCTGGATCCATCTCCTGACTGTTGCTTTTCAATAAAAATTTTCGCCGAGCTGCATGAAGTGTTTTTTTTGTCTTCATGCTGTAACTTTTTTGTGTGTCAAGATACTGACTCACCAGCAGCTGGACCTTACAAATACGGTTGTGTTTTTACTGCATTCAAGCGAAAAAACCCTGACTGAACACGGTGATTTCCATTTAACTAATTATGTGACTTATGAAACCGACTGACTGCACCAGTGATGATTTTGTGTGTTACATTAAAGTGGGGGAGGTGAATACTTATGTAACTAGTTATCTTGTATTTTACATTTGTAATTAACTTAGATCTCCTTGTAGAGATCTGTTTTCACTTTAACTCGAAAGTGACTTTACATATTATTTTGATCAGTATATAAAAATAAAAACAAATCAATCTTTACATTCTGTTCAGATTTTATACCTTCCCAGTACGGTAAGGGTCAATTCTGACCCTGGCCCAAGATTCCCTCTATAACAGGTGTCTATACCAAATTGTGAGCCACTCATCTATTTACGATGTCGGTGTAGCCTATCTGACATTAATAAAAGTGTGACTAATCCTTAATTAA
Organism: Hemitrygon akajei; assembly: GCF_048418815.1. Lineage (NCBI taxonomy): Eukaryota > Metazoa > Chordata > Chondrichthyes > Myliobatiformes > Dasyatidae > Hemitrygon > Hemitrygon akajei. Next base: position 2,062,203 of record NW_027331990.1, on the reverse strand, counting down.
TGTATCAGAGATGAGGGACAGTTATTTTTTAGGTTTAACACCACTCATCATTGGAGAAAACACCAATACTGTCACACGTTATAATGCCCTATTCTATTTAAGACATAAAAACATAACAACCATTAAGGATTAAATATATTTTATTGAAAATAAAAATGGGAAGAGCATTCTTGAACTTTGGGGTTTATTTTATAACCAGTATTATATAACCATTTGTAACCATTACGATCAGCAAACACTGTCCACACTGCTATATCATTAAAAAAATCCTACCAACTACTATCGAATTATAACTATGAATTCAGCAGTAAATAACTTTTAAACAACATACTAAACATTCAAATCAGTCGTGGGAAACCTTGCGTGTGTGGCCCTTGCATATGAGCCTACCACATTTGCAGCAAGTAGACGATGGTTTGCAGTCCATTTCTGCAGGGCAGAATTTGCATCTCCCTCTCTTCTGTCCTCCTGTTTTGGCCTCTTGTGGGACTTGTAGAGCACAGCCAGGTTCAGATTGCTGTACTGCCCTTACCACTGCTGCTGAGAATGCTGTGTGGGGAAGGTGTTTTCGCCTTTGCATAGAAGGAGTCACAAGAGCCTTTCCAAGCTCCTCCAAAAAGAACCTCCTCCAGTTCCTCTTGCTTGCCCTCCAGATAATGCTCGGGTCACTCTAGATGACAAAGGCATTCTATGCGGAAATGTCAATGATGCTATGCGGGATGTTCTCCTAGGTCCACGTGACTTTGTCAAGGTTTTCTACACCCCCCGCCACAATTTGTTGGCATTGTAGTCCAGAAAGATGGCTGGTTTTCTGTCCCACTTATCGCTTACCTCTGCAGCCTTACGTAAAGTCCTCATGAGGATCACATACTTGTTCTGCTTTGTCATATACGACACAACTGTGGAGTCATGGGTGAACGCTAACTTAAAAGACAAGACGTCTTTCCCCCCGTATCAGTCAGAGCAGGTGCCAGCTCCGGCCTTTCGGCCTCACAGTGCTCACCATTTCTTCTTCAGAAGCGCCTGACCAAGGTAATGAGACGTGAAGAAGTTGTCACAGGTTACGTTGTGCCCGTTCAGCCCTTCTGTCATGTCCAACACGACGCGCATGCCTTGCTCTCTCTCCGGCCTCCCACAGCTGCCTTCCCAGTACACACTTGCATATTCCAAGCGTAGCTGGAACGCACATCACAGGCTGCCCATATCTCTATCCCATATTTCCCCGGCTTGCTATGCATGTACTGGCGGAAAGGACGGCAATCTGCAAAAACACAGAAAGGGGAAGAAAAATTAGCTAAATTAACCAAGAGCATCTTTTCATTGAAGCAGTGATTGACCAGTCTGACAATAAAAAGGACAGGCATTTATTACCTCTGAATGGAACCAGTCTTGCATCCACTGTGACCTCAGGACAGGGTTGTACATTAGAGGGAAATGTTCCCCACTTGTCCCAGACATCCCTGATTGCTATCAGTTTGTCAGGAGTTCCGCGCAACATTAGACCACCAGTAGCCGTTGCAATCGGTACGGGTAAAATTTGATCCGGAACAGCTCCCGAGTTGCAAAAATTGTAGCGCCAGTACAAAAGTTTAGTTTTCTTTTGATCTCTTTTTTTTGATTTTTGCGCATATTGGGTCACTTTAGGAAAAAGTCATAAAATTTCGGCTGGAAAAAAAACGGCGTTTTTGGAGTTTTCACTGCGGTCAAAGGTCAAAAGGGTCAAAGTTAACCCGAACAGTATGGAAGGGTTAAGCCTGGTCTGGCGCTATCAGTATATGAGCTTCCGATCTCTTTTGTTGCTGATTTTTTTTTCTCTCTGCGAGAGAAAGGAGAGAGCCCAGGAGGGATTCGAGTCTCTGAATAAGGAGAAGGAGGTTAGAGTCCGCCGATAGCGGGGTTCGAGTACTCTGTCCAAAAACAAAGAGTCGGGTTCGAGTCCCAGTTTGAGGCCACATCTTGAGTATCTACACTTTGCCTTAGACCGGTTGTTAAGAGGGGAAATTCCCCACACGAAGGTCAGGAACCTGAACTGGGTGAGAGAAAACAGCGGCCGATTAGTGTTTGAAAGCATATTATGGGAGGTTCGTGTCCCCCTGGAATTTGGAGATTTGAGTCCTCAAGGAACTAAAAGGGTTAGCCTCCTCCGGTGGTAGAGCCGAATATATAAAATCATATGAAACGATGGATCAGATCTTAGATAAATCGGGAAATAACACACCATCATTTTAATTAAGTAAAGATGATCCAGGAAACAATAAAACGACTATTGTAGATTATCGGCAGGCTTAAATAAGAAATTGGGTTACGATATTTGGCCTTTGGGAGGAACTTGGGATACAGAGTCATGTGAACGGAAAAGAACTGTGGAAAGAAATGGAAATTCCTAATTAATGAATGGAAAGATAAAGCTGACACCAAATGAAACACCACTTCTCTGGCCAGACAGAGTAACAAAGAAAACAGGCAAAGGCAGATATGGACAGGAAGGTTTAGATTGGCAGTGCCACGCGCGAGATCTAGGCCAAATACGGGATCCCGAACCATGTCTGGCATATCGACCCTGTTTGAGCATAATGACCGCAATGAGGGTTGGAAACGCACAGTATCTCTAGCTTATCAGGGGCCGAGTGCGCCCGGTTCTCCCGAACACCAATCTTCCCAGTACTCAGATACCGTGGCCGTTCGGGTAAAACAGCAGCGGCAGGGAAGGGAAGCCTCTCTATCCCCTGAGATCAGGAAAGGGAATACCGAGGATTATTTCGAGACAGGGAGGGAAGAATCCAATAAGACCCCAGAGTTAATGGCTCAACAGAGACAATTGCCCTCCCGAAAGCTGCCCAATCCACGAGCAGCCCCCAGTAATTCCTGTGTATGCACCCTGGAAGCCTCAGGAAATGATAATGATCATGAACCTGACCCCAGATAGAAAAGTAAAACCAGCACAGTTTGCTCAGTGTGTCCGCAGTACTATACAAATGTTTAATGCGACCCCGCAAGATTTATTCTGTCTCTGCTGCATGATTCTCTCAGCTGATGAGGGGCGGAAATGGAAGGCAGAATTGAGATACCAAACCTATCAGGAGTTACAGGCGGGAAACCAGAATGAAAATGAACAGACAGACCAGATTACAGTCTATCGGTAGCGATTTGAGGCGTGCAACGGCAATTTCGCCGGAGACCAAGCCTCTAATATTGGGAATCCGTCCACCTCCCCCACTCCCCACCCCCCCCCAAGTTTAATGTCTTACTGCTCCAATGCTTACCAGTTAAGCCAGCCAACACGTTTAGAATAAATAATATGGATTGTCCTGACAATGATCAAAATCGAATACGACGAGCTTTCACATATTTTTGAGATCCGGTTTTCGAATCCCGATCAACCATGGTGGGAACTAAAATTAAAGATGAAAATGTTCAGCGGAAAGAAGGATGTGAGGGTGTTACATCTGGGGGATTAGAAACGGGAAACAAGGCAAGGAATGCACGTATTCTCGTCCTCAGCCACTGCGGTGTAATCTGGCAGAATGAGACTTGCTCTGTCCGTTGGAAGTCGAGATTCCATGCACGGTCAGGGATGTCATCCTGGGACTAGCGAACAACCGACAGCGTCCCCAGTTACCGACAACCCCCCCCCCCCCCCCCCCGCGAGTGGTGGGCACTCAAATTGGATTCAACTTCGTTTGAACCCCCTCTGCCAGAGGCAGACCCTCTGTGCTATGATCCAACAGAGTGCTCAACTGAGGAAAGCCAGTATTATGCACCTCTCGAGGGACAGAGGTTCCCAGTCACAGTGATTGGAGAGGTTAAGGAAGAGAGGGCAGTGCATTACTGGCCGAAGTTTCGGATTTCCTTTGGCGATAGACAGCACTGGTGGTTCCCCATACCACCGGTAGGCTCTGCCCTGGGTTCAAGCCAAAGAGCCTAGGGTTCCTTGCCTACACCCTGACGAAACAAGCCTCCGGCACCCAGGGAGACTGGCAAGACCTGACCGAGGGCCAACTCCGATACTCAAAGGAGTCAAAGTTGAAGACGGGACATCTGGCAAGACACTATTTTAATATTGAACGTACCCAAGACGTTGTACCACATCTCTGAGAAATTTCAGGTCATGAAGTCGACAGCACCATCAGCCCCCCCCCCCCCCAACCCCGTCCGGATCACCGTGAGAGAAGGACAGACTCTCCTATCCCTTCCGCAATACAATCCCTTCCAGCCCGAGGCAACGTTTTATGAGGCTGTAAGCTCTTTCGTGGATCCAGCAGGAAAACGATGTTCTGGCTATGCGATAAGTGACGGCAGTGAAGTAATTGAGCAAGTCTCCTTTGCAGCAGCTGTCTCCGCCCAGAACGCTGAGCTACTTGCTCTGACTCGTGCCTGTATCCTAGCAACAGTCTAAAGTGCAGTCTAACCGCGTACTCAGTTCTGACTTTGAGGAATCTACCACAGAACCAATTCTTTGTAGAAGACCTTAAACAAACAACGCAAAGTCATAAATGAAGATTACATTGAAGAGGGAGTCCACAACTATTTGGAAGAAAATAAACAGGGCCTGAATGAGGGCTTCAGTAGAGGAGGCAAAAGTGCAAGCCGAAGCTGGAATCCTCTGTGATTAACGTTCCGAATTTTAAAATGAAAAGCCTGTGGAAAAGAAATCTCAAAGAGATTAAAGTGCGAACATTTTCATCGACTCCCGTACCCCAATTTTTAGTCCCCTCCGGAGCCCAACAAACTCTTATTAGACAAAACCTAAGGACAGGTATGGCGGACATGGGGGAAAACGTAACTAACAGAGGGGGAATATATAAGTTCCAGGGGGACGCCCCTGAAGGAGAACGCAAACTACGATACCAAATGGGTTACCACCTTCAACCTCAGACAAATTTCTGGGTGACCCCTGCAGAACAGGTTTGTGATCCCTGTGTGTTCTTATCTATCTTGATAGATTGAGTAAATAATTGTACACACTTGGGAAGGGAGGGAATGGTTAATCCCTTGGTGGATCCCTGATTTCCAGGAAGCAGCTGAAAAGCGAGTCACAGCATGTAGCAAAAACACGAATGCTGGAAAGGGAATCCCTTGTGTTTCCGGAACGGGGGGACCTTTTCCTTCTTTACAACTTGATTTTATAGAACTACCCAAAGTATATTGTTGTAAATATTGCTTAGTAATAGTAGATGTATTTAGCAGATAGATAGACGCTATACCCATCAGTGATATACTGTTGTAACAATATTACTAACAGAAGTGATTCCCTGTTTGGGCTTACCTGAATCAATAAGCTCAGATAATGGCCCTCGTTTTATTGGTAAGATAAATGAAAAACATCTGTAAAGAACTGGCAGTAAAACAACAATTTCACTGTGCTCACCATCCAAGAGCAGCTGGCATAGTCGAACAAGCAAATGGAACCTTAAAGAATAAGCTAACTAAACTTATGCAAGAAACTGGACTAACCTGGCTTAAGGTTTTACCTCTGGCATTGTTCCATATGAGAGTCACGCTCTCGACTAAAACTGGATTATCCTCATTAGAAATCATCTATGGAAAGCCCGATGGACACCGGGGTTAAATCATTCCCTCCCTGATAAAATAGAAATGCACACTATAGGAGAGGAAATGGAAAAAATGTGTAAGCTAACCAAAAGAAATTCCAAAGTTCACATTCGCAGTTTCGCCAGGTCCACCAAGGGGACGAGGATCAAGCTAAAGGGGACTATCCCGCTATTAATTCTGGAGACTTCGTCTTGATAAAGAATTGGGATAGAAAGACATTGGACACTCGGTGGAAAGGACCCTATCAGGTGCTGCTGACCACATCCACGGCAGTGAGGGTGGAGGGGCAACCAAGGTGGATTCATCGAACCGACTGTAAACCCGCCGTTAAGGAAGTAGGAGAAACGAAGGGGGAATAATATAATGATGGCTGTACTAATGTCACTTTTTGTACTATGTGCCCCAAGTCTCCAAACAAATAACTTCCATTCTCTATGCCACACATATGCAGAACGAAGAAGGCAGTCGGCCTTTTGGGAATGTGCCAGGTTATCCCCACATGCGGAACCAGGATTGCCCTTGGAAGAAGTACCTTTGAATAGTAGTGAGATTTTATCTGTGAGAATTATGAATTCTTTGAGTAAATCCTGAGACCCATTATTGGATCGATGGTGGATATCAGGGAAATTGGAGGGACAGTAAAAACAATAAGTGAATTACAGTATCGCCACTCCGTGGGTCTCAGGGCAGACTCTCATTTGTCACCCACCGACAGGGACTACGCTTGTCTCGCTTCTTATAAATTCTTCAACTGCTCCTATCCGCGGTTCCTTCTCATTATATCAAAGTATTGGATCAGAAAACTCCCAATTTATTTTTTTTATATATATTCTGTGTGACCCACTGAAATTTTCAGGCATCTTTCATTTAGTGCTTAAAACATCTAATTTCTGAAGAACAGCCAAATTTGATGCATCGCAACAGCTTCTTCTTTAGAGTTTGCTCCAAAGCACTGCAATATTCTGAATAATTTTCATTTCTGAGCCGAGTATCACATGCACCTCACCCCATCTGACCTTTAAGAGCCACCGATAGTTTGCCTCTTAAATCCCACATCACTTCACCAAAAATAGAATATGGAAACTAACCCTGGTACATTAAAGCACCCACAGGCCTTAATTGAATTTTCTATTCCCGATGGTTGTTGGTTCGGAGTTTGAATCACAAGCGATGTTTGCCTCTCTCCCCTGAATCCTGCCGGGTATTTGCTTTACCCGTTCCATTCAATTTTACAGCAATTCCTTAAAACACGCCGCAATACATTTAAATTTGAATCTGAAGCATATTGCACCATCAAAACGAAATAACACCGAGTAGGCCGTAAAGATACCGGTCACGATGGATTATCGGAGTTTACTTAGCCAAAGAATTTGAATTGATAAATCAAAACTGCCTTGCATGAATCCACTTCCCAGATCTTCCACCCTACATCTGGTTAAGCTGCCGGTTTATTTTCAGCCTCGCCCACGGATTAAACTGCAAGGGAACTTTTGAACGAACAATGTCTGCACCACACTCACTGACACACCGGCATCACCAAGCTGTCGGTGCACACAAATACCGTGCACACAAATCCGCAAATGTTAGTTCGCCTCTGTTCTTACCAGGAACACCAATAACGGAAACGATCGAGTAATATCTCTCTCTCACACGGTAAAATGTTTCAAGCATACTGTGTGGGATTCAGAGGTCTGCCACCTGTCCGCGATCTCGCTGAAGAAACTCTGAGCTGGTGAATCTCCACGCTCATTTATTTATACTCGACCCAGCACTGAATATTCAATACAACAAAAGGCTGACGTGCTTTCCAACAGCTGGGGTAAAAATAAACATGATGTCATTCAAGTAAAATCCCAAATGTGATGTGGTATTGATAGAGTAACACTAAATTGCAAAATCTCAAAGACGCTTCGAGAAGTCAGTGAATGTTGTTGGGAAACTCTCTTCGGCTCACCTCTCGGTTTCATTATTGTTGTTCTTCGTCTTGTGCATTTCAAAGCTTTGCCGTCAATCGAATTTGTCATCAATGGTATGACGTCATTCGGCTGCTCGGTTTCACTCTAGTAGTTGTCTCGGCTACAGGTGACAACAATAGAAACATGGCGTTTGTAATTTCCTGTTAATTCAATAACCAATATAATCTATCTTTGCTCTGAATCGGGGAACAAAGAAATGACAGACGAATTCAATAATTCCTGTTATTTCCATCCGGGAGAGACGCCAGCAGTATGCCAGTCGTTAGAGGCTGTCAAGGCACAGGAGTTGTTATTACCGAGGAGAAGGTGTTTGGGATGCCGAAAGATTTGAAATTAAGTTCGCTATCTGGACCGGTTGGACGAGAGTTCAGTGTTCTGAAACAGGGATCTGACAGGTTGTGGAAGCATTGGCGGCGAACGTTCCATACAACTGGATTTTGGAATAGTTCACATGACCAGAATGCAGGCAATGTCAGTTCACACAACTCGCTAAGGAGAGAGGTAGTCAATAGACAGAACATTATACGGCAGGTAGCTTGACCTCAGTGATTGTAAAGATGAACCGTTATGAAGGATGAACTCTCGATTACATGGAGACACATGTCAAAATTGGCCGAATGGTTTCCACAAGGGAAGATAGGGCTTGAAAACTTTTGGAATTCTTTGTCAAAAAGAAAAGGCAGATTAGATAAAGGAAAATAAATGAATATTGCTTTATTAAATTTTTTAAAAAGCCTTTTACAAGATGCTACTCACGGGATTGCTAAAGAGGATAGAACGCCCTAGGTATTAATGAATGATGGCATGGTGGATAGAAGATTGGCTGAACGAAGCTTGGAGAAGAAATAATCAGAACTAATTCCCGTTTTCCGTTATCCAAATACCTCTGGAAATTTTGTAGTAGAGATGGAGGCATCTGATATGTTCTCCCAGGGAGTACCATACTAGAAGAATCACTTTTTGTGCCGTCTTCTCACACGATTTCAACTCTCTGGGGCCGTTATCGAGTAAGAGACGGGGTTGTGTCTGTCACTAAATGGGCCTGGGATGAATGAAGGGATGTCTGAAGCAACGAGCCCTTCCTGATCTGGCCTAGCCGCCAGATGTATTTCGATTAAACACACACGCCAATCTGTCCCAGTTCGTGATCGCTGAAGCCGCCGCGTCGGGCAATCCAACTTTCCAAACTGCATCCGACTTGCCTCCAACTACCGAAAGTGAAACGCCTTGTCACGGCAGCTGGACACGGCTGAAACGGTGTTCGACACTTAGTTCATTATTCTATACTCGGAGACTCCCGCCCCCCACCCCCCCCCCCCCCCCCACACAGGCACAAAAAGCGAGCATCGGCACCACCACCGAGCACTCGAGCGTGAGCAAAGCAATAGCAAAGACATAGCCGTGCAGGTCCGCCCAAAGACTTGGCGTTTCACCCGGCGTTTCACATACCACCGGTTCTCTGTCTCCCTAATGAGGGAGAAGGAGATGTCTCCATTTTCACAGCGAGCGGGGAGACATAACAAAGAACTCGCTGTTTACGATGATAATAGATCGTTACGTCGCTTTTTTCGAGCTCTGAGCCTGAAGACCCCGGGTCTTGGGGCACACAGCAGTAGATTTTCACTTTCCCCCGACAACACATGGGTCACCTGCCGTGGCACCGACCCTCCATCCGCCATTGTCCAGAGCCCCGAGCCGGACTCTGAGGCAGAACCATTGGCGTGCGAATGGTCAGTCCTGAAACCCGAGAATGGGTCCTATTCCTCAAAGAACCGAAGTCAGCGTGTCAGCCAGGATAGGGTCTTCAAAAGAATCCTGAACGGAAAAGAATAAAGATGTAAAAGATGGAAGTAGAATTGTTTCGAAGATGGAAGCAAATGATTCTCCGTTTAGAGCCATCTTAACTTCCCGACGTACTCAGATTTACTCTAGAGAACGACATAATCTAGATTTTCTGCGACACAGCTCTCGTAACCTTCGCTGATCGCAGATGTACGTCTGTACGTCGATTCCTGCCTTCGGTGTGTCCACAAAGTGGCTTTCGTACCCCCTGCGGTACCACGTCGCACAAATCCACACATCGCCATGGATTTCATAATGGGTTTACCACCTTCCGATGGGACCACGTGATCATGAGAGTGGTAGATCAGTTGTCCAAAGCGGCCATTTCATTACCTTACCCAGGCATCCGCCAGCCGATGAGACGGCGATCTTAGTTCTACATTTAGGTCACCTCCACTGTTTCCGTCAGGACATTGAGCTGTGCCGGCGCTCCGAATTCATCTCCGATCTAGAGAGTCTTCTATTTCCTCCTCCGACATCAGTAGAGTTCCGCTCTGGTGATTATCCGCGGACAAATGGTCAGTCAGAATATACAAATCAGCACTTGTATACGTTTTTCAATGATTTGCCGTCCCTACCCTTTCCACATGGAAGAAGTACTTTCTCTTCACCGAGCAGTCCCACAAGCTATACGCAACGGGCATGTCACCCTTTGATGTCTTCATGGTTACCAATTTCCCCTGTTCCCTGTGGCGGAGCCCGCGGTGGAGGTTCTTTAGGCCACAGCCCTGGTACGCCGCTGCCTCATTACTTCAAGCAGGACATGGAGGACCATCCTGACTGCCAACTATGCCTACTGCCGGCATACCAATTGACCTGCCACCCAACCAGACCTAACAGGCTTGGGGAATTGGCTGGCTGGACACTGGATATCCTCCCCTGAACAACTACATTCTCTCTCTGGATTGAAGATAATGCAACGCATCATCCCAGTCATTTATCGTCTCCAGCTGGCACCGTCCCTCAAGATCACACCCACCAATCACAAGTTCTACCCCAAGCCGGGTGTCTGTTGATCACTCAACCTACCTGAGTCTGCACCTCCGGAACCTCGGATGGCGAAATGTGGTCCAGTGTACACGACTCACAGGCTGTTGAATGCATCTTGTCTTGCATGATCGAATAGAAGGGATGCTGTTTATTGGGTGACGTTGTTGCAACTTGGATCCATCGCTCAACGATGGTTTCCATCGAATCGATCCGGAACATCCTGGACATTTGGGACTGGCCGATCCCATCAGGTCTGCTCCCGCCGACACCTCCGAGCCTGCACATTCAAGCCTTACCCTATATCTACAAAGCTAGTAGGATTGCCCTGCCACTCGCTGAATACTCGTCATCCGCAGTGTATTTAACCCCAGTTCTCAACCACCGTCCCTGTTCGATCATCAAAACAGCCGTCATCAACCTGTCGTTCCTAGCTTTCACTCTGCCTACATAAAGTATACCTTGTTGCCCTTTGTGTTTAGTTCAATTTCTTCTTGTTTCGTGGCTTCACGTAGCTTTTTTTTTTATTATTTTGCGGACTATTATTAGCATGGCTTATCCGTTTCGAAATGAGACCAGTTAAGTACTGACAATTTGGAATCTGCTTGCACTAGGATACCGACTGTTGAAGCAGATGTGTGGGGCTGATAATGATCCTCCATTAGTGGCTGGCGGTGCAGCTGTAGGACAGGAGCATCTGGTCTTCCTCTTACTCGAGCTGTTATTTGCGCTATCGCTTGAGCAGTAATGCCAGTGCGGTCCACGAAGACAACAACTAAAAACAGAAATGCATAAAATACTGGACTGCACTTAATTGATCCCTTCGATCTAGCTCGTTGGCGATCAGCTGACTAACTGCAGCGATCGTTCAAGAATTTGTTTAAATCACCAGCTGAATGTTCTACAGAGAAGATAAATTTAAAATATAGATTCTCAGAAGTGCATTTCAGTACATGACCAGCGTACGCTGTGACATCTACACTTTGGTCAGCAACTGTGCAGAGGAAACAACATTATTATAATGCTCAACAAAGGGCGTGGATTAGTAATGACGCCATCAGCGTTGGCAGAAATGATATCATCATCTCAGCTCCATGATGGCTGAGAAACAGTGATAACATCAGAGTGACAAGTGACATGTTAATGAAAGCGCGGTTCAGACAACTCTACTTACTCAACGGAAGTATCTAATTGAGCAATAAACCAGGCCCTTAATCATTCAAACAGTTCAATATTACAGTCAAAGTGTCCGCTTTATGTCAGCTGTCGTGCAACCCGGTCCAGGTAGTGACACTCCAGAAGATCAGACAGATTAGGGTGAGTGAATCGCAGTTCAGCTAGTGACACTCCAGAAGATTAGACAGATGAGGGTGAGTGCGCTTGCTGGAAAGTTTAAGCACCTTCATCAGGCTGTGTTTCACTTCAATCCCCATCTGCAGAGACCACTTTATTCTGTCATTTCTCTTAATACAGCAATATTTACAAATTATTTCAAAATCTTTCAGAAAATGCATGGAGGTCGGTGACCAGTGGTGTGCTTCAGGCATCTCTTCTGGGACCCCCTACTCTTCGTGATTTTTATAAATGACATGGATGGGGAAGTGTAGGGATGGGTTAGTAAAGTAGCTGATGGAACAGAGGTTGGGAGTGTTCCGGATAGTGTGGAGGGCTGTCAGAGGTTACAGTGCGACATTGATAGGATGCAAAACTGTGCTGAGAAGTGACAGATGGAGTTCAACCCGGAAACGTGTGAAGTGCTTCATTTTGGTAGGTCAATTATGACGGCACACTATAAGTCTATACGACGCTCAAAGCTACTGCGCAGGTTGACTCTGTGGTTAAGAAGGCTTACGGTGTATTGGCCTTCAGCCATCGTGGAATTGAATTTAGGAGCCGAGAGGTGATATTGCAGCAATATAGGGCCCTAGTCCGAACCCACCTGGAGTACTGTGCTCTGTTCTGGTCACCTCACTACAGGAAGGATGTGGAAAGGGTGCAGAGGAGATGTACAAGGATGTTGCGTGGATTGGGGAGCACGCCTTATGAGAATAGGTCGTGTGAACTCGGCCTTTTTTCTTTGGAGTGACGGAGAATAAGAGGTGACCTGATAGAGGTGTAGAAGGTGATGAGAAGCATTGATCGTGCGGCTAGTCAGAGGCTTTTTCCCAGGGCTGAAATGGCTGCCACAAGAGGGGACAGGTTTAAGGTGCTGGGGAGTAAGTACAGAGGAGCTGTCGGGGTAAGTTTGTTTTAAACAGATAGTGATGAGTGGGTGGAATGGGCTGCCGGCAACGGTGGTGGAGGCGGATACGATAGGGTCTTTTAAGAGATTTTTGGATCGGTATATAGAGTTTGGAAAAATAGAGTGTTATGTGTAAGCCTATTAATTTCTAACGCCGGGACATGTTCGGCACAACTTTGTGGGCCGAGGGCTTGTATTGTGCTGTAGGTTTTCTATGTTTCTAAAGAAAATCTTCTTTTTCTTTTCCATCTCCGTAATATAACGAGTTAACTACGTCGCTTCTTGACTCTAATTAATCTGATTAGGATTGTGCAATAATTCTCCCTTGTTCTTGTCATTACACATTCTGTTTGAAACCACAAAAATTTGTATATTCATTCGAAGCTGCAGAACAATGCGCATGTTGTCGTTCTACAGATGTGCATTACAGAGCATCCTAACAAGCTGCCTCACATCTTGGAATGGAAACTGAACTGCAGCGGGCAAGAACAATTGATACAATGCGCACTTGTTTTCACAACTTGTGTCCTTTATCCACTGAATAATGTCCGGATTTGCATTCGAGTTTGGAGCACGCAAATATAAGAGCGTACGACGTCTTGAAAATAAGTGAATAACAGCGAATTTCATTTAGATATACAAAAAATAAAAATATGCCCCAGTTAAGTGTGAAGTGGTTCATTTTAGTAGCTCCAATATGATGGAAGAATATAATATTAATGGTAAGGTTCTTGGCAGTGTGGAGGATCAGAGGGATCTTGCGGTCCGAGTCCATAGGACACTCAGAGCAATGGTTAAGAAGGCGTACGGTGTATTGGCTTTCGTCAAACTTGGAAATGAATTTCGGAGCCGACAGGTAATGTTGCAGCTATATAGAACCCTGGTCAGACCCCACCTGGAGTACTGTGCTCAGTTCTGGTCACCACACTATAGGAAGGATGTGGAAGCCATACAAAGGGTGCAGAGGAGATTTACTTAGATGTTGCCTGGATTGGGAAGCATGTCTTATGGGGATAGGTTGAGTGATCTCGGCCTTTTCTCCATGGAGAGGTGATCTGATACAGGTGTATAAGATGTTGAGAGGCGTTGATCGTGTTGATAGTCAGAGGCTTTTTCCCCGGGGCTGAAATGGTTGCCAACAAGTAGGCACAGGTATATGGAGCTGGGGAGTAGGTACAGAGGGGATGTCAGGGGTAAGTTTATTACTCAGAGAGTGGTGAGTGCGTGAAATGGGCTGCCGGCAAATGTGGTGGAGGCGGATACGATAGAGTCTTTTAAGAGAACTTTGCATAGGTTTTGAAAAACAGATGGCTATAGGTAAGCCTAGTAATTTCTAGGGTAGGGACATGTTCGGCACAACCATGTAGGCCCAAGGGCCTGTATTGTTCTGTAGCTTTTCTATGTTACAATGCCGCAAAATCACTCGCTTTCTCTGGTTACCTCAAAATATAAACACAGCCCAAACTGATGATACAACAAAATATGAATGAGTATTTTTCGTTAACCGCCTGGTCATTCTTGAAAATATTAGCAAAATACAAGTTCAACGTCTTTATGTTCTGCTGTTACTTTTGTCGCTCGTTGGTACATTGTCCTTACACCTCTCTCTTTGAACTGTATAAACGGTAAACTCCAATCAGAAATGATACGTTCCATGGAATGGAAATTCTGCCAGTCAGCTCCTACTATGCAGCCTATCTCGAATTCTATCAATGGTTGTAGTTTTGAGGTATTGATTTTACAGTTTGTAAATTCTGGCATAATCAGCATTTTTTTTTTGTTGGCAAAGGAGCTGGACTGACCATAAATTCATGACCAATGTGTACTGATATCGAGTGTCAGTGTGATCAGTTGACTGGGCAACATCTCTGATGATGTGATTGCGCTGAGGAACATGATCATAATGTGGGATATTTTGGCTGTGTCCATCAACAAACTGGAGGAGCATTGAAATTATCAATATAGCCAGACGTGATTCTGAATAAGTGGTGATATTCTCTCTGTGATCAGCAATGAGACCCAATGGGCTGGGATAATAACATTGCGTTACTGACAAACAGAGACCAGCAGGGAACTGGACAAGCAGAGACATTATCTGTGTGGCTGGTAAGCAGTGATTTTACCAGTATGGTCAGCGATGTACAATTGGAGCGGCGACAGTTACGTTCAGTACAGTAATTGATACACTGGAAGGAGGGAAATAACCAATCTGTTATCCTTCGCAATCGATGGTGAAATCCCATGATGCATTTGGAAAAAAAATCTCATTTCAGAAATGTATCCAAAGGTAATATTGTAATTTGAAGTGAACAGTGGTGAATGCCTCCAGTTCAGTTTTAATTAGCAGACCCATAAGCCGCTGTAACAGGTAAGGAACAATCACACGTTTGGGAGTATTCCATGGATACCGCACTGCTCCCCCACCCTCCCACACCGGAGTGACCATGTGGGATGCAGTATCACACAATGAGTCGGATCAGGTGACAAAACTCTCCGTTGCTGAGCATATCGGACACTGTAACCCCAACTCCCTAACCTTTACCGTGTGGAGACACACTTTCGGGGTGATAAATAAAGCTTCACACTGGATCTGAACAGTGTCCCAGGGTGCGGTCGGTGCCCACACTGCCGATAAAGTGGGGTACATACTGCGGGGTGTGGTATACTGGGAGCTCCACACTGTGACTGACCCGTGTGCGGGGAGACCCCGGTGACCACACTGTGAATAAAGTTGGGGCAGACGTTGTGGCGGTGATGTTGAGGAAGACGAGACTGGAACAGGTCTTCAGGACATTGTCTCGGATCGTGGTCCACAATTACCATTATACTTATGGAGAGCGTTCTGTTAACTGGTGAGGGCAACAACAATTCTTTTCTCTGGGTATCGCCCACACTCCGACGGCCAGACGGAATGAACCATCCAAGATGTAGAACTTACCCTAAGATACGTGGCTTTGGAAAGTGATGAATGGTGAATGCTTTGACTAGTGTGTGAATGATGTGACTAGTTGAATTGGATGGAGTTCGCCCTCAAAACCTTACAACATTCGGCGCAGGGGAATTCATTGTTTAAGTGCCAATTTGGTTAGCCAGTGCCTCTCTTTTTGGAATAAGTATCCAATGTTAATTTCCCTGCGGACGAAGATCTCCTCCAACGCTGCAAGCACAAAATGATTGGGTGAAGAGCGATTTTGCTGACGACCCGGAGAACGGAGACCAAGGCGAACCAAAGGAGAAGTCAGGGGTTGGTTTATATGTCTGTGACTGGTGATGTGCCGTAGAGACAGGTGTTGGGTCCTTTGCTGTATGCAGTACCCTGTGGACCGAGGCCTCCCGCGCCCCCATCGCATTCTCTTCCTCGCTCAGATCTCTGATCAGCTGGATGAACTAGGGAAGAGGGTACGTCCTACGAGGCATTAGAAAACCCAAGCGATCAGGTCTGGCGAATGTGTGCCTTTCTCCACTCGGTCTATTCTTAACTGGTTCCATTCAGCTGTTTGAAAGGCCCCTCCACGCCGCAAGCAATTTAGCTGCCTCTCTCGCCAAATAATGTAGGCAGAAACTCCCCACCCCCACGCTCCTGAAACATGTTCTGAAACCCCGTCATAAGCTCCAGTGGGCTTTCCGTCGAGCCAAACACCTATTATAGCGTTTGCACGTAGCCCGCAGAGGCAGCAAATTTGTTCTGTGTCGTTACGGATCTTAGTACGTCAACAACCGGTCCATTCAGACTTCCAACCAATCGCTGTTGTTTCCGTCATTAGAGCTCCGCCCCTTATCCAGCAGCTGAGTGGTATTCCCTGCCCAAGTCTCATACTCCTCTTCCCTTTAGGGGTGGGCTTCATTCCTGAGAACAGGCCGAGCCTACGGTAGTTGAGACTTTCAAACTGGCTATTTTGCCATTTACTCATCAGGGAGGTAAGGGCTACCAACTCGGAATGTTCAGCCCTCGCTAGAGAACTCATTGGACGCTCTACTCAGACCATTCCTTCCCGTCGCTCCGCAGAAACGATAGCAACTTGCCTTTAAGGGACGTTTGTCTCTAGTTTGTCGTTTGTCTCTAGGGACCAACGTCGTGGGTAGGATGAGTGAGGAGGACCTGCGTAGGGAGTTCAGGGAGTTAGGTGCGAAGCTGAAGAGCAGGAACTCCAGGGTAACAATCTCAGGATTGCTACCTGTGCCACGCGCGAGTGAGGCAAGGAAGAGAAAGATTATACAGATTAATACATGGCTGAGAGGATGGTGCAGGAGGGAGTACTTCAGGTTTGTAGATAATTGGGCTTTGTTCCAGGGAAGGTGGGATCTGTTCCGAAGGGACACCTGAACTGGAGCGGTACTAACATTCTTGCAGGGAAGTTTGCTAGTGCTTCTTGGAGGGGGTTACACTAAATTTGCAGGGGGCAGGGATCCAGAATGTGAGAGAGGATAGCGAAATGGAGAATAAAGGACAGGTGGGGACTACACGGTTCCGGAATATTAAGTGTGTAATAGAGAAAGGTGAGACGGAACAAGTGATAAGGAGGACACATGTACAGAGGGATGGTCTGACGGAACATGGAGTTAAATGTGCAGAAAGAATAAGTAAATTTAGGAAGGACAACAAAATCCCTAGGGGCGTATAGCCCGATGGGAGTTTGGGGAGCAGGGTTAAGCACAATAGACCGCGATTCAAACAGAGAGAGCGAAAATGGGCTAAAAATTCTATATCTGAATGCACGAAGTGTCAGAATTAAGGTGGATAAGCTTGAAGCCCAGGTGCGAATGGGTAACTATGATGTTGTTGGCATAACGGAAACATGGCTGCAGGGAGATCAGACCTGGGAAATGAATATACAAGGGTATACGTGCTATCGTAGGGACAGAAATGTGGGCAGAGGGGGTGGGGTGGCCCTGTTCGTGAGGAATGTGATTCAGTCCTTTGCAAGGGGGGACATAGGATCACGAGAAGTAGAGTCTGTGTGGATAGAACTGAGGAACAGTAAGGGCAAAAGGACCCAAATGGGTGTTGTCTACGGGCCACCAAACAGTAGCATGGATATTGGGTGCAAGTTGAATAGGGAGTTAACATTGGCATGTGGCAAAGGTAATGCCGCAGTAGTTATGGGGGATTTCAACATGCAGGTGAACTGGGAGAATCAGGTTGGTGCTGGACCCCAGGATAGGGAGTTTGTAGAGTGCCTACGGGATGCATTCTTGGAACAGCTTGTACGAGAGCCGACCAGGGACAAGACTATTCTGGATTTAGTGTTATGTAATGAACAGGATTTGATAAGCGATCTTGAAGTAAAGGAGCCATTAGGAGGAAGTGATCATAATATGATGTTTTTATCTGCAATTTGAGAAGGATACGGGCAGCTCGGAGGTGTCAGTGTTGTAGTTGAACAAAGGAGACTATGGAGCCATGAGGGAGGAGCTGGCCAAAGTTAACTGGAAGGATTACCTAGCAGAAAAGACAGTGGAACAGCAATGGCAGGTATTCTTGGGAATAATGCACAAGATGCAAAATCAGTTCATCCCCCGGAGAAGGAAGGATTCAAAGGGGGGAAAGGGGCCACAGTGGTTGACAAAGGAAGTCAGAGATTGCATAGCATTAAAAAAAAGGAAGTATGACAGAGCTAAAGTGAGTGGGAGGACAGGTGATTGGGAAATTTGTAAGGAACAGAACTTAAATAAAAAGGCAATACGGGGAGAAAAAATGAGGTATAAACGCAAGCTAGCCAGGAATATAAAGGAGGATAGCAAAAGCTTTTTTAGGTATGTGAAGGGAAAGAAGATAGTTAAAAACAATGTTGGGCCCTTGAAGAATGAATTGGGTGAAATTGTTATGGGAAACACGGAAATGTCAGAAGAATTTAATAAATACTTTAGATCTGTCTTCACTAAGGAAGACACAAGCAATCTCCCAGATGTATGGATGGGCCAAGGACATAGGGTAACCGAGGAAATGAAACAGATTTACATTAGGAAGGAAAAGGTGATGAGTAGACTGATGGGAATGAAGGCTGGCAGATCCCCAGGTCCAGATGGTTTGCATCCTAGTGTACTGAAGGAGGTGGCCCTGGAAATTGCGGATGCATTGGTAATCATTTTCCAATGTTCCTTCAATTCAGGATCAGTTCCTGAGGATTGGAGAATGGCTAATGTTATCCCACTTTTTAAGAAAGGAGGGAGGGAGAAAACAGAGAACTATAGACCTATCAGCCTAACATCAGTAGTGGGGAAGATGCTAGAGTCCATTATTAAAGATGAAATAGTGGCATATCTAGATAGCAGTGATAGGATTGGGCCGAGCCAGCATGGATTTACCAAGGGTAAATCATGCTTGACTAATCTATTGGAGTTTTTTGAGGATGTAACCAGGAAGTTAGACAAGGGAGATCTAGTGGATGTAGTGTACCTCGATTTTCAGAAGGCATTTGATAAGGTCCCACATAGGAGATTGGTGGGTAAAATCAAAGCTCATGGCATTGGGGGGAAGACATTGACAAGGATAGAAAACTGGTTGGCAGATAGAAAGCAAAGGGTAGCGGTGAATGGGTGTTTCTCGGAATGGCAGGTGGTGACTAGTGGGGTGCCACAGGGCTCGGTGTTGGGACCACAGCAGTTTACAATCTACGTGAACGATTTAGATGAAGGCATTGAGAATAACCAGCAAATTTGCTGATGATACTAAGCCGGGTGGCAGTGTGAGATGTGATGAGCATGTTAGGAGAATTCAGGCTGACTTGGATAGGCCGCGTGAGTGGGCAGATACTTGGCAGATGACGTTTAATGTTAATAAGTGTGAGGTTATCCACTTTGGGATTAAGAACAGGAAGGCAGATTCTGATCTCAACGGTGTTAAGTTAGGTAAGGGAGAAATACAAAGAGATCTCGGAGTCCTTGTTCATCAGTCACTGAAGGTGAATGAGCAAGTGCAGCAGGCAGTCAAGAAGGCTAATGGAATGTTGGCCTTTATTACAAAGGGAATTGAGTACAAGAGCATGGAAATCCTCTTGCATTTGTACAGTGCCCTGGTGAGACCACACCTGGAGTATTGTGTACAGTTTTGGTCTCCAGGGTTAAGGAAGGACATCCTGGCTGTAGAGGAAGTGCAGCATAAATTCACGAGGTTAATTCTTGGGATGTCCCGACTGTCTTACGCAGAGAGGGTAGAGAGACTGGGCTTGTACACACTGGAATTAAGGAGATTGAGAGGGGATCTGATTGCAAAATATAAGATTATTAAGGGATTGGCAAGATAGAGGTAGGAAATATGTTCCAGATGCTGGGAGAGTCCAGTACCAGAGGGTATGGTTTGAGAATAAGGGGTAGGTCATTTAGGACAGAGTTAAGGAAAATCTTCTTCTCCCAGAGAGTTGTGGGGGTCTGGAATACACTGCCTTGGAAGGCAGTGGAGGCCAATTCTCTGGATGCTTTCAAGAACGAGCTAGATTGTTATCTTATGGATAGGGGAATCAAGGGATATGGGGACAAGGCAGGAACCGGGTATTGATAGTAGATGATCAGCCATGATCTCAAAATGGTGGTGCAGGCTCGAAGGGCCGAATGGTCTACTTCTGCACCTATTGTCTATTTAAGTCTCTGACCCCAACTACGGGCAGCTCACCTTCCAATTCGGCACTCTCGTCTTCCCTTCCGTTCTCCCGGAAAGTATGGACAGCCCTGCAATGACTCCTGTTCCGGGTCCCCAATCATACCAGGCAGTTCTACCACAGTTACTTCGGTTCTAGTAGAAAAAAGTCTCTGACCGCCATTTTATCAAAGCTCTGCTCCACCCGTGCAACATTCATAAACACGTATCGTAATAACTTTACCGATCAATACTTTAACACAAAAACACAACCCACTGGATCAGCGCTCAGGGCAATCACAGAGCATCCAGCGAAGTCGATCCCGGATGAACCCCAGGAATGAAGCACCCTGGCACAGCGAAGGCAACCTCCGGCCATGCAAAACTCCTGAGATTGAGGGACGCTCGTTCTTACCTCAAATCCCGAATTGCGTTGATGCTGTCTCAATTGCTATCCCGTTACAAATTAATGCCACGAAAGTACAGCCTTTCCACTGCATACCGTTAAAGGAATTATATTTATGAATCTTAACTAAAGGGTTAGTAATGAACAAGAAAAAAGAAAAGTGACCGTTCTAATTAGTCAAATGTTCAACAAGTTGGAGCTCATCTTGAACTTCTCAGTCACCCAGGCGCTGGGTCCTCAGGCAGCGTGAAAGCTCACCCCACCTTCCGAACGTCGCTCACCATCCATCTCGAACTGGTTCGTATGCTCCGACCGGTTGTCCGCAGCGTCTTCAATCTTCATTTTCCCTCTAACCAAAAAGCTCAAGCCCAACTTTAATGCCCCTTAGCAGAGAAAACCTCCTCTTAATCCGACCATCCTAATTGTATGACATACGTTTCTCCTATCTCTTAACTTCAACAGTAACCCAAACAAATAGGAAAACAAGTAGTTCACATAGAAGAGCACAAAATGAAATTCCTACAGTACAACAGTAAAAATATGAAACAGGGCATTACACAAGTAAGTACGAGTATCTACCTTGCTGTCAACGCTACCAATTTAATCCATCTGCAAAACAATTGTCACTCTTGATACAAAAGTAATGAATGCAGATGATCTATTGTTTTAAGCAGTTGCACGCGTTCGAGGGCCACGTGTAGTGCGATTGAATTATTTGCTTCATGTCGATGCAAACATTGAGTGTACCTGGTTTACCGGGAGACACACTGGATCGGTTTTGTGCTCACGCAAAACCGTGAAGGAATTGACCAGGTCGGGTAGCATATATCAACAAAAATAAACAGTTGACGTTTCGGGCTGCGACCCTGTTTCGGGATGGAACAAAAGGGGTGAAGATGCCACAATAAGAAAATTGGAAGGAGGGTGAAAAGGACAAACTAGAAGGTAATCGGTGAAACCAGATGTGTAGGATAGGGGGCGAAATGTGGCTATGGGTGATAATGGGAAAAACAAATAGCTGGAGAAAATGGAATCTCATTGGAGAGAGTGGATCATGGGAGAAAGGGAAGTAGGAGGGGAGCAGAGAGGGGTGATTAGCAGGTGAGGAGAAGAGTAGGAGGCCAGAGTAGTGAAATGAAGAAGAGGGACAGGGGAGAGGGAAAACACCAGAATACTAAGATATCTGTGTTCATGCAAGGTCCAAAGACAGAATAATTTTTCATGTTACACCTTCGACCGGAGAGTGGGCTTATGTTGCAGAAAAGGAAACGAGTAATGGGCTGACATTTCGCACTGGAAATACGGTTTGGAATTGAAATGCGGAAATGCGGAAACCGAGAGAATTTCCACACTGAAACAGAGTAGCCGAAGGACAGTAAAACATTGGTCTATCATGACAAACGGCAAGGTCTGTGTAGCCCAAGAATAGCTGAAGTCAACAATAAGAGTCATGAAACCCAGAGGCGAGCCTTGGAGTGTTTCACAACAACCTTCACTGACTTCTCGAATCGTCATTTCATCGTCTTTGAGATTTTGCAATTTCGTGTCAAACTATCCATACCTCATCACAATTGGGATTTTACTTGAAAGAAATCATTCTTATTTTTCCTGCAACTCTTGGAAGACAGGTCAGTCTTGTGTATTATTGAGTATTCAGTGTGCTGGAGCGGGTATAAGTCAATGACCGTGGAGATTCATCAGCTCAGAGGTTCTTCAGCGAGATCGCGGACAGCTAGAACAGAGGCTGAATCTCACTCAGAATGATTGAAACTATCTACAGTGTGAGAAAGATATATCACATGATCATTGCCGTTATTGGTGCTCCCGGGAAGAACATCGGCGACCTAATGTTTACAGTTCTGTGTGCACGGTCTTTGGACTCATTCAGTTACCGACAGCATTGTGATGCCGGTGTATCAGTGAGTGCGGTGCAGACATTGTGACAAAACTTTGTGTTCGTTCAGAAGTTCCTTGCAGTTTAATACGCTGAAAAGAAAAAAAAGGAAACAGATGTCGAGTGAAAGATCGAGAGCTGGATACATTTTGTGGATTCATGGCAGGCAGCTTTGATTTATCAATGCAAAACCGCTGTCAAAGTCAACTCCGATAATCCAGCGCACTCGGCACCTTTATAGATAGATAGATAGATAGATACTTTATTCATCCCCATGGGAAAATTCAACTTTTTTTTTCCAATGTCCCATACACTTGTTGTAGCAAAACTACTTACATACAATACTTAACTCAGTAAAAAAAAAATATGATATGCATCTAAATCACTATCTCAAAAAGCATTAATAATAGCTTTTAAAAAGTTCTTAAGTCCTGGCAGTAGAATTGTAAAGCCTAATGGCATTGGGGAGTATTGACCTCTTCATCCTGTCTGAGGAGCATTGCATCGATAGTAACCTGTCGCTGAAACTGCTTCTCTGTATCTGGATGGTGCTATGTAGAGGATGTTCAGAGTTATCCATAATTGACCATAGCCTACTCAGCGCCCTTCGCTCAGCTACCTATGTTAAACTCTCCAGTACTTTGCCCACGACAGAGCCCGCCCTCCTTACCAGCTTATTAAGACGTGAGGCGTCCCTCTTCTTAACGCTTCCTCCCCAACACGCCACCACAAAGAAGAGGGCGCTCTCCACAACTGACCTATAGAACATCTTCAGCATCTCACTACAGACATTGAATGACGCCAACCTTCTTAGGAAGTACAGTCGACTCTGTGCCTTCCTGCACAAGGCATCTGTGTTGGCAGTCCAGTCTAGCTTCTCGTCTAACTGTACTCCCAGATACTTGTAGGTCTTAACCTGCTCCACACATTCTCCATTAATGATCACTGGCTCCATATGAGGCCTAGATCTCCTAAAGTCCACCACTATCTCCTTGGTCTTGGTGATATTGAGACGCAGGTAGTTTGAGTTGCACCATATCACAAAGTCCTGTATCAGTTTCCTATACTCCTCCTCCTGTCCATGGTGTTTATGGGTTACTTGGTGCCTTTTTCCCCGCATCAATAGTTCAACATGCTTTAAATTCAAATTTAAAGGAATTGAGCTGTGTTTGGAAATATAATGCTGCAAGTTTCAAGGGAATGTGGTAAGCGAAACCCCAGTGAGATTCACTTGTGTGTTAAATCGCGAACCATCGAGAATTTTGAAAATTGAAATGTGTTGGTGTGCGTTCTAGTTTACAAGTGTTTGGTTCCACGCCACATTATCGGTGAAGAAGGGATTAGTCAACCAGATGTGTCCATTAGATGCCTGGCCAGGTAAATGACATGGGATACTCTGATCTGGAGCAATAAACATCGAATCATTTGGAACAATAATTCTGTAATTTGGAGCAGGTCAGGAAGAATGCGCGAAAAAAAAAGTAAAAGGAGATGGGAACTTCCAGATCCGATCTCTTGACATAGTGTGAAGGAACCGCGGCCGAGTGTGGATGCAGAATTTAAAAGCAGCGTGGGTGGGTGACGAACAGGAGTGGAGAAGGAGATGAATGCTTGGAACAAGGGAAGTAAATCTGCAGCGAACTTTGAACATTGTAAATGGACGAAGTCAGAGGCAGCGGGCGTAGTGACATGCGAGGAGTGCCAGAGCATAGGTGACAGGATCGCTGTGAAAGTTGCCGAGGTATCCGGCTTCTACAAAACTGCCGAAAAGCGGCCTTGGCGATCAGTTGACAATGCCTCCTTCCCAAATCCCGCTCCTCTTTCGGTACCGAGTGCCGTAACCTTTCTCCCTACTTGCCCGCATTTGAGGCGTCTGCGAACCCCGAGTTACACTTTTAAACCTTCAGAAATGAGCTGTCCGCAGAGTTTCATGTAAAGTTTCTCTTTACAGCCTCTCTCTGCACAGAGACCCATAGAGCGGTGAGACAGTAATTCACTCTTTCTTTCTGTTGTCTCTCCCCCCCCCCCCCCGGTGAATTTAGTGGCATAGTGATCCTGATCCTGTCCAAGGGAAAGTGCGGCCTCTCCACCTGCACCACTCGCAGCCTGGTGGCCATGGCAATGGCGGGTCGGTTATTATTACCTCCCTGGGCATCACCGTGTGCAGTGCGATCTCTGCCCTGGGAGAGGCAGCCACTGACTGTTCTGTCTGGTTCACTGTCAGCTTTACGTTTGACGGGTTTGTCACCATTTGTTGCCAGAAATAGAGAGCTACGTATTGCACCGGGAAAACTGCGTCTGTGTTTCTGACGACAACCGGCGTTCTGTTCTGTTTGGACACTGTGCCATAGTTCTTTATATTGTAACCTGTGAAAGTGATTGGCAATATACCCTGGGACTGTTTGCAAATGCCAAGCTACTTTATGGACCCCGGGTGGGTGGGATATGATTGTCTTACTACTGTTCTAACGCCATTACTCCCGTTCGTGTTAAAACTACTGTTCAACGCTCTGACGGTCAGACGCATTTCGGTGAGTAGCTGAGTCCGTAAGGAGCTGAGGGGTCAGAGCAAGGCGGAGAACCGCAGTGACCCGGAGATGGAGAACAGGAGGAGGCCTGTGATCTTACTTCTCACCATCTCCGGAAGCTTCATCATCCTGTGGTCCATGAAAGTTTCTGAATTCCTTTATAACACAATTGCCCAATTGGATCAAAATAACTACAACGATTCGGAATACATTTTTCAACACACCGGATACACGCTGGTGATGTTAAGTTGCTGCACAAACACATTTATTTACGGCGTAACTCAGTCCAAGTTCAGAGAGCAGTTCAGCAGCGCAGCAAAATATCCGCTGACATCAGATGTTGTGAATTCCAGCTTGATATCACAGAACTGCCAGTCATCAGAGAACGTGGCGGCAGGGAGAATTAAACCAGTTTAGATCCCGAGAGGAAAATACACAACGCCACCCTCAGCCCGTGAAGTCCGCCTCCTACCAATTATTAAACTCACCCTAACTTTTATTTTTATCTCCCCACCATATTCCGGCTCCTGTCACCGCCACAACGCTTTCGGTAATGGCAAAGCAGGAGAGATATACAACTCTCGTTACATGCATCTGCAGTGCAAGTTTTTAGTGATCATGCAGAAAGTTTGAAGTTCGTACCTCATCTCCTTCTACCTTAGGCCACGAACTTATCAATCACCCCTGCTGTCGACCACTTCTGGAGGTCCAAGACGCGGACTTCTACAAGAAGGGATCCGTATGCTCCACGACCGCTGGACTAAGAGTGTAAATGTAGCAGGGGACTATGTTGAAAAATAAATGTGCTCGGCTTTCCATAATTGACTCCTTCTACCTTAGGCCACGAACGTATCAATCACCCCTCGAATGTCTCGGAATGGCTATATCTACTAAGTACATCCGTGTTTCATGTTTATCCTGTGATATTATATCCGGACGGGGATCACGTTATCACCCGAGCTCTACTAATGGATCCGTCGGAATAAAACTGTCAGACTCCGACTCTAAAACTGGATCAGGCGTATATTTATAGTAACCTATAGTATCTTTCAAGGTTTTGGTGAATGATGCTTGCCACTAGATGGCGCCTGTGTATGTAACAGGATTGAAGTAAATTGGTGTTGGATCCTGTAATGCGTTGGATAATTTCAAAATGGCATATTCGGCTTTAGAGCACGAGAGAGACACAACACAGGAAAATATACTTGGTTTTGAATTTGTTAGTTTTTTTTAATGTGCATTTCTGTTATTTTTGTGACCACCACCTGGTCATATATTGTCACAAGGAACCACACAGTTTCTGGGAAGAGATCTCCAAGTTTTAGTGGCGTCAAACGCTTCAAGTTGACACCTCGTCTGCTCAGATGGTGGATCCCATCCATGGACAATTATGCTCATCCGGTGGTTAACTCTTTCTTCTACAGCAGAGTTTTACAAACTATTTTAGCTCTTTTAGTGTCGCGAGTCAAGGCAAACTATCGAGCACCCTGGTTGCTACTCTATGTAACCCAATAATGTCTGTTAGGTTGGTTCGGTCGGACGAGATTGCCGAGTGTCAGACGCGTTGTGACGACAAATGCTCAAGGCCTGCAGTGCTGTGCTTCTTCCTGTGTCCCAGTGCCACATCGTTTTTTGGAAGTGCCTGCTCTGCTGACGGTTGGTCAGATTTGATGCCGCAAGTTTGAGGCAGTTTACTCCCCCACCAAGAATCATTAACGCCCCCCTAGGCGAGTGCTATTTGCTTCTAAAGCCATCTTAGGACTCGTAACCGTTCCAAAGGGAATAACTGTTCTATTGTGATAATTTCTAGGTTGATCTTTCACTTCAGTTCAGAATAGCACATGCTCGCGCCGTGTTGAATCCTGTTTTCATTAGATATGATTATGCCTTGTGATGCCTGCACTTCAAGCTTTAGTAGCTGGAGCTGAGAAACAATGGTTATAATAGGTTGACAAACTCTATAGACGGATGATCACTCGACGTAAAGTCTTGGCCTTCAGAGCTGCCCGTGGGAAGGAATTCCACAGATTCACCACCCTCTGTCTATTCTCACCCTCGTTCCAAAAGGACCATGGGACATATCAGTCTATCGAGGTGTTTCAACATTCAATAGGTTTCAATTATATCACCCTTCATTTTTTTGAATTCCAATGACACAGGACCAATCATCGAACGCTCCTCAAATGACAAGACATTCAATCCTGGACTCATTTTCGTAAACTCACCACATTGTCAGCCCATCCTTTCTAAGGGACCAAGAACTGTTTACAATATTCTGACTGAGGCCTCACCAATGCTTCATAAAGCCTCAACATTAAATTCCTGCTTTTATATTCTCGTCCTCTTGAAATGAATGCTGAAATTGCATTTGCTTTCCTCACCGCCAACCCAACCTACAAATTATCCTTTAAGGTATCTTGCACAAGTGCTCCCAAGTTTAGACTATTTGGAAAATAGTGTATCCACGGTATTTTTTTCTCAAAATGTAAGGCTACACACTTCCCTACACGATATTCCATCTGCTTCATTTACACCCAATCCTCTAATCACCGAAGTCCTTTCATAGCCTCTCTGTTTACTCAAAACTACCTAGCCCTCCAGCTAACTTGAGATCATCGGCAAACTTTGCAATAGAGCTATCAATTCTGACATCCAAGTCCTGTGGAACATCACTAGTCACCGGCAGCCAACCAGAAAACACCCCCGTTATTACTGTCATTTGCGTCCTGCCAATCAGCCGCTGTTTTATCCATGCAATAATCTTTCCTGTAATATCATGGGCTCATAACTTGTTAACCAGCCTCATGACTGGCACGTTGTCAAAGATCTTCTGAAAGCCCAGGTGCACATTATCAACCGATTCTCCTTTGTCTATCTTGCTTATTACCACTCCAATGAATTGAAGGAATTTCAACACACTTTCTCAGGCAATATTTTCCTTGAGGCAAACGTTCTTAAGGCCGATTTAATCATGTGCCTCCAAGTGCCCTGAAAAACACATCCGCAACAACCGAATCCAATATCTACACAACCAGTGAGGTCAGACTAACTGTCCTAAAATTTCCATTCTTCTCTCTCCCTTCTTGAATAGCAGAGTGGCATTTCCAAATGTGCAGTCTTCTGCAACCATACGAGACTTCACTGATTCTTAAAATATCATTACTAATACCTCCACAATCTGTTCAGCCACATCTTCGAGAACTCTGGGATGTACACCATCTGGTCCACGTGATCTATTTACCTTCACACCATTCTGTTTCCCAGGATCCTTCTCTCCAGCAAAGGCAACTTCACACACATTCTGACCACTGACATCTGGACTTGCACCATCCCGCTGGTTGTTTCCACAATGAAGGCATATGAAATACTTATTCAGTTCACCTGCTATCTCCTTGTTCGCTATTACTACCCACCCCACCATCCACTACCATCGTTTTCCTCGTCTGATGTCCACTCTTGCCTCTCTTTAACACTTTATGAATCTGAAGAAACATTTGGTGCCATCTTTAATGTAAATAGCTAGCTGCATATTCCATCTTTTCTTTCTTAATTAGTTTTTTTAGTTGCCTCTTGATTGTTTAGAAAAGCCTCTCAATAATCTAACTTCCCACCAATTTTTGCTCTGTTATCTGCTCTCCCTTTGGCTCTATTGTTGGCATGGCCTTCTCATTAGCTGTGGTTGTATGATGTTGTCGTTCGAATAGCTCTTCCTTTTTGGAATGTATATAGCCTGTGTCTTCCGAATTGCTTCCCGTAATTACAGCTTTTGATGCTTTGTCGTCATCCCTGCCAGTGTTTTTTTCCCCCATCAAATTTGGCCAGTTC
Source organism: Hemitrygon akajei (assembly GCF_048418815.1). Classification (NCBI taxonomy): domain Eukaryota; kingdom Metazoa; phylum Chordata; class Chondrichthyes; order Myliobatiformes; family Dasyatidae; genus Hemitrygon; species Hemitrygon akajei. The sequence goes on along the minus strand of NW_027331990.1, from coordinate 2,033,377 downwards.
CTCTCTCATGCCTCTGCAATTGTCCTTATTCCACGGTTATACTGATAAATCTCACTTTAGCTTCTCCTTCTCAAATTTCAGGGTGAATTCCATTATATTAAGATCACTTGTCCCTCAGGGTTCTTTTACCTTAAGTGCTGTAATTCGGTTCATTGCACAATACCAATCCAGAAATGCTGATGCCCAGCTGGACACAACCAGGAGGTCGTTGACCAGTGGAGTGACTCAGGTATCTGTTCAGACCCTTACTCTTAGAGAAATTATCTATATGGGGAAGTGGAGGGATAGGTAGTAAGTTTTCTGATGACAAAGGTTGGGGGTGTTGTGCATAGCGCAGAGGGCTGCGGGACATTGATAGGATGCAAAACTGGGCTGAGAAGTGGCAGACGGAGTGGTGAAGTGTGAAGGGTGGTGGTTCATTTTGGTAGGACAAATATGATGACAGAATATAGTACTAATCGTAAGACTCTTGGCAGTGTGGAGGATCAGAGGGATCCTGGGGTCCAAGTCCATAGGACGCTCAAAGCAGCTGTGCAGGTTGACTCTGTGGTTAAGAAGGCATATGGTGTATTGGCCTTCTTCAATTGTGAAGTTGAATTTAGGAGCCGAGAGGTAATGTTGCAGCTATATAGGACCCTGGTCAGACCCCACGAGTACTGTGCTCAGTTCTGGTTGCCTCACTACCGGGAGGATGTGAAAACCATAGCAAGTGCCAAGGAGATTTACAAGGATGTTGCCTGGATTGGGGAGCATGCCTTATGAAAACAGGTTGAGTGAACTCGGCATTTTCTCATTGGAGAGACGGAGGTTGAGAGGTAAACTGATGGAGGTGTATAAGATGATGAGAGGCATTGATCATGTAGATAATCAGAGGCATTTTCCCTGGGCTGAAATGGCTGCCACAAGATAGCACAGGTTTAAGATGCTTGGGAGTAGGTACAGAGGAGATGTCAGGGGTAACTTTTTTTTTTAAACACAGTGAGTGGGGAGTGCATGCTGGCAACGGTGGTGGAGGCGGATATAATAGGGTCTTTTCAGAGACTCCTGGATAGGTAAATGGAGCTTGGTAAAATAGAGGGTAACCCCAGTAATTTCTAGGGTAGGAACATGTTCAGCACAATTTTGTGGGTCAAAGGGCTTGTATTGTGCTGTAAGTTTTCTATGTTTCTATCTTAACCCTTTAGAAGCAGGGAAAATGACCCATAATGTGGAAATGAGCCATGAATAAGGAGGTTAACTACCAATGTCATTCTTCCTCAGCCCAGAGATTTGAGGGATGAAGAACATGTCAGATAGAACTGCAGTCAGCTCGACTTCTTCAGTCTACAGAGAATTCAAGAGGAACATCTTCACCCACCGAGTGGTGACTGTTTGGAACCCATCACCACAGGGAGAGTGAGAGATGAACACCAGGGGAGGATTGAAACAAACTGTCATGGATCAGAATCACTGGCAGGGTCCAGCTGGTCTGAGTTGACTCTCTACTGTACACTGTACACTGTTATAACTTCTCTACTGTATACTAGGTGTGTTATACATTCACTAAGTACCGGAGACAGAGTTTAAAATTGAACTGATTTATTTTTCCCAGATCCAGAATATAAACTCCAGTCACATTAAAGGTGAATGTACAGCAGAAGAAACTCCTCCCATGCCCAGTGACCAGGGTGCAGAACTGGATGTGGTGAGCAGCAGCAATAATTGCAGAGTTCAGCACCGACAGTCATTCTCGAAATTGCATTCAGCAACGGTGATGGACAAATATCCAGCATGCCGCTCATTGAAACTTTCTCCCCAGTGTGAACCCGATAGCGTGTCTCAAGGTTAGGTTACTGAGTGAATTCCTTCTCACATTCACAGCAGGTGAATGGCCTCTACCCAGCGTGAACTCAATCATACACATTTGATTGAGAAGGCTGAGAGAAGGTAAACAGACTCTGCCGCTGGTGTGAACTTGCTGGTGTCTCTGTAGACGAGATGACCACATGAATCCTTTCCCACATTCACAGCAGGTGAACGGCCTGTCCCTTGTGAACTCGCTGATGACTTAGTAGGTGGGATGACCGAGTGAATCTCATCCCACAGACTGAGCAGGTGAACGGCTTCTCCCCAGTGTGAACACGCTGATGTCTCTGTAGGGTGGATGACTGACTGAATCTCATCCCACAGACTGAACAGTTGAACGGCTTCTCCCCAGTGTGAATTCGCTGGTGTACCAGTAGTTTGGATGACCGAGTGAATCCCTTCCCACAGTCTGAGCAGGTGAACGGTCCCTCTCCAGTGTGAACTGACTGGTGTATCAGTAGGTCAGATGACTGAGTGAATCCCTTTCCGCAGTCTGAGCAGGTGAATGGCCTCTCCCCAGTGTGAATTCGCTGATGTACCTTCAGTTTAGATGACGAAATGAATGCCTTCCCACAGTCTGAGCAGGCGAATGGCCTCTCTCCAGTGTGAATTCGCTGATGTTCCTTCAGGTTTGATGAGCAAGGGAATCCCTTTCCACAGTCTGAGCAGGTGAATGGCCGCTCCCCGGTGTGAAATCGCTGGTGTGCCATTAGGGTGGATGAACGAGTGAATCCCTTCCCGCAGTCCGAGCAGGTGAACAGCCTCTCCCCAGTGTGAACTGACTTATGTACTAGCAGTTCAGATGACCGAGTGAATCTCTTCCCACAGTCTGAGCAGGTGAATGGCCTCTCGCCAGTGTGAACTCGCTGATGTACCTTCAGTTGGGATGAGCAAGTGAATCCCTTCCCACAGTCTGAGCAGGTGAATGGCCTCTCCCCAGTGTGAACTCGCTGGTGTACCAGTAGGTCGGATGACCAAGTGAATCCCTTCCCACAGTCTGAGCAGGTGAACGGCCTCTCCCCAGTGTGAACTGACCTGTGTGCCAATAGGTCAGATGACCGAGTGAATCCCTTCCCACAGTCTGAACAGGTGAATGGCTTCTCTCCAGTGTGTACTCGCTGATGTTCCTTCAGTTTAGATGAGCAAGTGAATCCCTTCCCACATTCTGAGCAGGTGAACGGCCGCTCCCCGGTGTGAACTCGCCGGTGTGCCATTAGGGTGGATGACCGAGTGAATCGCTTCCCGCAGTCTGAGCAGCTGAACGGCTTCTCTCCAGTGTGTACTCGCTGATGTTCCTTCAGTTTAGATGAATATGTGAATCCCTTCCCACAGTCTGAGCAGGTGAACGGCTTCTCTCCAGTGTGAACTCGCTGATGTTCCTTCAGTTTAGATGAACAAATGAATCCCTTCCCACAGTCTGAGCAGGTGAACGGCCGCTCCCCAGTGTGAACTCGCTGGTGAGCCATTAGTCAGATGATCGAGTGAATCCTTCTCCACAAATTCAGCAGATGACCAGCCTCTGCCCAGTGTGAACTGACTGGTGTGTCCACAGGTGGGAAGACCGACTGAATCCCTTCTCACACACAAAACAGATGAATGGCCTTGGCCAGTGTAAACTCGCTGATGTTCCTTCAGTTGAGATGACCGAGTGAATCCCTTCCCACAGTCTGAGCAGATGAACGGACTCTCTCTTGTGTAAAATGACGGGCGGGCCAATCAGTCAGATGAGCAAATTAATCCCTCCCCACAGTCTCAGCAGGAAGGATGGTTGAATGAATCCCTTGCTCCTCGTCTTAAATATCTGGATAGAGACAGCAAAACTGACGTGATCTGTTTGAGATTCCCGTAGACAAATTCCTTGTCATTTTTAACCTGTAAAAAGATTTACAAAATCCATCAATGGGTGAAGTACAACATTTCAGATGAGATCACTTGAGTTGTCAAGGTGTGATCTGGCATCACACTGTTACAGTGAAGTTCAACCCAAGTTGGAGAGAGAAGGCATCTTCTTGCTGGTATCTGGAATGATCAGCAAATTCTCTGATGCTTTTCCTGTCTCTACAAGAATGGGGCATATCTGCCATCTCCAATCTGTGACCTGGCTCAATTTGACTCTCTCCATTGGTATTATTCCCTGTTCCCACTGAGCTGCATGGGTGCCTGGCCCCACAGTAACTGAAACACTCTCACACAAATAGCTGGCAGTGCATTCCACACACCCACCACTCTCTGTGTAAAAAAACTAACACCTGACATCCCCATGTATCTATTTCCAAGCACCTTAAAACTATGCCCCTCATGATAGCTATTTTAGACCTGGGAAAAAGCCTCTGGCTATCCACGCGATCAATGCCCCTCATCATCTTTTCACCTAAAATATGCTCTAAACATAAACAAGGGAACCATACATTGCTTTGAGGTTTTGTTAGAGGTATACAAAGTTATTTGGGTACAGATAGGGTAAATGCAAGCAGCATTTTCCACTGAGGTTGGGTGCGGTGATAACCAGAGGATCATGGGTAAGTGGTGAAGGTGAAAATTTAACAGGAGCGTGTGGAAAAAGTCTTCACTGAAATGGTTGTGTGAGTGTGGAATGAGGTGTCAGCACAAATGGTGAATATGAGCTCGGTTTCAGCATTTAAAAGAAGTTTGGATGGGAGCCTGGATGGCAGGGGTATGGAGAGCGATGTTCCCCGTGCAGATAGTTGCATTTGACAGCTTAAATGTTTTTTCAGCATTGACTAGCTGGGCCAAGTAGCCTGTTTCCATACTGAACTTCTCCATGTTTCTATGTCAGAGAAGCTGGACAAACTTGTTTGGAAGGGAAAAGGTAGGAGTGACAACGGAGCAGCAATGACTGGAATTTCTGGGAGCAATTCGGGAGCTGAGTTATCGATACATCCCAAAGAAGTGGAAGCATTGGAAAGGCAGGAGGACACAACTGTGGCTAAAATGAGAAGCCAAAGCCAACATAAAAGCCCAAGAGAGGGCAAACAAGGAGCAATAACTATTGGGAAGCTTTTGGAAACTAACAGAAGATGAGTAAAAAAAAGTCAGATAAGCTCAGTGCATGGAATCATGATATTGTAGTCATTAATGCGTCTTGGTAGCACCCAACAGTCTGAGGCATTCAGAGGAACAAAATATCCAGGGCCTCAATATCTCTTAAAAACCCAGGTTCCCTGCACCAGTTACCTTTCAACCTTTATTTTGTCAGGCACATACAAACTCTACACCCTCAAAATTTAACTTCTGAAGGCCTCCCACTCACCAAGTACTCCTTTGCCAGAAAACACCCTGTCCCAAACCACACTTGCCAGATCCTTTCAGATACCACAAAATTGACCTTTCTCCAATTTAGAATCTCAACCCATGATCCAGATCTCTCTTTTTCTATATTTACTTTGAATCTCATGGCATTATGATCCCTAATTGCTATCACCAGCCCTGGATCATTTCCTAACAGCTTATTGCACACTTCTACGTCGGGAATCCTACGTACTGATTAAGGGCACATTTGACAAACTCTACCCCATCTAGTCCTTTTATAGTATGGGAGTCACAGACAATATCTGGAAAGTTAAAAGCACTTACTGAATCAACCTTTGTTTCTTGTCATGGTCTGCGATCTCTCTGAAAATTTGTTCCTCTAAATCCCTCAGACTGTTGGGTGCAACCAAGTCCCAATAATGTCTAGAATATCATAATTCCCTGTCCTCAGCTTATCTGGCTTTCCTACGATGCTTCTTTCATCGTGATAAACGCAGCTCAGCACATTTATCGCACCATGCTTGACCATTTGATTGCTGACTCTTATCTGAGGTCTGAACAACATCTGACTGGTGTCAAGAAAACAACCTTTCCCTGACTGTCACAAAAACAAAGGAGCTGTTTGTGGATTACAGGAGGAATGGAGAAAGGCTAGCCCCTATCGATATCAATGGATCTGGGGTTGAGAGGGTGAAAAGCTTTAAGATCCTCAGGACAAACATCAACGAGGATCTCACATGGTCTGTACATACCGGCTGTATTGTGAAAAGAGCACAGGAGCCCCTTTTACACCTCAGATGGTTGAAGAGGTTTGTTATGGGCCCCAAATCCTAAGAGCTTTCTACAGGGAGACAATTGAGAGCATCCTGAGTGGCTGCATCACTGCCTGGTATGTGAACTGTACTTCCCTCAATATCAGGAACCTGCAGAGAGTGGTGCAGACAGCCCAGTGCATCTGTAGATGTGAACTTCCCATCATTCAGGGCATTTACAGAGACAGGTGTTTAAAAGGGGCCCAAAGGATATTGGGGACCCAATTTATCACAACCACAAACTGTTCCTGCTGCTACCATCTAGGAAACAGTACCACAGCAAAAGGACTAATAGGCTTCGGGATGTCATCTTCTACCAGGCCATCAGACTGATTAATTCATGCTGATTGAATTGCATTTCTGCTATATTGACTGTCCTATGTACAAACTATTTATTAGAAATTACTATAACTTACACATTGCACATTTAGACGGAGACGTAATGTAAAGATTTCTATCTCTCATGTAATGACAGACTCCCAGCTGATCCAGAATACATCCATTTCAAGTTCCAACTCCTTAAAGTGCATATGTGCATAGTGATATTTATATAGTGAGGTATTCATTTTAACAGCTAGCAAATCACTGTCAATAAGAACTTTGATCTCCTCTGGGTTCGATCCAATTCATCTGCTCTCTCACACAAACTATATAGCAGGCCTGTAATGGGTAATGAAGGATTTTCTCACCAAAGCTCTTGCATATTGTCCATAAGTGGTTTGTTTGCTAAATTCCACTTTAAAAAGTCAGAGATCCAAATATCACTCCACTTCTTCCCACTTGTAATTTCTCCAGCAACTTATGCATCACCACAATACACATAGGTAACACCAGTTTCTATATTGGACATAAATATTTCCCGTGAACCCTCCTGAGCCTATGTAACCTCTGGCTAAAAGAATATTTAGGACTGAATAGGAATTTTTGAACTGAAGTAGACTCTGTGTTCAGTGGTTTGCTAAGACAGGCTCATTACCAGTTCTCTGTGGCTTGCAGAGAGACACACTGAGAGCTGATAACATTATACATTGTACCCTCGTTAGCTGATAACATTATACATTGTACCCTCGTTTGAGTGAAGGGAGCAGGACTCGCTGATAAGGACAGGAATGAACACGTCTGTAATTAAGTCAGGGCCTTGCAAAGGGAATAGCTGATAAGGACTGGACAGTACATCCATCTGTAATTAAAACTTTCATTTAGTGAATTCTCTTATCTATGCAATTAAGTTTTGCACCAACAGACTTGGTGGGCATACCAGCTCAAATAACATCTTGCAATAGTAATGTCTGGGGCTTACTTTGTATAAATGTCTGGGTTCATGTATAAATACACGGCTGTAACCTGACTGAGTCAGTCCACTTGTCAGATGGTGGCAGTGCTTACGTGCCTTCCCAATGACAAATGGGTCTCAAACTCCTACAGGAGAATGTGCAATAAACCGTGGTGATGATAAGAAGCTGGTCTCCCGGGTTTTATTCAGATTCAACTTTCACATTTGGCATCACAAACAGGATCCCAATACAGGGAGTGCCAAGCAGACGAGCTGACTAAGCGGCTGGACCACTCTGGGGACTGCGGAGACCGACCGGTTGCCCGATAGATATTTTACATTTTGTCACTCACTGTTAGTTCTTTTCGATGTACGGTCCCTCGTCCAAGGCTGATCGCATACCTTGACAGGATCGGGAAAGAATCTGTTGGGAGACTCGTATAAGGTAGGCAAAATTTTACTAAGTGAGTAGAAGGCGGTTCCAGGTAAATTTCACTAAGTGGACAGGAGGCAGACGTGCCGGGTAAATTAATTAAATGAGCATGAAGTTCCAGCTGAATAAATTTATTAAATGAGCATGAAGGGCCAGCCAGGTGAATTTATTAAGTGGACAGGAGGTGTCAGCTGAGTAAATGTATCTGTTTGTTAATTAAGCAGGAGGCTTTGTGCCGGGTAAATTACTTAGAGAACATGGGTCAATTGCAGTCGATTGTTACGAGTGGGGCAGGAGCAGCCCTACACAATGTGTGAGAGTTTTCCAGACAAGGAAGAAGATTGCAGCGCTGAATAAGAAATTGGGGAACAAAATCTGGCCACTGGGGGTGAACCAGGGATATTACCTCATGAGAACAAGCAGTAAATTTGATATGGAAAAAGAACTGTGGAAAGAAGTGGAAATTGTTGGAAAGGGAAGGGAAGGATAAGGCAGATGCAAAGTGGAAGGGTGCATTATTAGCAAGTTGGAGGAATAATGCATGTGACAAAGGGTAGAGGTACGTACTGCAGGAGGAACGCCAAAGGTTGGGAGACGCTAAAAGTGGAGCGTGAATGGGTGGATAGACGCAGCAAGCAAGAGCAGGGAAAACAACGTAAGCAAACCTAGTCCAGCCTAGATAGGAGAGAATGGCAAGAATGTCAGTCTGAAGTTCGAACTGATAGGGAAACAAGAGATCCCAAACCCATGTCTGGCATACCAACCCTGTTACAGAACAGTGACTGTGATGAGGTGTGGGCATCCACGGTACTCCCCCCCCCCCCCCCCCCCGCCAACACCTTACCAGGAGCCAAGGGCACCCAGTGCTCCCGAACCCCAATCCTCCCAGTACTCAGATACGGTGACCACTCGGGTAAAACAGTGGCGGCAGGGAAGGGGGAGGTCCCTATACCCTGAGATTCAGAAAGGGAATACCTACGACAGGGAGGGAAGAATCCAATAGAACCCCAGAGTTAATGGCTCCACAAAGACATTGGCTCAATGGAAGAAGCCAGAGAGTGGTAGTGGAGGATTGCTACTCTGAGTGGTGGCCTGTGACTAGTGGTGTGCCACAGGGATCAGTGCTGGGTCCATTGTTATTTGTTATCTATATCAATGATCTGGATGATAATGTGGCAAATTGGATCAGCAAATTTGCCGATGATACAAAAATTGGAGGTGTAGTTGACAGTGAGGAAGGTTTTCAAATCTTGCAGAGGGATTTGGACTAGTTGGAGGAATGGGCTGAAAAATGGCAGATGGAGTTTAATGCGGATAAGTGTGATGTATTGCACTTCGGAAGATCAAGGTAAAACATACAAGATAAATGGTAGGACACTGAGGAGTGCAGTAGAACAGAGGGATCCGGGAGTACAGATAAATAATTCCCTAAAAGTGGCATCACAAGTTGTAAAGAGAGCTTTAGGTACATTGGCCTTTATAAATCAAAGTATTGAGTATAAGAGTTGGAATGTAATGGTGAGGTTGTATAAAACATTGGTGAGACAGAATTTGGAGTATTGTGTGCAGTTTTGGTCACCTAATTACAGGAGGGGTATTACCATAGATTCCGGACTACAGAGCGCACCTGATTAAAAGCCGCTGGCTCTAATTTTAGAAATAAAATCAATTTTTTACTTGTAAAGGCCGCACCGGATTTTAGGCCGCACCAGATTTTCGGCCGCAGGTGTCCCACGTTGTAATATGAGATATTTACACAGAAAGATATTACACGTGAGGATTTTTTAACTTTTAATTAAATCCATATGGTAACAAAAACAAATACATATTGCAAATGCTTTTTTTCGAACCGTGCCCGTAACACGGCTACTTTTAAATATACGTTGCGTATACTTCTTTACTGAACAACATTCCAATATCTCCTAATGACTGGTAAAAAAATATATATACTGCAGCCTACCAGGAAAAGTTATTGATCGCCTTTAACTTAAAAGCAGCGTTTTCGCTCCGCCGTCCCGTTTATCGCAAACGGCATTTAAAAGCAGCGTTCGCTCAGATCCAAAGCCGCTCGCGTAATGCGCTCCCCCCCTCCTTTCCGTTTATCGCAAACGGCATTTAAAAGCAGCGTTCGCTCAGATCCAAAGCCGCTCGCGTAATGTGCTCCCCCCCCCTCCTTTCCGTTTATCGCAAACGGCATTTAAAAGCAGCGTTCGCTCAGATCCAAAGCCGCTCGCGTAATGCGCTCCCCCCCTCCTTTCCGTTTATCGCAAACTGGCATTTTTCCCACAAGACGCGGCAAAACCGGGTGTGACGTCGTAGCATCCCGGGATGTAGTACAGAAAACAAATATAGTTAAAACTCTTCTAACTTTAACTAGAAAATGAATTACTAAGCGAAAATATTATAAACTAAATAACTGCCATAAAGGCAGCACAATGCTTTTCTTCGAGTGTTTTCCATGTTGATGAGGTTGGGTACAAATGACTGATTTACAATAATTTAATTGTGAAAGTGCGCTTGATTTATCGTACAATTTCATTGGACCTCTGTGAACTACTCATCAATTTTATTGGTCTACTGTTACGAGGCAAAATGTTTACGAGGCGGCATGAAAAAAATCATGTATTAGCCGCTCCGTTTTAAAGGCCGCAAAGTTCAAAGCTGTTCAAAATGTGGGAAAAAAGTAGCGGCTTAAAATCCGGAATCTACGGTAATAAGATTGAAAGAGTGCAGAGAAGGTTTATAAGGATGTTGCCGTTACTTGAGAAACCGAGTTACAGAGAAAGGTTGAATAGGTTAGGACTTTATTCCCTGGAGCATAGGAGAATGAGGGGTGATTTGATAGAGATGTATAAAATTATGATGGGTATAGATAGAGTGAATGCAAGCAGGCTTTTTCCACTGAGGCCAGGGGGAAAAAAAACTAGAGGTCATGGGTTAAGGGTGAAGGGGGAAAAGTTTAAAGGGAACATCAGTGGGGGCTTCTTCATTCAGGGAGTGGTGGGAGTGTGGAATGAGCTGCCAGAGGAAGTGGTGAATGCGGGCTCACTTTTGAAATTTAAGAAAAACTTGGACAGGTATATGGATGAGAGGGGTTTGGAGGGATATGGCCCAGGTGCAGGTCAGTGGGACTCTAGGCAGAAAAATGGTTCGGCATAGCCAAGAAGGGCCTAAAGGCCTGTTTCTGTGCTGTAATGTTCTATGGTTCTGAAGGCAATTGCCCACCCGAATGCTGCCCAATCCACAAGCAGGAGGAGGGACAGTCCTCAGTGATTCCTGTGTATGCACCCTGGAAGCCTCAAGAAATGATAATGATCATGAATCAGGTCCCAGGTAGAAAAGAAAAACCAGCACAGTTTGCTCAGTGTGTCCGCAGTACTATACAAATGTTTAATGCGACCCCGCAAGATTTATTCGGTCTCTGCTGCATGATTCTCTCAGCTGATGAGGGGTGGAAATGGAAGGCAGAATTGAGATACCAAACCTATCAGGAGTTACAGGCGGGAAACCATAATGAGAATGAACAGACAGACCAGATTATCCAAGCCTTGGAAAGGGCTCTCCAGCAACCTGTAAACATCACTGAAGTTTTTGAATGCAAACCTAAGCCTGGGGAATCGGGAATAGACTATTGGGAGTGATTTGTGGCCTGCTACGGCACTTTCGCAGGAGACTGAGTCTTTAATGATGGGAATCCGTTCCCCAGTTTAACACCTTACTGCTCCAATGCTTACCAACTAAGATAGCCAACATGATTAAAACAAATAATATGGATTGTCTTGACAATGATCGAAATTGAATGCGATGAACTTTGACATATTATTGGGACCTGACATTGTGTGCTGTATCTGGGGATAAGAAATGGGAACAAAAACCTACCAAGGGACAGGTGGGGATAACAACCCATTTAGAAATTGACAATCAAGGATGCTTCCAACCATGAGTACCACCCCTCAGGAAGAGCCCAATGTAATATTGCAAGTTGCTGGAATTCCTGTTCTGTTAATGATTGATATGGGGGCAACCACAACCACTCTTGATCAGGAAATAGTACTGGAAAAGGGATATCAGCTATCAGACGCGACAATCATTCTGTTTGGGTTTGAATGAACGGAATGTACGTATCCACGTATCCAGCCACTGCAGGTGGAATTCCAGGGGAACTAGTGTGAGGTTTCATTTACTGTCACCACCAGTCAGGGGTGTAATCTAGCAGAGAGAGACTTGCTCTGTCCGTTGGAAGTTGAGATTCTATGCACAGACTAGCATAGAATCACCCTGGGACTAGCGAACAACTTCCCCAGTTTCTGAACACCCAGTGGTGGGCACTTAATCTGGACTCCACTGTGTTTGAACCCCTTCTGCCAGCGGCCGACCCTCATGTGACTCTGTGCTGTGACCCTCCGGGGTGCTCAACTGAGGAAAGCCAGTATTATGCATCCCTCGAGGGACATAAGTTCCCAGTCACGGTGATTGGAGAGATTAAAGGAAAAATGGGCAGTGCATTTCTGGCCGAAGTTCCAGATTTCTTTTGGCGACAGACAGGACTGGTTGTTCCCCATACTACCTTCAGGGTTTGCCCCGGGTTCAAACCAAAGACCCTAGGGTTCCTTGCCTACACCCTGATGAAACAAACCTCCAGCAACAAGGGAGACTGGCAAAACTTGGTCGCGGGACAACTCCAATACTGGAAGGAGTCTGAGGTGAAGACGGGACATCTGGTAAGACACTCTACTAATATTGACTGAACCCTAGATGTTGTACCCCGTCTCTGGGCAACCTCAGGCCACGAAGTCGGCCGCACCAACTGCCCCCCTGTCTGGATCACCGTGCTAGATTCTCCCATCCATTCTGCAATACGCCCTCAAGCCTGAGGCAATGTTTTATGAGAATGGAAGCCCTTTTGTGGATCCAGCAGGGAAACAATATTCTGGTGATGTGATAGTGACGGACAGTGAAGTAATTGAGCAGGCCTCTTTTGAAGCAGCTGTCTCGTCCAGAAGGCTGAGCCGTTTGCTCTGACTTGTGCCTGTATCCTAGCAACAGATAAAAGTGCGAACGTTCACACAGACTCCCGTTATGCATTTAGAATTGTACATGACTACGGGAACATGGGGATTCCTGACGTCCTCTGGCCACCCCATTAGTAATGCCTCCTTTATAAACAACTTACTCACCGCTCTACAACTACGTCGAGTTTTGACTATTATCAATGTGCGGCCCACACCCGCATGTCTGACTGGGTCACTAAAGGCAATCCTTTAGCAGATGAGACAGCGAAAAGTACGGCACAGTACTCAGTAGTTGCAGTCTCCTCGGGTTCCCATCAAGCAATCCTCCATGACTCAAGCAGAACGGGTTTGCCAGACATGTGGGAGGGACGTACTTTTCAGGGGGACGCCTCTGAGGAGGAGTGCAAGCTGTAGTTCCAGGTGGGGTGCCAGAAAGACCCCGACCGAGGTTTCTGGATCACCCCAGCGGGACAGGTTTGTGTTCCTACACAGTTTTCACCTATATTGGTCGATTATATACAGAATTGTACACACCTGGGAAAGGAGGGAATGGTTGGTAACCTGTAACCAGCACACTGGGTACGATTCCCTTGACAGGTGGACCTTTTTCCTGTCTACAAATTGATTTTATTGAATTGCCTAGAGTATATTGCTATAGATACTGCTTAGATATTATAGATGTGTTTAGTAGATGGTTTGAAACTACTTCAACTACCACTAATACTGCTATGACTGTTGTGAAGGTATTATTACAGGAAATAATTCCCAGGTACAGCCTGCCAGAGATGCTGAGCTCTGACAATGGCCCACACATTGTGGTGAAAGTGAACAAAGAGGTATGTAACAAACTAGCTATCAGGCAATAATTCTACCGTACACCACCCACGGGCTGCTGGCTTAGTGGAAAACAGCCAATGGCACTCTGAAGATTAAATTGGCCAAAGTAACGGTGGAGACTGAAATCACTTGGTTGAAGGACCTACCGTTAGCCCTATTCCACATGAGGGTTACCCCACGGGGGAAAACAGGGTCATCACCAGCTGAAATGATGTATGGACGGTCCATGGGGACACCCTGGGGGCCACCTTGTGTCCATTGCTCCCAGAAGTTCTATCAGCAAAATTCAAAATTCATACCCTTGGGGAAGAGATGGGAAATAACGAAAATTCTCCAAGCATTACATGCACAAGTACGGCAGGCTTACAAGGAAAAGAATTTTCACATCTCCGCACAGAGGAGTGATTATCCCACCACAGAACCGCGGAATATTGTCCTGATCAAGAACTGGGATTGTGGGAAACTCGGACCTCGGTGGAGAGGATCATATCAGGTGTTACTGACCACTCCCACGGCTGCGAAACTGAAGGGGCAATCTTGTTTGATTACATTGAACAGACTACAAACGTGTTACTGAAGGAACTGAGTAGAATGACTCTCTCAGACTAAAGGAAAATGTATTGTCTGATAGTGGTGTTCATGCTTATGTCTTTGACAGGGCTCACCCCAGCATCCGGGGGCCCTCATGTTAACACCTTTGTCTGTCACACCGATGCCAAACAGGTAGAACAAGGGGCCTGCTGGGTTTGTGCTGAAATTCCACAGCATGGTAAAACTAGGATTCCAATGTCAGTAATCCCGCTCAACCAGAGTGAGGAACTCTCAGCCTGGGCTTTCTCAAACAACACCCGGGGAAGTGAGGTGAAGAACTGTGGTATTATCAGCGATGAATGTGCCTGTCAGTGTTTTGAGGGATGGTATCTCAGGCTCCCACCAAACGGAACTTCCTAGACTGGGAAACATGCATCCTGGCCATACTTGCAGGTGCCCAGCAGCTGAGAGGAATAACTGAAACTGAGCGATTTTGGATGATCACTTTTCTCTCCTATGGAGTAGCCAGGAATTTACGAGATATAATCAATTTGCCTATAGCACTTGAGGAGCTGGCCACAATACTGCAGAGGCCCTGACAGAAACACAGGCCCAAGTAACAGAAATATCCACTGAAATGATTGCAATCTGGCAAACAGTCCTACAGAATTATATGGCTTTAGATTTTATCCTAGCTGAGAAAGGGGGAACCTGTGTTATTATTGACACAGAATGCTGCACCTATATCCCTGATGAGCCTACTAACATTACTCCCTCTCTGAGCACACTGCCAAGGAGACTGACAGCATCAAAAAAGTAGGGCAGGATTTACACGGGTTCACCGAAGGTTCGAAATGGTGGTCTTTGAGGGCCTGTTTGTTAATATGTGGGACATGATATTGCATTATAGCCTAATAGTTGTGCATATCATTGTTATAATTACTGTTGAATGCTGTTTTTACTCACTGATAAGTCAATGGTGTACTCAGTTGCTTTCTCTGTAAAAAAAACTACTGCTTTGTTGATCATGTAATGATCAAAAGGAGGGAATGATAAAGTATGCAAAAGGGTTAACACTTGGTTAAACAATAGCAGCCTGCTTTTCTGAAAGAAACTGCTGATGAGCACCAGATGTGCTAAGCCATGCTGAGCCCTATTTCTTCTTGAGGGAAGCTAGCTCGGGTTCCAGGATGCTCATCTCCTTGTGCACTCACGTGTAGAGATAGGACAGCTTCAGTCAGTTCTCTGTGTGTAAGCCATTATGACTATTTTGTAATTTGTCTTTAGGGGCTGTCATGTAGTAAATAACTTTGGCTCCAGCCTGTCTTGTGTGTGGGGGGGGTATCTGGACAGATATATCTGTGGTGTAAGGGGAATTGTTAGTCAGTTAGTGGATTGGGCAGGAACAGACATAGACTCTTCCTGTTTGAGCGACTAACTGAGTAAGCCCCGGGTGCTTGGAATAAAGAGTTTGTGTTATATGGTCTCTGAGTCACTTTATCCGGATTCGACTTTGACAGAATGGGAGTGGTTTTAAAGGGCTGGGCTGCTGCAAGCACATTACCAGACCTGGAGTGATTGCAACTGGTTCTGACAGAGGCACCACTGGTTCCTCTGGGCACATTCAGTCTCACTCCAACTATTTCCTACCTTACTTTTACAGGTATGTAATGTCTAAAGCACCAGTGTTTGAGTAAATGAGACTCACCAAACTTTCTCCTGACTGAATCACTGGATTCTCCGAATCAGATGGGTCCTCTCCAGCTTCCAGTTGGGGTTTTTCTTCTAATAAATCTCTCACCGCAGGTCCAACTTTAACATGAAAGATAATGAAGCACATTAACAATAAAAGGAACCAAACATTTCTGCTTAATGTTACTAAGAACAAAACTCACTGAAACTTAAACGTTGAAGGCAAAAATAATGATCTCAGTGAACAATCTTTTATTGTCCCTCACACGTCACAAAACGATATGGGATAAGAAGGAACCATCATTCAGTCATGGTAAGACATCAGACACAGGAACAGAATTAGGGGATTCAAGCTATCTGGTCTGCCCCACCACTCAACCATGTCTGATTTTTATTCCATCACCATATTCCTGCCTTCCTCCTGTAACCCTGAAGCTACTTAGCAATCATGAATATAATAATCTCTCTCATTAATATACCCAAATGTTAGCCTCAACCAACCTCTGCGGCAACAAATTCTACAGATCAGACATCTTTTGGCCAAATTTTTTTTCTCATCTCAGTTTTAAAGGGAAGCATCTTTATTCTGAGACTGTGCTGTCAGATCGCAGACTCTCCATCTAATGGAAACATCCTCTCCATGTCCACTATATCCAGGCTTTTCAGCATTCGGTAGGTTTGCTTAACCATACATTCCTCCACAACTCCCACCGTCTCTCTGAACTCCATTGAGCACAGGTCCAGAACCATCAAATGCTCTTCATACATAAAGCCAATCATTCCTGTAATTATTCTTGTAAATCTTGTTAGCAACAACTGTACTGAACACAAACTGGTACCAGGATAATTTACAGAGCAAGTCGTGCTTTCTTCACTGTTCTACTATCACAGAATGAGCCATTTCCATTTCCAGGTTAAAACAGGTCCATTTCAGGAAATATAAACCATTCCAGGGTGAATGTAATAAAAAGAAACTGGAATTACCAGAAACACTCAGCAGGTAAGGAACAGCTGTGGGGAGAGGAACAAACTTTACAATTCAGGTTAATATATTTCATCAGAATGACTTCAAACATTTTCTGCTTTTAGTGCAGATTTCCAGCAACTTGAAATTCTGCTTGATTTCCACCGAGTGACAGACCAAGTGAGGGGGGGGAATTTCCAAGCAGAGTTTGAACACCAAATTCACGGGTCCATTTCTACTGTTGTAAACAGAGTACAGCCCAGTTACTCATAGACTCTCCCAGTGAGGGATGGAATGGGAATTCATCCTCTCCTCAGATTAGCAGTCATTGCTTCCAAAGGAACTCCAGAAACAAACATCTGATCCCAGACCAGAAATACGGTACTCGCTCAACACCTCATAAGCCCAAGCAGCTCGATCCCCGGGTCCATTTTACCTGGATCAAGAACTGTGAATAGTTAAGTGAGTAGAAGATGAACTGATCTTCAAAAGTCAAAGTTAAAAATGAAACACCCTATTCAACATTTTAAGCAAGATTAGTGTATTATTTTTGTTTTGTGTAATTTTAGAGTGAAAAAAATAAAGGAACAGCATGCAAAAGTTTGGGGACCCTAAGAGATTTGAGCTCTCAGATATCTTTTACTAAGGTCTCAGACCTTTATGAGATTGTTAGGGCTATGGCTTATTCATAATCTTTGTTAGGAAAGTCCAGGATGATGCAAATTTCAAAGCTTTATAAATACCCTGACTCCTCTAACCTTCTCCCAACAATCAGCAGCCATGGGCTCCTCTAAGGAGCTGCCTAGCACTCTGAAAATTAAAATAATTGATGGCCACAAAGCAGGAGGAGGCTATAAGAAGATAGCAAAGCATTTTCATGTAGCCACTTCCTCAGTTCGTAACATAATTAAGAAATAGCAGTTAACAGGAACGGTGGAAGTCAAGTCCGAGAAATCTTTCCCAGAGAACTGCTCGTAGGATTGCTAGAACCCCCATTTGACTGCAAAAGACCTTAATGAAGATTTAGCAGACTCTAGATTGGTGGTGCACTGTTCTAATGTGCAGCAACACCAGCACAAATATGACCTTCATGAAAGAGTCATCAGAAGAAAACCTTTCCTCCATCTTCACCAAAAAATTCAGCATCAGAAGTTTGCCAAGGAACATCTAAACAAGCCTGATGCATTTTGGAAACAAGTCCTATGGACTGAAGTTAAAATAGAACTTTTTGGCGGTAATGAGCAAAGGTAAGTTTGGAGAAAAAAGGGTGCAGAATTTCATGAAAAGAACACCTCTCCAACTGCTAAGCACAAGGGTGGATCGATCATGCTTTGAGATTGTGTTGCAGCCAGTGGCATGGGGAACATTTCACTGGTACAGGGAAGAATGAATTTAATTAACTACCACAAATTCTGGAAGTAAACATCACACCATCTGTAAAGAACAGCTAAAGGTGAAAACAGGATGGCTTCTACAACAGGATAATGATCCTAAACACACCTCAAAATTCACAATGGACTACCTCGAGGTGCAAGCTGAAGGTTTTACCAAGGCTCTCACATTCCCCCAACCTAAACATCATTGAAAATCTGTGGATAGACCTCAGAAGAGCAGTGCATGCAAGACGGCTCAAGAATCTCACAGAACTGGAAGCCTTTTGCAAGGAAGAATGGGCAACAATCTCCAAACAAGAATTGAAAGGTTCTTAGCTGGCTACAGAAAGCGTTTACAAGTTGTGATACATGCCAAAGGGTTGTTACTGAGTACTGACCATGCAGGGTGCCCAAACCTTTGCTTCAGACCCTTTTCCTTTTTTGTTATTTTGAAACTGTATAAGATGGAAAAGAAAAAGTAATCTAGCTTAAAATATTAAAAAATGTGTCATCTTTAACGTTATGCCTTTTGGAACTCAGGTCATCTTTTACTGACTTAGCTATTCACAGCAACAGAAATTTTGACCAGGGGTGTCAAACTTTTGCATGTCATTGTATGTGATTTTCTTGCTAAATGATACTTTAAAAAGTCAGATTTCCAAATATCACTCCCCACTTGCAAATTATCCAGCAACTTTTGCGTCGCCACAATACACACAGGTAACACCAGTTTCTGTATTGTACATAAATATTTCCCCTGACCCCCACTCCAGGTGGCTGACAGTGATGAACTCGGTGATGGCAATGCCAATGAATATGAAGGGAAGGGCAGTAGTCTGTCTCACTGGAGTCTGGCACATTTGTGATGTGAAAGCTATTTGTTGCCCAGGGCAAAGGTGTTTCATATCAGTATGTACCCAGACAGAATGGGTCAAAGCATGTCCTCACCGTTAGAAAACGGCAGAACAAGCAACACACACACAAAATGCTGGAGGAACTCAGCAGGTCAGGCAGCATCGATAGAAAAGAGTACTAATGCTGAGTTCCTCCGGCATTTTGTGTGTGTTGCTTGGATTGCCGGCAGCTGCAGATTTTCTCCTGCTGCGGTTGTAGGTAGAACGAAGGTGATTGTCTCAACAGCTGATAGAAAGATATTGTTCCCTTTCTACGAGTTCCTGATCCCTGCATTTAGTTTTCTGGAGCTCAGCTCTGTCTGTGAGATCTATTTGCTCCCATTCCCTGATTAGCCGGAAGCTCCCCGGGGCCCGTGTACGGATCGTGGGGCTGAGAGAGAGGAAAAAGACCTGGCCTGTGCCGAGTTTGTGGGCCACGGTGTTCAGTGTTCACAGCAATTGTCACTCAATTAAAGCCCACCCAGCACCCACTCTTACCTCTGCCTGACCTCCCGACATTTTGTGTACTACGCGCATGCGGAGTTATACAGGACAACAGCAAGCTTGACGCCTGCGCATTTGATCGGTGCTTCAAGCGACAGCGCAATTTTAAACGCAGGGCTTTATGGGTAATCACGGTGCCATTAAACGTTTCTGCAAGAACTGGTTTCATGCCCATACCTCAGTTTGTTTTGTGTGTAGAAAAATCAGCAGTTCTTTTTTAACCCGGAAAGCGGCTCCCATAAACGATACACTCAATATCAACAGGCATTTCGTTTATTTAATGCTAAAGTACAATCCTCTTACAGATGCAGATATGAAACACAAGAGATTCTGCAGTTGCTGGAAAACAGCGATGCACACACACACACAATGCTGAAGGAGCCCTGCAGTTCAGGAAGCAACTAAAAATGTTGTCCATTTATTCCTCTCCACATTTGCAGCCTGATCTGCTGATTACGTGCAATGTTTTGTAGACATTAACCATTTTGTTTTTCAATTGACCAGTTTCCAAATGTTTCTCATCTTTCATTCATAGCCACACCCTGCTGGTCTGGTTCCTCTTCCTCCTCCTGCTCCTTACCTCCAGACCCCATCTCTTTCCGGAGACCTAGAGCCCTGATTAGTGCTGGCAACTCTTTGGATTCTGACTTTGCTCCACCGAAGTTTCACTCGCTAGTCTGCTGTCAGGCTTTAGAGGCGCATTGCAACAACCCAGCTGTCTGAGGCACAGTCCTTTGAAATTAGTGAAAATGACCCAAAATTTGAAAAAAAAGTAGGGAAGAGTTTAACCACCTTAGTCCAGAGCACTGGGGAAGGTCAAATACTCAGCGAGCTCATCGTGTTACTTAGCCTGGGGAAAATCATGTAGGAAATTCATGCAGGTGTACAAGACGATGAGAGGCATTGATCGTATGAATATTCAGAGGCTTTTTCCCAGGGCTGAGATGGCTAACACAAGGGGGCATAGCTTAAGGTGCTTGGAAGTAGCTCAAAGGAGATGTCAGAGGTAATTTTTTATACACAGAGAGTGGTGGGTGTGTGGAATGCACTGCCAGCGACGGTGGTAGAGACGGGTACAATAGGGTCTTTTAAGAGAATCGTAGGTACATGGAGCTTAGGAAAATAGAGGACTATGCGGTAGGGTAATTCTAGGTAGTTACTAGAGTAGGTTACATGGTCGG
The DNA here is from genome assembly GCF_048418815.1 of Hemitrygon akajei. Taxonomy (NCBI): domain Eukaryota; kingdom Metazoa; phylum Chordata; class Chondrichthyes; order Myliobatiformes; family Dasyatidae; genus Hemitrygon; species Hemitrygon akajei. The sequence continues at coordinate 2,012,757 of NW_027331990.1, read as the reverse complement.
AACAATGAATAATGAACGGTAATTTGCTGCAGATTTCTATGATTCTACGAAATTCACAGGAAAACTCTTCTCCCACCAAGTGGTGACAAATTGCAACAAAGAGAGTGAGAGGGAAACGGCAGAGATAAATTTTAAAATACTGATATGGAGCAGAAACATGGGCAGGGACCAGATGGGCCGAGTGGCCTGTCTAGTGTATATTGTGAGTGTGGTAGAGACACAGGATTAGATACAGAACTGATTTATCTTTCACGGAGCGCAGTATTAAACATCAGTCTAGTTCAAGGCTAACATCAGCAGAACAGACTCCTCCAATGCTCAGTGACCAGGGTTCACTCCTGGGTGCGATGAGCAGCCGCAAGAACTGCAGATTCTGACAGTAACAGTCCCTCATGAACCTTCAGCTGCCTTCAGTCACCGTGATGGTTAAACATTTAACACGGAGCTGATTTGAACTTCCTCCCTGATGTGAAGTTGATGGTGTTGCAGCAGCTGGGATGATTGAGTAAAACTCTTTCCTCACTCCGGACAGAAATGTGGCCTCCACTTATTGTAAACTCAGCGGAGCATCACAAGGTGGGTTAACTGAATGAGTCTCTTTGCACACACGGAGCAGGTGAACGGCCGCTTCCCAGTGCGAAGCTGCTGGTGTAACTGCGATGGCCGACTGATTCCCTTCCAAAATAAGAGCCAGGGTATGACGTCACACTGCTGTCAACGTCATGGCATTGTATCCAATCAGATCACAAACATGGACACGTGTTCGGTCTCTCCTCGTAGCGAGTGGGGCGCTGTCTTCTCCAGCATCTCGGCCGCTACATTCAAGGATCGGTGGCATTCAAGCGCTGGTGAACTGACAGATACAGCGGAGCTAACATTCTGTTGTGTTTGTGATTCCCATACACAGATCTTCTGACATTTCTACACTGTTAAAAGTTGACAGACCACGTCAGTGGGCGAAGGACAACATTTCAACTCAGATAATTTTAGTCTCCATGGTGCCTTCAGAAAAAAGCACTGTCACAGCTCAAAACAATTTGGAGGAACAAGACTTCATCTTCTAACTGCCTACAGTTCCGGCATCAGGGTCAATATCAAACTCTCTGCTTCCCTCTCTGTATCAAAATGGATCCCCTTCATCAGTCTGTGACTTGGCTCAGTTTGTCTATCTCCTTCGCATTCTGAGCATGTGCCACACACCGACTGAGATCACATTTTATATACACGGCTGCGACTTGAGACTTTCTGATTATTGTGTCCCTCCTGGCATCTGTCGGTGATAAACTCAGAGTCAGCAATGGTATTGACCCTCAGGAGTACGTGATTAGGCTTTTTCGTTGGAGATCGATAAACTGCCGGTAGTGTGCAGCTGGATGAGTGGGTCGTTTTCAGACTGGAAGGAGGCAGCGTTTGCAGTTCCCCAGAGATCAGTCCCTGACCAGAGTTGTTCACAGTTTAACGGCCTGGCGGAGGCAGCGAGATGTGAGATGTCCCAGTCTCCTGATGACACAGAAAGACTGGAGTTGGGGTAGGGGAGGCTATTCACATGCAATTTCGTAGCTTTGCAATCAGTACATAGTGCACTGTGGGGCTGCAGTGGTGGGTTCCATTGCTGGGATCAGTGCACAGTCAAAGTGGGCTATGAGGATTTTCTGAATAAAGCGCCATTCTCCAATTTAGAATCTCCAGCCGTGGAACAAGCCTACCCTTTGTACACTTAAGTTGTATTTATGGCATTGTGATAACCAGATACTATAGCCCTCCACAACCTCTCTATCTAGTCCTTTCAATATTCGACTTCATCCGTAAATTTGATCACAGGGCCATCAATACTCTCATCTGATGCATTGACATAGAACTTAAACAGAAACGTTGCCAACTCAGACCCCTGTGGGCCTCTGGGGTAGTAATCTCAGGATTACTGCCTGCGCCACGTGTTAGCGATGAAAGAATATCATGATCAGGCGTATTAATGTGTAGCTGGGAGACTTGTGTAGGGGGCAGGGCTTCAGATTCCTGGATCACTGGGGCCTCTTCCGGGGGAGATACGACCAGTATGAAAAGGACAGGTTACACCTGAACCCAAAGGGGTCCAATATCCTCGCGGACACAGATGAAAAGGAAAAGAGGAATTATGGGAGGAAGCTGGCAACTAATATCAAAGAAGATATTAAAAGCTTTTTTTAAGAATATAAAGGGTAAAATAGAGTCAAGTGTAGATATAGAACCAATACCAAATAATGCTGGAGATATTGTAATGAGAGATGCAGAGAGGACAGTGGAACTGAATGAGTGGAAGGCGTCTGCAGTATATCAGACATTCAAGAGTGTCACGGAAGTGAAGTTTGTGCAGTGAAAATTATGACTGAGAAGGTGCTCAGGAAGCTCAATGATCTGAGGTTGGATAAATCTCATGGACCTTATGGAATGCATCCTTGTGTTCTGAAGGGAGTAGCCGGAGAGATTGCAGAGGCATTAACGATGATCTTTCAAGAATTGATAGATTTGTGGCATTGTACCAGATGACTGGAAAATTGGAAATGTTACCCCGCTATTTAAGGTGGCAGCAGAAAGGAAACTATAGACGTGTTAGCCTGATATCAGTGGTTTGGGAAGTTGTTGGAATCGATTGTTAGGGATGAGATTACGGAGTACCTGAGATACATGACAAGATATGCCAAAGCCAGCATGGATTCCTGAAAGGAAAATCCTGCCTGAGAAACACACTGCAAATCTTTGAGGAAATTATCAGCAGGGTACACAACGGAGATGCAGTAGATATAGTGTACTTGGATCTTCAGAAGGCCTTTGACAAGGATAATAAGCCATGGAATTACAGGGAAGTTACTAGCCTGGGTGGTGCATTGGCTGGTCAGCAGAAAGCAGATCTTCTAACCATCATCTTTGATGTCATAATGTGGCGGGTCAGTTATTATTACTTCCCCGGGACTTTCCTGGACATCTCCCCCGTATGCAGTGCGATCTCCACACTGGGATTTGCAGCCACAGACTGTTCTGTCTGCTTCACCGTCACTTTTACGTTTGATCGGTTTGTTGCCATCTCTTGCCAGAAGCTGAAAGCAAAGTATTGCACCGGGAAAACTGCGGCTGTGTTTCTGACAACAACCGGCGTTCTGCTCTGTTTTAAAACTGTGCCTGAATGCTTTAGATATTGTCCTCTGATAGTGATTGACCATATACCCTGGGACTGTCCTACAAAGCAGAGCTACTATACCGGTGCCGGCTGGGTGGAATATAAGTGTCTTACTACCGTTCAAACACCATTCCTCCAGTTCATGTTAATACTACTGTTCAACGCTCTGACAGACAGACACGCTGAGGGGTCAGAGCAAGGCGGAGAACCACAGGGACCCCGAGATGGAGAGCAGGAGGAGGTCTGTAATCTTACTTCTCATCATCTCCGCAAGCTTCATCATCCTGTGGTCGTTGAGTTTTGCTGAAATCCTTTATTACACAATTGCCAGATTGGATCCAAATAATTACAGCGATTCTGAATTAATATTTCAACAGTCGGGATACATGTTGTTGATATTAAGTTGCTGCACAAACACGTTTATTCACGGGGTAACTCAGTCCAAGTTCAGAGAGCAGTTTATCAACGCAGCGAAATATCCTCTCACGTCAATTATTCAACTAATTAACAAACAACATATCTAAGCTCTTCTCGGAGGCGGTCGTAATGTTTTCCATCTTGACACTCCAGAACCTGCGGTCATCGGAAAACGTGGCAACGGCGAGAGTAAAACTGGTTTCAAGCTCGAGAGAGAGAGACAGCACAGGAAGAGACCCTTCGTCACTCGCACTCCGTGACCTCCATTCCTATCAATCATTAAGCTCATCCTACCTTTTATTTTCAATTTTCCATATTCCCGCTTTCGTCACCGCCAGACGCCTTTCGGTCATGAGAAAGCGGGATAGGTTCTGGAGACATTCAAGACCAAATCAGCAAAAAATGCAACTCATTTGTTACTTTAGACTTTTGCATAAGAATGAAGTGGAAAAAAAAGGAAATTAACACAACTTACAGTAAAGCATGCACTTGTCCGTCACATTAGACAAAGATGTTACAGAGAAATGTTTAACACCACAGCACTCATTCCTAATCGCGCAAATTGTTACGGAAACCTCTGGTGCCTACTCTGATTCAAGGAAAATAATGACATCTCAGTTCCTGATTTCTAACAAAAGTCCTTCCGATCAAATTCCATGTTGACTCGCCTCTGCATTGACTTGCATGCTTATCAATATTTTTTTTTAAATCTATGCATTCCCTGGAATCGTATGGTTGTTGTTGTTGTTGTTGTTGTTGTTGTTGTTGTTGTTGTCGTCGTCGTCGTCGTCGTCGTCGTCGTCGTCGTCGTCGTCGTCGTTATTATTATTATTATTATTTTTTATCTCAGCTAAAACTGGTAAAAATTACATTATGGACACAGACAAGCCCACTTTTTTCTCAACGTTTGGACTATTTTAGTGCTGTATAGTGCTGTGCCTTTCTGGCGATTTTATAAATATTGTTGTGCGGGTCGAAATGTTTAGTGTTGTTGTGTAGTGATTTTCGGATGATACCAGACATATATATTACAACTAGGACAATGTATACCCTCTTCCTGTACAATAGTCGTTAATTTTCCTCTTCCATCAGCATATTTCCTGTGTTTTATACTTACTGATTTCCGTGCGTAGTGTGTGTTCGTAATGGCCGTACCTATTAAATAAATAGTTATTGCATATGTATCCTGTATTATTATTTTTGGGCGGGTACCAGGTATCCCATCTCTAATAATGGATCGGTTGTAGGGTCCTGCCTCTAAAACTGGATTAGGATTGTATTTATAATAATGTAGGCATGTTTCACTATTGTGTATCGTAAAGTAAGAATTTGGTGAAAGATGTTTGTCACTTGATGGTGCCTGTGTAAGTAATCAGATTGAATTAAACTGTTGCAGAATACTACAATGTGTGGGATACTTTCTAGTTTCGCATGGCATATTCTGTTTTTATTGTCTTGCATTTGTTAGCCTTTTATTGTGCATTTTTGATGTTTTTGTCTTAACCACCTGGACCAGTATTGCCACAAAGAAACATCCAGTTTCTGGGAAGAAGTCTCCAACTTTGAGCCTGTCGTCGGACGTGTTTCCGTTGATATGGGGATCTCATCCATGGACGGTTATGCTCTTCCAGAGCAGTGTTTGCCAACCTTTTTTTAAAGCCCACAATTACCTCCTGAAGCCCTTCATACTTGCCGCGTTCGCCCTTCTTTGACCGAATGTACAGCGTTCCCATAGTGTAAAAACGTGGCTACCATATGCCAGCATAGACAAAATACTCTGCTTTAACTTTTAATTTATCTTTAAACCTAGTTTTCACAGTACCTGTGCACTGCACAGCAGCTGTGGGATGTTGACAATGAATGATACCACAGACTTGCAATTTAATTTTCATAAATTCCACTAATTCCAGGCCTGGCGACCTGGTGCTCCACCCGTTGCACAAGAAATCATGTTCCTGTTCAGAATAATGTTGTCATCAATATACATTTTGAGGTCTCGTAGACAGACTCCCCGTTGATATCTGTTTTCAACTTTTTACAATAGATAAAATCTTCATCTACTTCTCTGTCTTTGATAAACCGTACAGACGCCATTTGCAGTGCCTCGTTTTCTCACACAGTTGTCTCCCAAATTCTGTTTTTTTTATAGTTCTGCGCATAGTGATATTTAATCTCCTTACTCATGTCATCAATATAAGATACAGAGTTATTACTCAGGGGAATTGATTTTAAAATACTGGTATCCATTTTGAGAACAGTAGTGAGCACTTCCGACACTACAGCCATTAATAATCTTTCACTAATTGTATGAGATTTTTCACACATTGCTGTTATTTTGGAAATGTTTTGAGAAGCAATGAGACCACGATCAATGTCATTTTTAGCTTTCCTAACAAATAACTCGAGTGTGCAACGCTATTCAAATGCTTCTTTCATCTTCTGGAACTGAGTAATACCATAGGTCGCTTTTTCAGGGTGTCTTTTACGGAAGTGTTCCTGCAATCTCGATGTCTTCAGTGTTTCATTAGACAGTACAGTATTACGAATAAGATACATGGGATTCGCAGATCTGACGGAAATAGAATAAAACCATACTCCGAAAGACGAATTTTTTGAAGTTTCTGGTTCTTAGCAGAATTAGAATTCAGACTCATAGAAATCCTGCCGTACGTACTAATCCATCATTATTTGGGCTAGACTGTTAAATTGCATGAGCTTGTTCCGTGCCGTGAGTCAAGGGCAACTGTTGAGCACTCTGGTTGCTCATTTATGTTTCCCCAATAACGTCTGTTAGGCTGGTAAGGTGGGAAGAGGTTGCCAATTTTCAGACGGTTGTGACGACAAGCGCTCGCTGCCTGCGGAGCTATGGCTTCTTCTGTGTCCCAGGCCCTGGTACCTAGTTATAGTACATAGAAATTTACAGCACATTACAGGCCCTTCGGCCCACAATGTTGTGCCGCCCATTTGGCTTACTCTAGAAATTGCCTGGAATTTTCCTAGCGCACAGCCCTCTATTTTTCCAAGCTCTATGTACCTATCTAAGAGGCTCTTAAAAGACCCTGTTGTATCCGCTTCCACCACCACCGCCGGCAGAGCATTCCACGCACCCACCACTCTATGCATGACAAACTTACCCCTGACATTAACTCAGGAACGATTTCCAGCGCCTTAAAACTATGCGCCCTCATGTTAGCCATTTCAGCCCCGAGAAAATGCCTCTGACTATCCACACGATCAATGCTCCTCATCATCTGATACACCTCTATCAGGTCACCTCTCATCATCCGTCACTCCAAGGAGAAAAGGCCAATTACACTAAGACTATTTTCATTAGGCACGTATCCACATGCTTCTTGTAATGTGGTGACCAGAACTGAACACAGTATTCCAAGTGGGGTCTGACCAAGGTCCTATATAGTTTATATTGCCACACCGCCACACCAAGAATCTTGAACGTCCCTGACCACTGTTATTTGCCCCTAAAGCCCCCTTGGAACATGTAACCTCCCACGATGGGAATCACTGCCTAATGGTGATTTTCCCACCCTATTTCTGGACTGAACTTTCATGTCCGTTCAGTGGTGTGTATTTCTTAACAGGATAGCACGTGGCCATACAGAGTGTTGTTCCCGTTTTCATTGATGAAAGTTTATCCTTAGGGAGGGGAAAAGAGAGTGGGAGAGGGGGGAGACAGGGAAGGGGGTACGGAAAGAGGAGTATAGAGAGATGATAGTGGAACTACGGAGAGACAGGATGAGTGGTGGTAGAGATAGATTGGGAGGGAGGGAGAGACTTGGGGAAACAGAAAAAAGGAGGAAGAGAGCAACAAGGCCAACGGCACAGTCTGAGGAGAGATGGGAGTGGAGAAGCGGAGGCGAGAAACAGGGGTAGGAAAGAGGCGGGGCGACAGGGAGGGAAGAGAACAGCGGGAAATGAGGTGGACGTGAGTGAGAAATGAACATGGAGTGAGAGAAGGGAAAAAAGAGGCTTCGGAGAAAGAAGTGACGGAAGAGAGAGGGGGAAGGAATAGTGGAGGGAGAAAAATGGGGAAGCTAAATGGCGATAGAAGTAGGGAGGGAGAAGGGGGAGATAAATGAGGGAAAGAGGTCTGATATCCCTGTTGGTGAGAGAAGCAAGACAGGAATTGAAATAGGTCGCTCATTTTAACTGGAGATGGATGAAAATCTCAGGAATTCTACATCTTCCATATAATTTTCTTTGAGATCAATAATGTGTCTATCTATCTAGATGAGTACACAATCTTTGGGGTTTGTTGCTCCCCGACCGGTTGGTTGGGTATATTTGAGGGGTACATAGGTAATCATTTAATGTAGCAAGGGGAATCGGCACAGGAGAATAGATCAGCCACAATCATAAGACACACAGGAGAATTACTCCTCATTTCTGTTCTAAATTGAGGTCCCTCTATTCTGAAGGTGGTCCCCCTGATCCTGGATCAGCATTGATAGACCACATCCACTCTATCTATGTCCTCTGGTCCTCGACTCCCCCACTATAGGAGACATCCTCTCCACATTCACTCTACCTGTGTCCTCTGGTTCTAGACTCCCCAAACATAGGAACCATCCTCTCCACATCCAGTTTATCATGGCTTTTCAACATTCGAGAATGACGCCCACACCGCTTCATTAATCTAAACTCCAGCGGGAACAGGCCCAGAGACATCAAATGCTCCTCGTGCTTTAACCCCATCAGTGCCGGAATCATTTTCATGAACGTCCTCTGGAATGTCTTCAATTCCAGCACATCTTTTCAGAGATAAGGAGACCATATCACCAAACTCATAATTGCCAAGTGTGGTCTAACCAATGCCGTTTAAAGCCTTAGTATTATATCCTGCCTTCTAGTCCTCTCGTAATGAATGCTAACATCACATTTACATAAACTTAAAGGTGAAAGGCGAGGGTGGGGTGGGAAGAGGGAAGTGTTGGCATAAGGATGCCGTTGCTATTCTACCATCATCCCTGCTGGTGTCTCCTTCCAATCAACTTTGGTGAACTATTCTCTCATGAATCTGCAGTTCATCTCACACCACTAATCATGATGAATCTTTTTTATAGCTTTACCTCTCAAACTGCAGGGTGAATTCTATCATATTATGATTATTGACTCCTCAGCATTTCCTTACCTTGAGCTTCCAAACCAAATTTGATTCATTGCACAACACCCAATCCAGAACTACATTTTCCATAGTGGCACAAACTCAAGCTGTTCTAAAAAACCATCTGATTGGTATTCTCCAATTTCCCTCTCTTGAGAACAAGCACCAGCCTGATTTTCACACTCTCCCTCCACCTTCCCAACTCACGGACAGCTTGTCCCACAACCATCAGGTAGGAGACTACATAGCCTTCACACCAGGTCTACCAAACCTAAAACAGCTAATTTTCCCAAGCAATAAGTCTGATCAACAACTCTACCCACAAACGCACACTTCCACACTGCTAAACAACGCTCGTTTATCATTTTCTGTCAGTCGCCTTATGGACAGACATCCTGTGCCTTGCGACACTTTATGGACATATGTGCAGTGTATAAGCTGTGGATATATATTTTTATTAAGGTTTGTTTTTTGCTGCACCAGACCCGGAGTAATAATTATTTCCAAATCTGAAACATGCTGAAAATGGCTGATTTTATGTGCCCCAAATAACCTGAAAACACATCCTCAACATCCGAATCCAATATCTTCCCAGTGAGGTCAGACTAACTGGTCCATAATCTTGTATCTTCTACCTCTCTACCTTCTTGAAGAGTTGAGTGATATTTCCAAATTTCCAGTCTTCCAGAACCATACCAGAGGCCACTGATTCTTGAAGCATTGTTACTAATCCCTCCAGAATCTTTTCAGCCACCTCTTTCAGAACTCTCAGATGTGCACCATCTACTCCAGGTGACCTATTTACCTTCAGACCTTTCTGCTTCCCAAGAACCTTCTCATGAGTAATGTAACTTTACATAATTCTGACCACTGACATCTGGACATCCACCATCCTGCTCGTGTCTTCTGGAGTGAAGACTGATGTAAAATACTTATTCAGTTCATCTGCCAGCTTCATGCTCCACATTACTACCCCTCCAGCCTCGTTTTCCAGTGGTCTGATATCCATTCTCACTTTTGTTATATCCATATTAGTGTATTCTTTTTTCAAAATACCTTAGTCCCATTCCAATCTGGAAACTTCACAAAGAAAAACAAGAACTGAAATGACAAATTCAGAAAACCCTATTTACCACTTAGATGAAAACTACCGAGGACAGAACTAGGAAGAGCTATAATAGTCATTAAAAATAAACCAACAGTCTGATAAGATTTCTAAAGTATATATTTTCATACAAAATATACAGGATTCAGCACACCAGACAGGTATATGCAAATCTGATTTGAAATACAGACCAGAAAACTTAAATGAAAGGCCAACTCAGAAAAATGAATCATCACTATGGAAGAAAGCATTAACCAGTGGAATGAGTCTGACCCTCCATGGGAGACATCTCAACAATCTGAGCAGACCAGATGGTGACAAGGAAGCGTCGAGCGCCCGACTCTGAGTTGGAGACCTCTTCCCAGAAATAGGGGTGCCTTGGGGAATTACAGGACAAGGTGGTTAACATTTTAAAATAAACAGAAATACATAAAAGACAAACAAACAAGGCAATAAATGCAGAAAATGCCAAGAGAAACCAGACACAATCCAACACATTCCAGGATCCTGCAGCAGTTTAACTCAATCTGATTACTTACAAAGGTACAATCAAGTGGCAAATATCATTCACCAAAATCTTGCTTTTAAATACAAACCCATTCATGACCACCATAACTTCATTAAGGCACCATGAATTTAGGCCTGATCCAGTTTTAGAGTCAAAATCTTACAAACTATAGGATAATCAATACATTAATGCAGATAGGACAATCCATAATAACCATTTGGATATAATATTACAGGATAAACAAGCAGGAACAACCCCCTCAATAGATAAAACTATTCTGAACATACACATTCCTCGACCAGTGGAGCACCTCACCACTGGCATTATTTGTGTCATCAGTCAGACAACTGAATTATTATCTCTGTCAATCAGCTTCCAAATGTTGCTACTCTGTCATTCGTTGTCCGCCCCGCTGCTGATTCCCTTCTCCTCATCGTACGTTCTTACCTCGACCATCGTCCAGAGCCCCAAAGTCTGCCCTGTGCGGACCCGTCTCTGGTTTCTAACCCCACTTGGTTGAACTAATAGTTTCCCATTCTGCTTTCAGCCTTTACAGGACAGTGGTGTTTTCTAACAACCCTTTAGTAGCAGGGAAAATGACCCATAATGTGGAAATCAGCCATGAATAAGGAGGCTAACTGCCAAAGTCATTCTTCCTCAGCCCAGAAATTTGAGAGGCAAAGAACATGTCAGACAGAACTGCAGTCAACTTGACTTCTTCATTCTGCAGGAAATTCAATGGAAACCTCTTCACCCACAGAGTGGTGACTGTTTGGAATCCATCACCACAGGGAGAGTGAGAGGGGAACAACAGGGGAGGATTTCAAAGGTCTGTCATGGAACTGAATCACTGGCAGTGTTCATCCAGCCTGAGTTGACTCTACTGTACACTAGGTGTGTTACAAATTCACTAAGTACTGGAGACAGAGTTTAAAATAGAACTGATTATTTGTCTCAGACCCAGAATATTAAACTCCAGTCCCATTAAAGGTGAAAGAAGAAACTCCTCCCATGCCCAGTGACCAGGGTGCAGAACTGGGTGTGGTGAGCAGCAGCAATAATTGCAGATTTCAGCACCGACAGTCACTCTCAAAATTGCATTCAGCAACGGTGATGGACAAATATCCAGCATGCAGCTCATTGAAACTTTCTCCCCAGTGTTAACCCGGTAGTGTGTCACAAGGTTAGATTACTGAGTGAATCCCTTCTCACATTCACAGCAGGTGAACGGCCTCTCCACAGTGTAAACTCAATGATGCACATTTGGTGGAGATGTCTGACAGAAACTCTTCCCAATGTCTGAGCAGGTGATCGGCCTCTACCCAATGTGATCTCGCTGGTGTCTCTGTAGATGAGATGATCGGCGGAATCCCATCCCACATTTACAGCAGGTGAATGGTCTCTCCCCAGTGTGAACTCGCTGATGTGCCAATAGGGAAGATGACCGAGTGAATCCCTTCCCACATTCTGAGCAGGTGAACTGCCTCTCCCAAGTGTGAACTGACTGATGTCTCAGTCGGTGAGAAGAGCAAGTGAATCCTTTCCCACAGTCTGAGCAGGTGAATGGCCTCTCCCCAGTGTGAATTGACTGGTGTATCTTCAGTTGGGCTGAGCAAGTAAATCCCTTCCCACAGTCAGAGCAGGTGAATGGCCTCTCCCCAGTGTGAATTCGTTGGTGAGCCATTAGGGCAGATGACTGACTGAATCCCTTCCCACAGACTGAGCAGGTGAACGGCCTCTCCCCAGTGTGAACTGACTGGTGTCTCAGTAGGTGACATGCCAGAGAGAATCCCTTCCCACAGTGTGGGCAGCTGAATGGCCTCTCTCCAGTGTGAAATCGCTGATGATTCTGTAGGTTGGATGATCGAGAGAATCCCTTCCCACAGACTGAGCAGGTGAAAGGCTTCTCCCCGGTGTGAACTCGGTGGTGTCTCTTTAGGTGGGATGACTGAGTGAATCTCATCCCACAGTCGGAGCAGGTGAACGGCTTCTCCCCAGTGTGAATTCGCTGATGTAGCTTCAGTTGAGATGAAGAAGTGAATCCCTTCCCACAGTCCAAACAGGTGAACAGCCGCTCCCTGGTCTGAACTTGCTGGTGAGCCATTGGGTCAGATGACTGAATGAATCCTTCCCCACAAATTCAGCAGATGACCAGCCTCTGCCCAGTGTGTGTCCTCAGGTGGGATGACCCACTGAATCCCTTCTCACACACAGAACAGGTGAATGGCATTGTCCCAGTGTGAACTCGCTGATGTACCTTCAGTTGTGATGACCAAGTGAATCCGTTCCCACTGTCCGAGCAGGTGAACGGCCTCTCCCCAGTGTAAAATGATGGGCATGCCAGTCGGTCAGATGATCGAGTGAAACCCTCTCCACAGTCTGAGTAGGAAGGATGGTCGATTGGACCCCTTGCTCCACTTCTTAAATATATGGACAGAGACAGCAAAACTGGTGTGTTGTGTTTGAATTCCCATAGACAAATTCTTTGTTGTATTTAACCTGTAAAAAGATTTACAAAATCTATCAATGGGTGTGGGTCAAAATTTCAGACGAGATCACTCGAATTGTCAAGGTGTAATCTGGCATCACACTGTTACAGTGAGGTTCTAACTGAGCACAGAGCTGGTATCAGGAATGACCATCAAGTTCTCTGATGCTCTTCCTGTCTCTATAAGAATGGGACATTTCTGCCGTCTCCAATCTGTGACCTGGCTCAGTTTGACTCTCTCCATTGGTATTATTCCCCGTTCCCACTGAGCTGCATGGGTGCCTGACCCCACAGTAACTGAACACTCCCACACAAATAATCTTTCTTGCCACGCAGATGGAATTTCTTTTATGTACTGTTAATTTAAAGTGCCACAGTTTTAATGCCATGTAAATATCTCCTACTCAGCTGTACTGTATTGTTGGTCTGCACAGAATTCGAGTGAATGTTAGTATTATTTAAGGTACTTGTCACAGTCATGGAAAAGTACAACACAGACACAGGCCCTTTGGCCCATCTAGCTTATGTTGAATCATTCAAACTGTCTACTCCCGTACCCCTACTATCCAGGTACCTATACGAACCTCTTAAATGTTGAAATCGAGCACGCATGCACATGTGCTGGCTGTTCATTCCACACCCGGATGACCAACAGTGTCAAGATGTTTCCCCTCATGTTTCCCTTAACGTTTCACCTTTCACACTTAACCCATGGTCGTTGGTTGTAGTCTCACCCCATCTGAATGGAAAAAAGCAAACTTGCATTTACCCTATCTATGCCCCTCTATCACAATCAAATCTCCACTCAATCTTCTACATTCCAAGAAATAAAGTCCTGACCTGTTCAGTCTCTCCATACAACCCAAGTCCTCCAGAGCTGGCACCATCCTTCTGAATTTTCTCTGAACTGTTCCAACCTCTTTTACATCTTTCATGCAGATGTAAAACTGCACACAATACTCCAAATCAGGCCTCAACAATGTCTTGTACAAAGTCAACATAACATCCATCTCCTGTACTCAGTACTTCGGTTTATGAAGGCCAATGTGACAAAATCTTTCTTCCCGTCCCTATCGAACTGTGACACCGCTTTCAGTGAAATATAGACCTGTATTCCCAGATTCCTTTCCTCTACAAGACTCCTCAGTGCCCAACCAGTCACTGTATAAGACCTACACTGGCAGGTCCTACCAAAGTGCAACAGCTCACACTTGTCTGCATTAAATTCCATTTCCCATTTCTCAAACCATTTTTCCAGCTGGTCCAGATCGCACTGTAAGCCATGATAGTTTTGCTCACTGTCCACTACACCCCAATCTTGGTGTCATCCACAAATTTACTGATCCAGTTAACCACACTATCATCCAGATTACTGATATAGATGACAAACAACAACAGATCCAGCACTGATCCCTATGGCACACAACTAGTCACAGGCCTCTAGTCAGAGAGGCAACCATCTGCTACCACTCTCTGGCTTCTCCCAAAGACAGTGTCTCGTCCAGTTTACTAACTCATCTTGAATGCTGAATGACTGAACCTTCTTGACCAACCTCCCATATGAGACTTTGTCAAGTGCCTTGCCGAAGTCCATGTAGACAACATCCACTGTCTTGCCTTCATCCACTTTCCTGATAACTTCCTCGAGAGACTCTATAAGATTGGTTAGACATGACCTACCATGCACAAAGCCATGCTACCTTTCCTTAATCAGTCCACATCTATCCAAATACTTATACAAATACTTATATTTTGTCTCCTCATATGGATTACCATTCTGATCTTCAGCAGTATTCATTTTTCTCCCTTGCAATCTTTTTGTTCTTAACATATCTGCAGAATCCCTGAAGATTCTCCTTCACCTTGTCTGCTGGGGCAACCTCATGCCTTCTTTTATTTCTTTCATAAGTGTTCACTTGAATTTCCTGTACTTCACAAGTACCCCATTTGTTCCTATTTGACTGTACCTGGTATGCACCTCCTTATTATTGACCTGGGAGAGGAAAGCCAAAGGGGTGATAGAAGATTCATGAGTTTGGGGAACAAAACAAGAATGTGTCGGTTATCCCAGTGGTAAGGCTTGCTAGTAGCACGGTTGGTGGGGTCTGTGAAACTAAGTTGCAGGGGAATGGGAACCTGAATAACAGAACAGATAGTGGAGGGGTTGTGGAGACAGATGTTGTTCAGCCCTCAGACAACGTCAGCATGGTGCAGTGAATATGCTGAGCCCTGTATATTTCAATACAAGGAGCTGCGTAGGAAAGGTGGATGTGTTCAGGGAATGGATCAACACCTGGAATTAAGACACTAGGATCTGGGAACTGTGGATTGAGACAGGCTGCTTTAGGGCAAAGGTGTGTTTGGTCAGTGGGAGGCCTTTAAAGTGAAATTTTGAAAGTACAAAGCGGGTATATGCTTGTCAGAATAAAAGGTGAAGATAGAAACTGTAGGGAACCTTGGTTTGCAAGAGATATTGATACCCTGGTGAAGCACAAAATGGAGTTGCTAACAGGGATAGGCAGGCAGGTTCTTATGGAGGATAAGAAATTCAAGAGAACACATAAGAAATAAATCAAGATGGCAAAAAAAAGCATGTGGTTGCCCTCGCAGAAAAGATGAAGGATAATCCTCAGGGATTCTAGAGATAGATTAAGAGCAAAAGGATTGCAAGGCACAAAGTTGGTCCTCTGGAAGACCAGAATGGCAATCCACGTGTGGAACAAAGCAGATGGGGGAGATGTTAAATATGTTTTCATCTCTATTTACTCAGGAGATGGACAAAGGGTCTAAGGGAGTGTGAAAAAGCGGCATTAAAATCATGGACCCTGCACCAATTAAAGAAGAAAAGTTATTTCGCTGTTCAACATAGAACATAGATATCTACAGCATGTTCCAGGCCATTCAGCCCACAGTGTTGTGCCAACCATGTACTGCGTAGAATTTCTCTAGTGCATAGCCCTCTATTTCTCTAAGCTCCATGTTCCTAACTAAGAGGCTGTTAAAAAAAAAACCCTATTTTATCCGTCTTTACCACCGTTGCCAGCAGTGCATTCCATGAATCCACCACTCTCGGTGTGAAAAACTTACCCCTGATAACCTATTTCCAAGCACCTTAAAACTATGCCCCCTTGTGTAACCATTTCAGCCCTGGGGAAAAAAAAAACCTCTGGCTGTCCACACGATCAATGCCCCTCATCATCTTATCCACCTAAAAAAGGCTCCAAACATAAACAAGGAAATTATACATTGCTTTGAGGATTTGTTAGAAGTATAGAAGTTAGTGTTTTCATTTACACAGAGAGTGGTGAGTGTGTGGAATTGACTGCCAGCGGCGGTGGTGGAGGCGGAAACGAAAGGGTCCTTTAAGAGAGTCCTGGATGGATACATGGAGCTTCGAAAATTAGAGGGCTACGGGCAAGCCTAGGTAATTCTAAGGTAAGGATATGTTTGGCACAGCTTTGAGGGCCAAAAGGCATGTATCGTGCTGTAGGTTTTCTATGTTTCAGTGTAGACAAAATATAAGGGTATAGAACGGGTAAATTCAAGCAGGCTTTTCAAATGATGTTAAGTGTGACAACAACCAGAGCTTATGGGTAAGTGGGGAGGTGAAAATTTATGGGGAACATCTGGAAAATCTCTTCAATGAATTGGCTATGAGAGTGCAGAGTGAAATGCCAGCACAAGTGGTGCACGCTAGCTCGGATTCACCATTTCAAAGAAGTTTGGATGGGAGCCTGGATGGTAGGGGTATGGAGGGCGATGGTCCCGGTGCAGGTAGTTGCATTAGACAGCTTGAATGTATTTTCGGCATTGACTGGATGGGCCAAATAGCCTGTTTCCAAACTGAACTTCTCCATGTTTCTATGACAGAGAAGTTGGCCGAACTTGTTTGGAAGGGAAAAGGTAGGAGTGACAACGGAGCAGCAATGGCTGGAGTTTCTGGGAGCAATTCGGGAGCTGAGTGATCGATACACCCCAAAGAAGTGAAAGCACTGGAAAGGCAGGAGGACACAACCGTGGCTGAAATGAGAAGCCAAAGCCAACATAAAAGCCGAAGAGAGGGCAAACAAAAGAGCAAAAGCTATTGGGAAGCTTTGAGAAACCAATAGAAGACCGAAAAACAAGTCAAATGAGTTGAGGACATAGAATGATGGTTAATGAGTCAGTCATTAGCGAGTCTTGGCAGCACCCAACAGTCTGAGCATTTAGAAGAACAAAATATCCAGGGCCTCAATATCTATTAAAAACCCAGGTTCCCTGCACCAGTTACCTTTCAACCTTTATTTTGGCAGTCACATACAAACTCAACACCCTCAAAATTTCACTTTTGAATGCCTCCCACTTAGCAAGTACTCCTTTGCCAGAAAACAAACTGTCCCAAACCTCCCTTTTCAAATCTTTTTATTAATTTTTAAGAAAAACATAAGTAAAATATAAGTACAAAACATTTGAGAATACACTGTTAATAGATTAATTAACAATCAGATATGTATTAATCAATATATAAAGTCTCCCAAACTCATAGTATTAATGTAAAGGAATTAAGAAAAAAAAGGAGAAAAAGAAACCCACCCCCCAAAAAAACTAAAAGAATTAAAAAAAACAACTAATAAAAAAAAATTAACCAACATGGGCAATTGCATAATGTTAAATACATACAGTAGTGCCGATGACTCCGAACCTCCATCCACACAATTCAGGATAGTAACAATAAGGTTCAGGATCAGACCATTTAATTCATATGAAAATGTTGAATAAATGGTCTCCAAGTTTCCTCAAATTTAACTGAAGAATCAAAAACCACACTTCTATTTTTTTCTAAACTCAAACAGGAAATAGTTTGAGAAAACCACTGAAATACAGTTGGAGGGTTAATTTCTTTCCAATTCAGTAAAATAGATCTTCTAGCCATTAGTGTAACAAATGCAATCATTCGTTGGGATGAAGCGGATAAACGCTTATTATCTATCATTGGTAGACCAAAAATTGCGGTAAAAGGATGTGGTTGAAGATTAATATTTAAAACTCTTGAAATAATATTAAAAATATCTTTCCAATAGTTTTGTAAACAAGGACAAGAACAAAACATATGGGTCAATGAAGCAACATCAGAATGACATCTATCACAGGTTGGGTTTACATAAGAATAAAATCGAGCAAGTTTATCTTTAGACATGTGAGCTCTATGTACAACCTTAAATTGTATTAGAGCATGTTTAGCACAGATAGAGGATGAGTTTACCAATGATAAAAAATTTTCCCATTGCTCAGTAGATATAGGGCAATGCAATTCTTCCTGCCATTCCTTCTTAATTTTTTCTGATATATCTGGCTGTACATTCATAATCATATTCTAAATGATAGCTACTAAACCCTTTTGACAAGGATTGAGAGTCAAAATTCTTTCTGTAATGTCCAATGGACATTCTTTCGAAAAAGACTTTAGTTCATTATATAGAAAATTTCTAACTTGTAAATATCCAAAAAAAATGTGTTTTAGATAAATTATATTTATTAGATAACTGTTCAAAGGACATAATGTTATCATCCAAAAACGGATCACGAAAACATGTTATACCTTTTGTTTTCCATAAAAGAAAAGCTTGATCTATAGATGATGGTCAGAAGAAGTAGTTAGATATTATAGGACTTAACAGCATAAACTTATTCAAACCAAAAAATTTACGAAATTGAAACCAGATTCGTAATGTATACTTGACTATGGGATTAGTTATCTGTTTATTCATTTTAAGTAACGAAAATGGAAGTGAAGATCCTAAGATTGAGATCAATGAAAAATCTTGCACAGATTTACATTCCAAATTTGCCCATTGTGGGCCAGCAACTATAGTCGATTCTTGTGGCCAAAATATCAAATACCGTATATTAACTGCCCAATAGTAAAATCTTAAATTTGGTAGAGCCAAGCCGCCCTCCTTCTTAGGTTTCTGTAAATATTTTTTACCTAGCCTAGGATTTTTGTTCTGCCACAAATACGAAGATATTTTAGAGTCAACCATATCAAAAAAAGATTTAGGAATAAAAATTGGTAATGCTTGAAATAGATATAGAAATTTAGGTAGTATCATCATCTTAATGGCATTAACTCTGCCTACCAAAGACAAAGATAGTGGGGACCACCTATTAGCAAGTTGCTTAATTTGATCTATTAAAGGTAAAAAATTAGTTTTAAATAAATCTTTATGTTTTTTAGTAATTTTAATACCTAAATAAGTAAAATAATCTGTAACAATTCTATATGGTACATGATTATAAATTGAAATATGCATATTTAATGGAAAAAGATCACTGTTATTAAAATTCAATTTATATCCAGAAAAATTACTAAATTGAGCAAGCAAAGAAGAAATAGCAGGAATAGATCTTTCAGGGTCAGATATATATAATAACAAATCATCCGCATATAATGATACCTTGTACATCGTCTCCCCACGGGTAATACCTAAAATATTGGGTGATTCACGAATGGCTATAGCCAAGGATTCTAAAGCAATGTCAAATAATAAAGGGCTTAAAGGACAACCTTGCCTTCTACCCCGAAATAACTGAAAAAAGGGGATCTTTGATTATTGGTAAAGACCGAAGCTAAAGGTTTATGATATATTAATTTAATCCATGATATAAATTTTGAACTAAAATTAAAATGTTGCAATGTATTAAATAAATATGACCATTCGACTCTATCAAATGCTTTTTCAGCATCTAAAGAAATGACACATTCTGGGATTTTAGATGAAGAGGTATAAACAATATTAATTAATTTTCTAATGTTAAAAGATGAATAGCGATTTTTAATAAATCCAGTCTGATCCTCAGAAATAATCCGAGGCAACACATTTTCTAATCTAATAGCCAAAATTTTACTAAAAATCTTAAAATCGGTATTCAGCAAAGATATAGGCCGATAGGATGCACATTCAGTAGGGTCTTTATCTTTTTTAAGAATTAAAGAAATAGAAGCTTCATAAAAAGATTGTGGTAGTTTACCTATACTTAATGCATCTTTAAAAATTTTACAAAGCCAAGGAGAAAGTATGGAAGAAAAGGATTTAAAAAATTCTGCAGAAAAACCATCTGGACCCGAAGCTTTACCCGAGTTCATTGAAAAAATAGCCTTTTCTATTTCAGACTCCGTAATAGGTGTATCCAAAAATACACTATCCTCGACAGTTACTTTTGGAATATTCAATTTCCTTAAGAATTCATTCATTTTAGAAGAGTCCTTAGTACATTCTGAATGATATAAGGAATTATAAAAATCTTGAAAGGCTTTATTTATCTCTTTATGATCAATTGTCTAAGTACCATTTTGTTTGCGAATCCTAGTAATCTGTCGCTTATCCGAAGCAATTTTCAATTGGTTAGCTAGTAGTTTACCAGACTTATCTCCATATGTATAGAATTGAGCTTTCGATTTAATTAACTGACTTTCAATCGAGGAGGTTAATAATAAACTATGCTCCATTTGAAGTTCCACTCTTTCTTTATAAAGTTCTTTACTAGGGGTCAATGCGTAGATCTTATCAATTGCCTTAATTTTATCAACTAATGTTAATATTTTAGAATTAGTTCGTTTCCTAACACCAGCAGAATATGAAATAATCTGTCCACGAATATATGCCTTAAAAGTATCCCACAAAATTCCACTAGAGATCTCTGCTGTAGAATTTATTGAGAAGAATTTGCTGCTTAATAAAGTTGACAAAGTCCGAGTCCTGCAGTAAAACAGGATTAAACCTCCAACCTTTAGTACTAATATATGAATCCGTCACCTTAATAGATAACTTCAAAGGTGCATGATCAGATATAGTAATAGAGCCATATTTACAATCCATAACATCTGTAAGTAAATGCTGATCAATGAAAAAGTAATCAATTCTTGAGTAATTATGATACACATGGGAAAAGTATGAGAACTCTTTGTCATTAGGGTGTAAAAAACGCCAAATTTCACAAATAGCTGAATCAATCATAAAAGAATTAATAAGAGAAGCCGATTTATTCGGAAAAGTTTGAGTGGGCTTGGATCTACCCATCAAAGGGTTTAGACAACAATTAAAATCCCCGCCCATTATCAATCTATATTGATTCAGATTGGGAAAGGATGTAAATAAGCATTTAATAAATTCAGGACAGTCAGTATTTCGAGCATAACCATTAACTAAAACAACTTTTTGATTAAAATGTAAACCAGTAATAAGCAAAAATCTACCTTGCGGATCTTAAATTGTTTCATGATGTATAAAAGCAGTTGATGAGTCTATAAAAATAGAAACACCTCTCACTTTGGCTTGCGAATTTGAGTGATACTGTTGGTCCTTCCAAAACCTAAACAACCGCTGACTATCCACCTTCCTTACATGAGTCTCTTGTACAAAAATAACATTAGCATTAATTCTATGGAATACATTGAATATTTTTTTCCGTTTGATCGGATGATTTAAACCATTAGTATTCCAAGAAACAAAGTTAATAGTCTTATCCATATTGACAATATATATTACAGTTAACACATAAGTTTGAAAGAAAAGTGAACTCATGAACCCGGAAGAAGGAAGTAAGTTCAAGGGGAAACCAGAAGGCACAGCACTGCAGCCATTTTTGTAGTTTCATATAAGCCCATGAAATAAAACTAAGCAAAAAGCAAGCGAAAAAAAGAGAAAAAAGAAAAATCCCCCTCCCACCACCCTCAAAACCCCAAGAAAAAAGCCAAAAAGAGGCAAGCGAGCAATCTAATACTAAAATTACCCCCTTGTCTCAAGACGGCAACTCGAACGTAACAAAGTTAAAAAAAATACAAATAACCCACGTTATAAAAAAGGGTTGATATAACAAAAGTTAAAATATAAAATTAATGTTATAAATGTATATAAACAAAAGGGTTAAAAAAAGAATTAAAAAATTAAATGAAAGTTTAAAACTTTCAAACACATCAAAACAGTTATGACGCTCCAAACACTGGAGTCTGTCGGGAAGGAGAAACGCCATTTTATTTTTTTTCCCAATCTTAATATTCAAATGTTAAAAGTGTAAAAGAGAGCGTATATCGATTTAAAAAAAGAAAAGCAAAAAGGAAGAAAAAACCCTAATAAGTTATTTTCAACGCTAATAGATTAATAATATGAAAAAAATATAAAGTCAGAATAAACCCAGCGAAAAAAAAGCTTTAACCGTATGTAAGAAATACATGTAAACCGTATAAAAAAAAACAAACAAACGTCAATCTATAACAGATCCAAATCTATAGGCTAAATTACATTGGTCAGCCTGATAGAATGTCATTGTTCCAGGAAACCTTGAGCATCCGCTGGCGATTTAAACAGCCGGAAAGTTCCATCCTGAAGAGTGACTCTCAAGTGTGCTGGAAATAACAGCGCTTGCTTGTAGCCTTTCTGGTGAAAATTCGACATAACCGATCTAAAAGCCAGCCTAGCCCGTAAAACCTCCGGGCTATAATCCTCCAATATACGAAAATTGAAATTTTGATGGGTTATCATGCCTTTTTTACGAGCTGCCCGAATCAAACGTTCTTTGATATGGGGATAATGGATCCGGAGAATTACGTGTCGTGGTTTCAAGCTTGAATCCGCCTGAAATCTGGAAACCCGATGTGCCCGATCGATTACCGGGGGAATATCCAGTACCTCTGAGCCCAGGACATCCACTAGGAATTTAGAGAAGAAAACGGTAAGATCACCGCTTTCAAATTTTTCCGGGATCCCAATTAACCGAAGATTTTGTCTTCGAGAGCGATTTTCCAAATCAGTAATTTTAACTTTATAGCGATCCATCTGTTGAGAAGTCGAAGTTTGCTCTTCTTGTATTTTTTCAATTATACGATCTTTCTTGCGAGCGGCTTCTTCAAGAGCCAAAATACTTGCTTGTTGTTTTTGTGATTCCAGTGAAAGTGTCTGGAGCTTTTCTTCAACTAGTTTCAAACGTTCATCAAACCGAAAAAACTTTACGGTTATTTTTCTCTCCAGTTCTTCAAGTTTGTCTTCTATAAGCTTCACAATTGTTTCTAAAGTTATCGGTTCTTTCGTCTGTTTCGATTCTTTTGCTCTAGACATTTCAGCAAGTTGAGAATAATTCAAATAGTTAAAAAGAAAAATTCTGTATGTTTAGACCCCTTTAGAATAAGTATAAAAAGATCCTTTAAGGGGTGTTTGTAGGTTCAAAAGACGTAAAAGGTTTGGAGCAAAGCCTAGAAGCGGTTTACTCCATGAGCGCCATCTTGAGACTCCCACGTTCGCTTCTTAAATCTGGTCGGGGAGTCGTACTGGCTTTCACGGTAAGCAGACAATATGGTCATCCTTATCCTGCTGTGCAGATGGTAATGGAACAACAGCAGCTGGATTAATAGCCGGAGATCGCCTGTAAAGTACAATGTTGGTGTCTGGCACCAGCGGAGCGGTGGGAGTAACTATATTAGTAATAGTTCTTAGGTCCTGAACACAACACCACACATTTCTCCGGGCCGCTTTTGGGATAGGTAAAAGAGGGGTGTTACACGGACTTTACACAGCCAGAACCCCTTGCTGCAATAATGAGTCAATTACCGGAGCGATACCTTCTTCGGTTTCAGAAGCTAATCGATACTGTTTAATGCAGGGCAGTAGCACTTTCTTTTTTTAGAGTAACATCATACTCCGGAGCTGTTTGGGCCTTTCCAACATGATTGTTATGTTGGTCTCATAGGTTCCCTGGTTCCTGCGGTCAGGATCCAGGGAGAAGTAGATTGTCTTCTGCTGGTGGCTGTTGCTTTTCAAAGTTTGTTTATCAGCTCTCGGACTTTAACATATTCCTCTCCTCCTTTTCGATTAGAATTCTGTTTGCGCTTCTTTTTGCAGTGCTGGCAGGATTATAATAGAAACCGTCTTTATTTATTTCACTAACCGTTCTGTCATCGTCCCGATGTCTTTGGATTTTGCCGGCGGTTTTACAGCCACTGTCAAATGAAGCTTTAAGGAGCCCTCTAGACGGAAACTTTCTTCCTGATCTTCCGCTAAGTCTACCAAGAGCCCTAATCCCTCGGGACCAAGTTACACATACGGTGTTGCATTCAGTATTTCCTTACCGTTCACATAAGGGTGAACGGCTTGTCCGTTGGTAAAGTGTAATAGACCGTGAAATGCAGCTGCTTCCTTTCTCGGCTGCTACTAATCAGGTATTGGAGAATTCGCATGTAGATGTTGGCTCGTCCTATCAATGCGTCATCCAGACTCTGAACTTGCCAAGCATACAGATTGCTATCCAGTTGACAACAATACAACGTGGGTTCTGAAGTTTCCTCTTCTAGCCCATTCACGACTTATAGCATTTGTTGGACCCTAATTGGAGGAAACTCCATGTATATACTTTCAGCCGATCAGTGCAGCATTGCCCCTAATTTACAAAGGGGATGTGGAGCCAGCAGGAGACGCAGGTCGACAATAATGCTTCCGATGCCCAGCTACATACAATTATCAGAAAAGTGCTACCGTTTATTGAAGTTGTGCCTGACAGTCTGTGCCTTTTCGCTACTCTGAGAGTTATTTTGATTCCAGACGAAGTCAGCCTGCGGTCTGGCGTTTCTCTATCTCTAGGAACGGCCTTGACGTGCTGCTGTCAGAGGAAAGCTCGTGCACTGGAACGATCCCCTCAATCATTCTCTCTCTCTCTCTCTCTCTCTCTCTCTCTCTCTCTCTCTCTCTCTCTCTCTCTCTCTCTCTCTCTCTCTCTCTCTCTCTCTCTCTCTCTCTCTCTCTCTCTCTCTCTCTCTCTCTTTCTCTGTCTCAGCTGATCGAGAGTGACAGCCTGGCGGTCCTCTAGACGGGAGGCTTGGAGAAACGACGCGAGAGACCGTAACATCCGAAAGCGAGTGTCTGGTTCCGCTCACGTTTTGTAGTGGTTGAGGGGTTGGGGATGTGGGTGGGAGAGCCTGTCTGAGATAGACAAGTGCTCGGTTATGGTCTGTAGTTTTCGATTGACTGCAGATCGAGTTATATTTAGTAGACTGAAAGTGCAGGCGATTGGAGTGAACGATTTCTTCCGATTTCCGGTCCCATTGGGACTGCGAAGGGTGGGAGTGAATAGGAAGGTGTTGGGGCCATAGGGAATCTGAACCGTTGGAGTGAATGGGAAGCGGTTGGTGTCCCATGTGAGTGCAGATGGTGAGAGTGAATGGGAAGGAGTGGATTCGAATTGCGTATCTAGACAGTGGGAGTAAATAGGATGGTGTGGGATCACTTTGTGTATGCGGCCGGTGAGAGTGCGGATAGGGGGAGTGCGTGGAAGGGGTGTGGTGCCGCTGTGTATGCGGCCGGTGAGAGTTAATGAGAGTGCGGATAGGGAGAGTGCGTGGAAGGGGTGTGGTGCCGCTGTGTATGCGGCCGGTGAGAGTTAATGAGAGTGCGGATAGGGGGAGTGCGTGGAAGGGGTGTGGTGCCGCTGTGTATGCGGCCGGTGAGAGTTAATGAGAGTGCGGATAGGGGGAGTGCGTGGAAGGGGTGTGGTGCCGCTGTGTATGCGGCCGGTGAGAGTTAATGAGAGTGCGGATAGGGGGAGTGCATGGAAGGGGTGTGGTGCCGCTGTGTATGCGGCCGGTGAGAGTTAATGAGAGTGCGGATAGGGAGAGTGCGTGGAAGGGGTGTGGTGCCGCTGTGAATGCGGATGGTGGGAATGGATGGTAAAGGGGGGCGCGGGGTTCGCTGCGAAGAAGTCAAGTGCAAGTGAAAGCAAATGGATGGCGTCCCGTTCGGAGTGCGGTCTGAGAGGCTGGGAATGTATGTGACCCCGTTCTATCAAAACAATTATCTTTGATTCCATCCATTGATAATACTCGACGCTCAAATTCAAATGAGATTGTTAACCGCTATGATTCTGCGATCCAGCTGTGCACCTGTGCACGTTTCTGTGTCCCTATCACTTCCTCCTCATTTCCGTGATCTGACTTGATTTCTCTGTTACACCGCGCCCCCCCCCCCCCGCCCCCGTGTCCCAGACCTGACGGAGATGGGAAATATTCTGGCCTTTCCGGAGCTCCCTTCCTCTCCAATGTCCTCTCTTACATGGCCAATCCTCCTTACCACTCTCTCTCATCCATACATCTGCCTCCTGGAAGCCACCTTCTCCTCCCCTGCTTACTGAACGCTCCGCTCTATACTTAGCGCCTCTCCTTTTGTCAAGTGTCTGAGGATACCAAACTATTGTTTTTCAGCTTTAGAAAGAGCAAAGGGGTGACGATTGTGGATATGACGATTGAGAGGCAACATGGCGAAGTAAGAAATGGCGGATGAATTTAATAAGTACGTATTCTGAGATTCTTAACTGTGGAAGACACCATCAGAGCGCGAGATATTAAAGACTGTCAGAGGGCAGAATTGAATTAATTGCTATTAATAATAGTTCAGTGGTTCATTTTAGAATGTACTTCGGAAGCTGAAATGACTGAAGGGAGCAGATGGACTACACACCAGGGCTCTGAAAGAAATAGCTGTAGAGATTATGGAAGTGTAAAATTCAAAATTAAGATGTGCGTTTCTGAAAGAGGTCTGGGTTAAAGTCAAAGGACAAATGTGATTTAATTATGTCTGTAAACAAATGTGATTTAATTATGAATGCAGAAGCCCTGACAAGATTAACTGTTTGTGGAATCATTGAAGTCCTGAGATATGGACTATTGTTTTACAGAAACGTGTAAAAAAACAACTCCAAATATGGAATGGGAAAACTCTGTGTACCTCCCGAGTCAGGGAGGGGGGGGGTGTGGTAAGGAAGAAGGATAAAACCTGCTGCCCTGTAAGGCTCAGGGTCCCCTTCTCTGAGGGGGCCCAGCTCTGCAGAACTGTTAATAAACTTTGTTTCCTTGAATTTGTCTTGAAGCCATTATTCGGGAGCGTGGCTCGTTTCTGACAACTTGGGGTGCTCGTCCGAGATCCACACTCCAGCCGTGAGGGGGGCAAGGAAGGACATCGGAGAAGGGGCACCCTGCCGAGTTCGGCAGTCCCTGATTCCTTGCTCGTCGCCCCGCGCGGCTTGAGCGAGTGATATCCGGCGGACTCAAGGAAACAAAGAGGGGTTGTCGAGGCAGTCGAGACAGTGAGCGATCGAGTAATTTCTGTGCACAGGACCCAGGTAAGAGATCCTGCAGTGACGTGGTACACGAGAATTGTGGAACTACGGGGTTACCCTGCAGGTGGATCCTGCAGAGACGTAGTACACAAGAATTGTGGAACTACGGTGTTACCCTGCAGGTGAATCCTGCAGAGACGTAGTGCACGAGAATTGTGGAACCACGGGGTAGCCTGCGTGTGGATTCCTGGGCGATCGCGGTAATACAGGTTCCGGAATTGGACAGGAGTGATCGAGCTAGGTGGGTCACATTCAAATTAAATTCCTGCAGTGACGTGGTGCGCAAGAAGTGCGGAACCACGGGGTAGCCTGCGGGTGGATTGGAACCGGGCAAGTCCTCGAGATGGGAAATAAGGGGTCTAAGGGAAAAAAGGGTAAAGGAAATCCAGGCGCCAATGATGAAAAATACCCCGGGGTACCCCCTGATAGTCCGTTGGGACGGATGCTAGAAAATTGGGATTACGGGAGGCGAAAAGGGAAGTCAAAGAGAAAGATGATACAGTACTGTGAATTCTGGTCCCGCCAGCCGATCCAAGGGTCGGCTGTGTGATGGTTAAGTTCGGGTCTAGCGAGGATTGGGTACAGCAAGCCCTTAATCTGTACGTGAATTCAAAACCTAACGTTAAACCCGAAGAAAGTGATTATGCCCTATGCTGGTTACCAACGACAAATAGTTATAAATTGAAAACGATAAATGAAGGGGGACAGAAAAAGAATACATGGGAGGTGCTCGAGCACCTGCCGCCCCCATATGTGCCCCCTACCGCTCCGCAAATCGAAGACCCTGAGACGGAGGTTGGCCAACAGCTGATTCGTGTTGAATTTGTATCAAAGGCATGGCCAGATATAAGAAAAAAAAACTGGAAAAACTAGAAGATTGGAATACTAAACCCTTAAGTGAACTACTTAGGGAGGCACAGAAAGTGTTTGTAAGAAGGGACGAAGAGAAACAAAAGAAGACGGCAAGGATAATGGTCCAGACAGTGCGACAAGTAACCGCAGATAGTAGAGAGAGACAGGGACCATGGTTGGATCGAGGTAGTAGCCAGGAGCAAGGAGGAGGGCTAAGGAAGGCTTTAAGATGTTTTCACTGCAACGAAGAGGGACACTTCAGGCGCGAGTGCCCCAGATACCGACGGGAAGTGCGCTCGTATGCCATGATGGAAGATGAAGACTAGGGAGGTCGGGGGTTCCATCCCTTGGGGATGAATTATCGGCAGGAACCCCTGGTAAATGTAAAAGTAGGTCCCCAAGGGTCAGATACAAACTTTATGGTAGAATCGGGTGCCGAAAGATCTAGCGTAATCCAGATAACTCCCAGCGCCCGAACTGGAACAAAGGTAATGGGAGTATCCGGTATTGGAGGCAAAATAATACAAGTACCTGTTACAGAAAACGTGAAAATTGAACATGAGGATAGGGTAACGGGACAGGACCTACTTTTGTTACCCTCTGCGAGATTCAACCTGCTTGGGCGGGATCTGCAAGTCAGGCTAGGCATCGGGACTGTGCCCAGGAATGGGAAGATAATGGTACAGCTGTTTGCCCTCAGGGAAGAAGACGATAGGAAAATAAGCCCGGAGGTATGGTACCAGGAAGGGAACCGGAGGGGTTTGAACGTCCCCCCTTGCAAATCTCACTATTACCTAACAGTTCGCCAGTACGGAGAAAACAGTACCCTATTTCAATGGAAGGAAGAAAAGGGCTGCAGCCGGTGATTGAGGGATTGATCGCTGACGGACTACTGGAGGAATGTATGTCACCATATAATACCCCAATACTCCCGGTGCGAAAGCCAGATGGGACATATCGGATGGTACAAGACCTGCGGGGCCTAAATGCAGTAGTCCAAACCCGATACCCGGTCGTGCCCAACCCTTACACGCTGATGAGTAAGATCTCCCCTGACCATGAATGGTTCAGTGTAATAGATCTAAAAGATGCCTTCTGGAGTTGCCAGCTAGAAGAGAGCAGTCGTGACATGTTTGCGTTCGAATGGGAAAATCCTACGACGGGGCGGAAAAGACAACTCCGGTGGACGGTCCTGCCACAGGAGTTCACCGAATCACCTAACCTATTTGGGCAGGTCTTGGAGCAAGTACTAGCAGAATTCCAATGTGCTCCAGAGAGCCAACTGCTACAGTATGTGGACGATCTATTACTATCCGGGCCAACACAGGAAGGGGTGCAGGAAGACACCATCAGACTACTGAACTTCCTGGGGAAGCAGGGGCTACGGGTCTCAAAGAAAAAGTTACAATTTGTAGAAAAGGAATTAAGGTATCTGGGACACCGGGTCAGTAAAGGACAGCGATGCATTACCCCAGAAAGGATAGCTGGAATAACGGGAATGTCACTACCACGTACCAAGAAGGAGATACGCACCAGTTAATTTGTGATGCACTTGATATCGAATGGAAGTACCATGCCCCGTGGCATCCCCAGAGTTCGGGAAGAGTAGAACGAATGAACAGCACCCTGAAGGCACAGCTAACCAAGTTGATGTTGGAAACCAAGCTACCATGGACCAAGTGTTTGCCGATCGTTCTCCTGAGAATACGAACTGCACCCCGCAAGGATATAGGAATATCTCCTTATGAGATGCTCTTTGGACTGCCATATTGGAATAAAATAGAGGGGTATCCCACACTACAGGGGGGTGATTTATTTGTAAAGAACAATTTACTGGCCTTGTCCCGTTCCTTTGCAGAACTGCGGAAAAAGGGTCTCTTGGCCCAGACTCCGCTGCTCGACTTTGCTTTACATCAGATCGTGCCTGGAGATTGGGTTCTGGTAAGGACCTGGAAGCCGGAGAAGTTACAGCCACAGTGGGAAGGCCCTTTCCAGGTCCTGCTAACAACAGAGGCGGCTGTACGGACAAAAGAAAAAGGGTGGACACATGCATCCAGGGTAAAAGGACCGGTGAAGCCCGAAAGCCGCACTGAGTGGACCTGTGTTCCCGGTGAAGAACCGTTGGTGGTGAAGCTAAAAAGGCAGCAAAAATGAACTCTATGTGGACTGTAACATTATTGACTGTAATATATTTGATTCTATATGTCGGGGAAATTGAAGGGAAATGTGACAAGTGCAGAACCGTGGTACGAGTGGGGCAGAGGGTGTTCCCAGGATCATTTGTGTCCCACTCGCATGTGAATGATCAATGCTATAATCTAAGTAAAAGCAGAAGAGTGTTGGGAAAATGGTAAGCCGTACTATCAGGTCTATAATAAAGGCGGTTGGTGGCGAACAGTACTCTGGATGGTGGGAGGTGGATTAATGAGTTTGATGCTTTTACCCTGCCTCATTCTCTGTGTACAAGCACTAATAAGACGAAGTGTGTCACAACTTCAGGCAATAGCAATACCTCAGCACGGCACTGGCATTGGAGCTGTTGGCAAAACAGCAGAGCCAGATGCGAACAGCAATATACCAGAACAGGCTGGCTGTGGATTACCTATTAGCCTCTGAAGGCGGAGTATGTGGGAAGTTCAATCTTACAAACTGTTGCCTTAAGATAGACGACAGTGGAAAGGCCGTGTTAAAAATATCCGACAAAATTCGGAAACTGGCCCAATGTGCCAGTACAAACCTGGAGATCCCTGGGGAACATGAGTTGGCTAGACGGGCTACTGGGAGGTAGTTGGTGGCGCACCGCTCTCCTAGTAGCAGGCGGGGGTCTAATGATTCTCTTACTTTTGCCGTGTTTGATTCCTTGTATACGAACACTGATCAGGCGCAGTATATTCCAGCTCCAGGCAGTAGCGGTATCCCAACATGGGACAAACGAGCTAAAACTTACGCTATTAAAGAAGAAAGTTAACCCTCCACGGGGGGCGGAGGAAGGGTGGTGGGCCCCCTGGGAGTGAGAGAAATGCTAGCTGAAACGCACATCTTAAAAAGAAAAAGGGTGGAATTGTAAGATTCAAAATTAAGATGTGCGTTTCTGAAAGAGGTCTGGGTTAAAGTCAAAGGACAAATGTGATTTAATTATGTCTGGGGACAAATGTGATTTAATTATGTCTGGGTTAAAGTCTGTAAACAAATGTGATTTAATTATGAATGCAGAAGCCCTGACAAGATTAACTGTTTGTGGAATCATTGAAGTCCTGAGATATGGACTATTGTTTTACAGAAACGTGTAAAAAAACAACTCCAAATATGAAATGGGAAAACACTGTGTACCTCCCGAGTCAGGGAGGGGGGGGGGGTGGTAAGGAAGAAGGATAAAACCTGCTGCCCTGTAAGGCTCAGGGTTCCCTTCTCTGAAGGGGCCCAGCTCTGCAGAACTGTTAATAAACGTTGTTTCCTTGAATTTGTCTTGAAGCCATTATTCGGGAGCGTGGCTAGTTTCTGACAGAAGCATTGGTAGTGATTCGTTATTAATCAGTAGATTCTGGAATGTTTACTGAGGACTTGAAAATTGCAAAGGGCACTTCAATCCTCAGGAAGTCAGGGAGAAAAGAAAAAACAAAATATTATAGGCCAGTTAGTCAGACTTCAGAGGTTCGGAAAATGTTGGAGTACATTCTTCTGGATGGAGTTTAACGATACTTGAGGCACATGATGAAATATACAGATACATAGTGCCCTTAAGTGGAAATCTTGTCTGGCAGATCTGTTGCAATTCTTTGAGGAAATAGAAGGCAGTATAGACTATGGACGGTCTGATAAGAAGTAATGGCATCACTGGAAAAATGAGAGCAAGGATAGAGTCGCAAACAAGACAAATTCCGCAGATGCTGGAAATAAAAGTACACATCCTATGCCAAGGCCCTTCACTGGGACTGGAACAAAAGAAGTAGAAATTCAACGTAATCAGGTGGGGGAGGGGAAATGTTCAAGGTAGTGAGTGAGAGGTGATACCAAGAGATCGGGAGAGGTGAAGTAAAGAGCCTGGAAGTCGATTGATGAAAGTGTTCAGGGTTCGATAAGGAGGAACTTTGATCAAAGAGAACAAAAATCCATAGGCGAAAGAGAAAGACGAAGCACAATCGAGGGCAGCTGTTGGCCAGTTAAGGAGATAAGCTGAAAGAAGGAAATAGGAAGGGGCAATGATAAAGGAGATGGGTACGATTACCAGAATTTCATGCCATCAGGTTGGAGGTCACGCCGATGGAATATCATGTTGATTCTCCACTCTGAGTGTGGCCTCACCCCAGATGTACAGGAGGCGAGAAACTGAGGTGTCGTTCATGCCCAGGTTGGAGACATAAATAGAAGAATGGCTGAATATCAGGATGGGCAACTTGCGGATGAAATTGGATCTTTCTGGTTGGCCGCCGGGAACTAGTGGTGTTCCGCAAGGGTGTCGGTATCGTAACCACTTCTTTTTTCATGTAATCTGTCAGACGGCATTGATTGTTTTGTGGTGAAGTTTCCATGAGATACAAAGATATCTGGAGGAGCAGGTGGTGTCGACAGAGCAGGACGACTGCAGAAGGACTTAGTAGACGGGAAAGATGGGAAAAACTGTAGCAGATGGAATACTGCATCCTGTAATATATGGCAACGAAGTTTGGTAGAATGAATAACGGCATAGGCTGATTTCTAAACGGGGAGAAAATTCATTAATCAGAGGTCAAAAAGGACTAGGGAATCCTTGTATAGGATTCCCTAACGTTTAACTGCAAAGAATGCAAATGCAATATTAACATTCATTTCAAGAGGACCAGAATATTGAAGCAATGATATAATGCCGAGGATTTATAAGACTTTATGCTAACCACGCATGGAATATTGTAAGCAGTTGTTGGATTCCATTGACACAATCGAACCTGCAGTGTCAGACAAGCAGCTAACCGGTCCGTAAGTGAGATTCAAAAAGAAGCATTCTCGGACTTTCGGTATTGTCCACCGGCTCAATTGAATCGCGATTCATTAGAAAGGTCAAATAAAAATGAAGTGGGGACAAGCGGAGCGGCCATTCCGTGAGTGGAGAGTGTGGGAACATTTTCACGCCTTGTGTGTCAGCGACAATTGGCTTGGGCGAGTTCAATATCTGGTAAGTCTGGTAGAATTCCCGAGGTTGCAAGAGTGAGGTGGCTGAGTGAATGCAAGGAACTGGAAAGCAATTCTGGGATACTATGAAAGCCAGTTCATAGTACCCATTGGTCTTTCCTCTCTAAGCCACTTTATATTCTGTTGATGTTTGGGCAGAACTACAAGGGGGGAGGCACAGCGAGCGAGTCTCAACAACTGTGTCAGGTCTTGTGGACCAGCAGGTAGCGAAGGCATGGAGAGAAGAGGACTGAAGTATTGGACTGGGACTCCATAGTTAGAGGTGTAGACACGAGGTTATGTGTGCGCGATAAATATACTAGGATGATGTGTTACCTGCCAGTTCCTAGGATCAGGGATATCACGGTCGGTTACACTGCACTCAAAAGGAGGAAGATCTTGATACATCTTGGCAACACTGACATAGTTGCAGGACAGGAGGTCCTAAAGAGAGAGTTTTGCGAGGCATGTAGATAGACCAAAAAAGGACCAGGCTAGTCATTTTTTTTATTCCTGCAAGTGACGGGTGCTGATTAGGCCAAGGATAGGATGATCAAGCAAAACTGGTGCAAAGGGTAAGGGTTCATCTTTCTTGCTCATTGGGATAGCTTCCGCCCGTTTTCAACTGTGCAATAGGATCAGCTCAACCGGAACTGGAGATGGAACAATACCCTTGTGGACAGGTTTGCTAGAACAGTCGGGGAGCGTTTAGAACTCATTTGTCAGGTATAATGAAAAATGTGATAGGACTGCGAATGGGGCAGTTGGTATACAAGCAGGATGTTGGTTGTATCATCACAGGATGGACGCCGAGGCTTTGGAGAGGGTAGAGATGAGGTTTACCAGAAATTTGTCTGCATTCGAGGGCATGTGCTATACGGAATGGTTGGAGAAATTTGTGTCACTTTTTCCGCAGCGGTGGAAGCTGATAGGAGACATGATAGATGTTTATACGATAATAAGCGACATAGAGTAGACTGAGAGTATCTTTTTCTCCTGGTAAAAATTTTAAATTAGCATTGCGTATATATTTAAGGTGAGTGAGAAGCGAGGGGCAGTTTTCTTTTCCAGAGTAGTGGTTCCCTGGAATGCTGTGCATAGGCTGCTGGAAGAGAAAAATGCACTATGGACTGTTGAGAGATGCTAAGATAGGCATACTTTTATGGTCATTAGAGGAAGGTTTAGGGGAACTGTCCGAGGCAGGATATAGGATTATATAATGGGTGCTGAGGGTGGTAGATTAGACAGACGCTTTAGGGATATTTAAGGAACTCTTAAAGGGAATATGGAGAGTTATAAGCGAATTTGGGATAGTGGAAAGAAGGAGCGCCTTACAACTCTTAAAATTCCACCTTTCTTCCGTTAACCTGCAGATCATCGTTGAGCAAGTTGTGGCGCCTGTTCATCCCCCCGCCCCTATCCAGTGTTACATGAAGTCGTTAGAAGAGGACGTGGATTGACTTGTGAGCAGCCGGTGTTCCGGATATGCAAATACCGGATATGTAAAAGTAATCTCTGAAGAGTATTGATGATGGGCAGGGTCACCAGTCCTGTAAAGATATTGCCCAGAAGAATGCAATGGCAAAGCAGTTCTGTAGAAAACAAAGAATAATGGTCATAGACCATGATAGCCCACGTTGTGCGACACGGCACAGAAAGACTATGAAAAGGAGGAAAAGATCAAACTATGGGAGAAAACAACCTTTATTTTGAGAGGCACATAATAAACTCAAATGTATCGATGCTGTAGAACAAAGGAAATAACAGAGACATGATAGATAGAAACAGAAATATAGAAAACCTACTGAACAATGCAGTCTCTTCGGCCCACAAAGTTGTGACAAACATGTCCCTACCTGAGAAAGAACGAGGCTTACATGTAGCCCTCTATATTTCTAAGTTCCATGTACCGATCTAAAAGTCTCTTAAAAGACCCTACCGTATCCGCCTCCACCACCGTTGCCGATAGCCCATTCCACGCACTCACCACATTCTGGGTAAAGAACCTACCCCTGACATCTCCTCTGTACCTACTCATCAGCACCTTAAACCTGTGTCCTCTTGTGGCAACCATTTCAGCCTTGGGGAAAAGCCTTTGAGTGTCCACACGATCAATACGTCTCCTCATCTTATACACCTCTATCAGGTCAACTCATCCTCCATCGCTCCAAGGAGAGAGGGCCAAATTCACTCAACCTATTCTCATAAAGCATGCTCCCCAATCCAGGCAACATCCTTGTAAATCTGCTCTGCACCCTTTCTATGCCTTCCGCATCCTTCCTGTAGTGAGGCGACCAGAACTGAGCACAGTACTCCAAGTGGGGTCTGACCAGGGTCCTATATAGCTGAAACATTACTTCTCGGCTCCTATATTCAATTCCACGATTGATGCAGGCCAATACACCGTACGCCTTCTTAACCACAGAGTCAACCTGCATAGCTGCTTTGAGCGTCCTCTGGACTCAGACCCTACGATCCCCCTGATCCTTCACACTGCCAAGAGTCTTGCCATTAATACTATATTCTGCCATCTTATTTGACCTACCAAAATGAACCATTTCACACTGATCTGGGTTGAACTCCATCTGCCACTTCTCAGCTCAGTTATGCATCCTATCAATGTCTCTCTGTAGCCTTTGACTGCCCTCCACACTATCCACAACACCTCCAACCTTTGTGTCATTAGCAAACTTACTAACCCATCCCTCATCTTCCTTATCCATGTTACTTATAAAAATCAGGAAGAGTAAGGGTCCAAGAACTTATCCCTGAGACACCCCACTGGTGACCGACCACCACACAGAATATGACCCGTCTACAACCACTCTTTGAGTTCTGTGTGCAAGCCACAAAGCAATGGCCCCTTGGATCCCATGCCTCTTTACTTTCTCAATCAGGCTGGTATGGGATGCCTTATCAAATGCCTTGCTGAAATCCATATACACTACATCTACTGTTCTTCCTTCATCAATGTGTTTAGTCACATCCACAAAGCAATGGCCCCTTGGATCCCATGCCTCTTTACTTTCTCAATCAGGCTGGCATGGGATACCTTATCAAATGCCTTGCTGAAATCCATATACACTACATCTACTGTTCTTCCTTCATCAATGTGTTTAGTCACATCCTCAAAAAAAGATGAACTGCCAAACTTAAGTAGGAATAGACATGAGTTGTAATAACGGTGGAACAGCAATAGCTGGAGTTCCCCGAAGCAATTCAGAGGGCGCAGCTTAGGTATATATCCCAAAGATGTAGTCCTATTCAAAAGGGAGCACTAGGCAAGTAGGGAAGACAAGGAAGATCCAGGACTGTATAAAAATGAAAGACAGGGTAAAACTTAACAGGAAGTTAGAAGAATGGAAAGTTTTAAACACCAATGGCAGACAATTTAAAAAAAAAAAGTCATATGTGAGAATATGACCAATATCCTTGTGGGCAGGTTTGCCAGAACAGTAAGGGAGTGTATATACACTTTTGGCAGTGGTGAGGGAAAATGAGTGATAGGACTGCGAATGGGGCAGTTGGTATACAAGCAGGATGGGTTTGCCTCATCACAGAATGGACGCCGATGCTTTGGAGAGAGTGCAGATGAGGTTTACCAGAAATTTGTCTATATCGGAGGGCATGTGCTATAGCAAATGGTTGGAGAAACGTGTGTTACTTTCTCCGCTGCGGTGAAGGCTGATGGGAGACGTGATAGATGTTTATACGATTATAAGAGACACAGGGTAGAAAAAAATCAATTAGCATTGTGTGGTAACTCACTTTCCAGCGCGCACGAACCGGCTCACAAAACGGTGCGCCAGGCCTTCTTCACCAGCAAGGAGAAAAGCCCACGCGCAGGAAGGGACTGTGAATATGCATTCCCACCCGGGGAGGGCTTAAAAGCGAGGCCGCAAAGTTTGAATAAAGCTTTAAAGCAACTGCACCTCAACGTCAGCGTGTCGTTATTCCAGTGCTGGGTGTAGCACACCGCTACAATTTCATATACACTTAAGGTGTGTGAGATGTGAGGGACATCTTTTCCAGAGTAGTGGGTGCCTGGAATGCTCTGCCTAGGACGGTGGTAGAGGGAAATGAATTATGGACTGTTAGAGATGTTAAGATAGGCACACTTGTACGGTGATTGGAGGAAAGTTTAGTGGAAATATCAGAGGCAGGTTTAATGATTACAGTGAGTAATGAGTGCCGAATGTATTAGCTTAGACAGATGCATTAGGAATATTTCAGGAACTCTTAGATGGGCACATGGATGGTTTTAAGCTGGAGAGTGATAATCTGTGCTTGAGATAGTGGAAAGGAAGATCGCCCTATAGCTATTGGAACAGGACGTGGATTGTCATGTGAGCAGCTGGTCCTGGATATGCAACTATTGACAACAGGCTGATATTCTCTGAAGAGTATTGATGATGGGTAGGGTCACCAATTCTGTAAAGATACTGCACAAAAGAATGCAATGGCAAAGCACCTTGGCAGAAAAAAAGTGCCAAAAGAATAATAACGGTGAAAGAACATGATGGCCCACGTGATACGACATGACGCACAATGATAATGAAGAGCAGGAAGTGATCAAACTATGAAAAAATACAGCCTTTATTTTGAGAGGGACATAATAAATTCCAATGTTTTGGTGCTGCAGAACAAGGGTAATTAAAGAGGCATGATAGATGAACTGCCGATATTAATTGGGAAGAGATGCAAGTCGTAATAACGGTGGAACAGCAATAGTTAGAGTTCCCCGGAGAAGATCAGAGGGTGCAGCTTCGATATATCTTAAAGATGTAGTCTTATTCAAAAGGGAGCACTAGGAACTAGGAATGACAAGGGAGGTCCCGGACAGTATAAAAACAGAAGGAAGGGCAATACTTCATGGGGGCCACGACAAATCTAATCTTTTTAAAACCCCAACGGAAGACAATTTAAGAAAACGTTATTAGGTGAGAAATGATGAAATATAAGCTAGCCAGTAATATAAAAGCTGCTACCAAAACTATTTTCTGACATATAAAGGCCAAAGGAAGGTGGGAGCGACTATCACACTGACGCTGGTGTGCAGATTGTCGGTGGTTGGGGGTTCGGTAGGGAGTCAATGAAATATTGGATTATATTAATTGCATTTTCTGTCAGTTTCCACTGCGGACAAATACAGCACAATGGCAGAAATTATAGTGTCATGGGATGAAGTGACTATAGTTACAAGGAGAAGAGAAGTGAGTCGGGTAGTGGAGGTGAGAGACTGGGAAAAGATCGGAAACCACACTGAGTTTAGTGGATCAGGGTAATGAAAGATCGGAAAGGTTCAGGGCTGGAAGTGAGTAGTGGGGGAGGAGAGAAGTCGGAGAATGTTGGTGGAGTTTAGATGGCAGTGACAGGTGCAAGGATAGTGAGAGGGGAGCGGGGTCAATATGGCACTCGGGGGTGCGAGGAGAGAGCTGCAGGGAAGTCAAGGAGGGCAAAGGTCCATTCGTATGCTAGAACTGGGCAGACCCAGAGCGGTGAGCGAGAATTGCGCATTGGTGCTGGAATGAGGAGAGCATGAGTGAGGTAGGGGGGTGAGTTGTGGAAGGAGGTAGAGGTGAGGATGCTAATGAGTGGAACGTGGGGTTTCGAGCAAGGACAGAACGGGGAAGATGTGTTGGTCGAGCGGAAAAGCGGCACGAGAGCACATGGGTTTTGAGGGGGATGAGATCCGAGTAATCTCTCTCAGTCTGGAAGAGAAGCTGCTACGCCAATGTAAAGATGTCTAGACCGCTGCTGCATGATGCAGGGTCAACGGATCAGCAGTAACTTTAGGTCACTGTATCTCCTCAGGTTCAACATCATGACAGGAATGTTCAGCTTAGGTTTAGGTGCAGTCTCCGAGGACACTGCAGATCCAGGGTTGCACCCGAGGTATTTGTTGATTTATCATTATTGTAAATGGCTGTACAAGAGTAAAGAATATACTGTCCTCACCAAAGTGGGCAAAGTAATTCCCTCCAGGATACATCCAGCCTGGGGCCCTGGTGCATTGACCCGGGCTCTTCCTGTTTGTGTAATTGTCCAGCACATCCCCACCCCCCTCCGGTTAAAACCAACAGATGTGATCAAGGAAATTAAAACTGGACAGTCATCATTAAACAAATAGATAGCCTTTAAAAGTCTGGGGGAGTATGAGTTCGGCCAAAATGGCCTCAATTCCACGTGAGGTGACTTTGGCACATTTAGTTGTTCACGTGGTCACGCTCAGTCTGGGTCTGGGATCCTGCAGAGACATCAGTTCCTTCTTCCCAGTCTCACTGAACTGATTTCTCCAAAGCCTGAAAGAGATGGAAGAATCAAGAGGAAATAAACAGATTACACAACAGGGTCTTTCACGAGGAACTGGGTTAATGCTTCAGCATTCACTCACAGTCAAATCTCAGCAGAAACCCCGCGGATCCGCTGATACTTGATCACATTGAACATTAACATAAACACTCACCCGATCCACTGCAGACTCGGGAGCGTCAGTATGAGATGACGAAGAGCGGGGACAGATCGGTCCGTGAGCCAGTTGAAACTCAAGTTCAGCCCATTCAGTGATCGGATTGTACTGAGAGCGGAGACGAGTTCTTCGGCACTGGAATCTCTGAGACCAATATTGAACAGCCTGGAGATGAGAGAGAGTGAGGGTGAAGGACACAAAGTGAAAGTACACAGCAAAATCCCCCAGTGTTTATACCCAACATAAGTAATGATTACAGTCGCGTTCAGTGTCTGAAACACAGTCTGGTACTTACCATAATTTCTGAATTTTACATTCTGGGTTCTTCAGAGCCATAGACAACAGTTTCACTC
This sequence comes from Hemitrygon akajei, assembly GCF_048418815.1. NCBI lineage: Eukaryota > Metazoa > Chordata > Chondrichthyes > Myliobatiformes > Dasyatidae > Hemitrygon > Hemitrygon akajei. Next base: position 1,973,011 of record NW_027331990.1, on the reverse strand, counting down.
CTGGATCTCCCAGTCTATTCTCCCCAAGTCTAAACGTAATCAGAGAAATTGATGAACTAAGTGATTGAAACAGTGGGCATCAGAGGATTTCATCATTCAGGTACTTCCAAAGCAAAACCACTCAGAAAATCACTGACCAGTTCACTTACTGTCAATGTCCCTCACTGACCAGCTCTAGAGCATTAATGAGTATAAACCTTTAAATTCCCCAGTTGCTAATACCAGATCTCTCTACCGCATCTCCTTCACCCCGTGGGGTCTCTCTTCCCCATGCCTCTGAATTGAGAGGGTCAGAGGTGAAGGATGAGACAATATCCATGGGTAATGGTGAAAGAGAACCCCAACAGAAGACTGAGGAAGGAATAGTCTCACACAAGGAATGAGTATGGGGAAAACGTTCCTACAGCTGGAAGGGAAATGGGGAACAGAGTTTCTACTAGATGTTGGCTGCCTGAAAGAGACATTCCGCAGGAAGATAGATGCTGGGGAAGAGACATCCAACAAAAGAAAGGTGGACGGGGAAGGAAGATGCAACTTAAGGAAGGGGAATGGGAAAGAGCGATCCACAGAAGGAAGGCTGATAGGGATTCGGGATTCGGTAGAAAAGCCAATTAAGAAGAGACATATTACGGAAGGAAGGTAGTGGTGGGGAAGAATGATTCTGCAGGAGGAAACTGAAGATGGGGAGACAGCTTCTGCATGAGAGAATATGATGGGAATATTCCACAGGAAAAGGGGAGTGGAAAAGGGAGATCGCAGATGAGCAATGACGATGTGTAAGTGAAATCTGACAGCAGAAAGAGGCTTTTGGTACAGAAAAACCGCAGGATAGAGCGGATGGCAATGGAAGTTCCATACAGGAGGAAGGAGGAATTGGGGCAGAGATCAGACACAAAGAAATAGTATGGGGAAAGATATCCCGCAGCTGGAAGGAGGATGGGGATGAGAGACCCTACAAGAGGATAGAGGCCTGGGGATGAACAATGTTATACAAGGGAGTGTGAGAGGGAAGAGTGTTCCCACAGGACAAAGGGGGATGGGGGTGAGAGTTTCTACAGGAGGAATGTGGATGGGGAAGAGAGATCCTAAATGAGGAATGGGGCTGGGGATGAACTTTCCCAAAGGAGAAATGTAGAAGGGAAAAAGAGGTCTTACAAGATGAAGTCTAGTGGGGAGATCCCATAGAAAAAGCAGGGAATGGGAAAGAGGGATCCGACATGATCAATGGCGATGTGCAAGTGAGATTCGACAAGGGGATGTTGATGGGTAAGACAGACCCACCAGATGAAGGCAGCGTGGCGGAGGACGATGCATAGAGGCATGGGGAAGAGATACCCCACGGAAGGAAGGGGCTGGGGAAGAGAGATCTAACGGGAGGAGGCAGGTGAGGAAGAGAGATCTAAGGGGAGGAAGCAGGACTATGAAAAGAGTAACAAGAGGAAGGGGGTTTTGGAACAGACTTCGCACATGAGGAAGGATATGGGGAAGAGACAGCTCACAGGGGGAAGCAGGACTGGGAAGAGATCCGCACAGTAGCAGGTGGATGGTGAATAGTGATCACTACAGGAGGAATAGGGATGGGAAGGGAGATCCAACACGAGATATGGAAGAGCGGCCCAACAGGAAGAGATCTATGGGGAGAAGGGATCTCACAGGTGTAAGTGGAATGGACAAGAAAGAGCCCACACTAGGAAAGGGGATGGGGAAGAGGGACCCGATAGAAGGCGGGATGCTGAATAAGGATCCCACAGAGGGAAGGCGGATGAGGAATAGTGTTTCCTACAGGCAGCTGGGGATGGGAAAGACAGATCCCACAGGAGAAAGTAGGATGGAGGAATAGATTTTGTCAAGGAGGATAGAGATGAGGAAATATGACCGCACCAGAGGAAGGGATACGGAATTAGATCAGATGTCTGCTACAGCCTGAATTCAGGCGTACATTCCAGAGAGGGGATGTGCACATGGGGACTGGGTATCAAGCAAATTCACACAGATGGAGCGATGGATATCTTCATCACGGAGAAGGGAAGGGGGACGACAATCTCACAAAGGTAATCTCTCCCTCTCACTGCGGAAGTCCGTTGGCACTCTCTTGCCCATCATCGCAATGAAGGCAAGAAGTTCTGAATTAGCTGCTACAGTCAGTGTCGGAAAGTGAGAAGGAACATTGTCAATGGCCATGTCACAGGCAGCGAGAAACATGGTCATTCCAGCGATTTACTACCATTAAACCAATAACCGTTGTTCACTGATCAGATGAATTCTCCAACACTCTTCACAAGGAAACACAGAACCCTCCCATCTTTTGGGGAATTACAGACGGATACCCTGGTCATTTGTCACAATTCTGCACGATCTGACTTACTACAGTTTTATCCAAATTCCTTCACATGGAAACAAAACAATGGGACAGCTTTACTGTTCAGAGTCAGACATAAATCAAGTTACCTCAACATTTCGCACTTGTGCAGCCCGGGACCCAGACGATGGATTCCTTCACACTGAATTTGACAGCGAGTGAGGTCGAGGTGTTTTATTGTATCACACATACCAATAAGATGTGACAAGACCGTACAGTCAACTGGGGTCAGCCGCATTCTACTGAATGAAATCTTTTGCTCAGATCCCAGTGTAATCTGAGCCAGTCCAGGGCGCTGACACTCATATAGGTAGTACAATGCATTCAGCAGGCCCCTTTCAGCAGCTTCACTCCCAGTGCTTCCACTCTGGCGTTTAACCTCCTCCTTCACCCAGGCAATCACCTGACAAGTTGTTTGATGAGTAAATCGACCCAGAAACTCCACCAGGCCACGAGTTGTCATTGAGGAGGAGAGACCAGCCACAAAATGGAGAAATACCTCAAATCGCCTATCTGTAGTGTTGTGGGCTTTCGTGAGGAATTTCAGAATATCTCCGGGATATGGATTCAGGAATTGTGCGAGTGCAGCCATAAACTCTTGGATGCCGATATGTGGGAATTTGTACACCACGCTCCCGGCAGAATCTTCTCTCTCAAGAAGCTCCATTAGGAATCCTGAGAGGAACTGGGAAGGCAGCAGATTGTTAGTTATCAAATCTCCATCTGTAAACACAGTCTTCCTCTTGGACACTCCTGTGAAGGCCAACTGACCAACCCTGAGTAACACATCACGGGGGTTCACAATCTCACCACTATACTTTTTCAGGATGTTATACATATAGTAGGAATACAGCTGGGTCAAGGTCTTGGGAATTCGATGCTTGTCTATGTCTACTTGTGTGAAGAAGGGTCCTAGTGCCAGAGCTAGGATACCGTAGCAGGAGGGGTTGTAGCTCATGGTGTACAGGTTCTCATTCTCCTCCACGTGTTTGAAAACAGCTGATGCCACCGCCTGATCTTCAAAATGCCGCATGAAATATCTGTTCCTTTCCTTACCAACAAATCCCATGATTTCAGCCCAGACACTGATCTCTGCCTTTTCCAATAAATGTAACGCAGTGGGGCGGGTGGTCACCAGCACTGAACACCCTGGGAGCAGCTTGCCCTGGATTAAACTGTACACAATGTCAGACACTTCACACCTCCACTCGGGATCTGGGCACTGGTGCTGACGTTCTGTGTATCTTTGACTGTCAGCAAAATGGGTCCTGTGCTTGAATTCATCCAAACCATCGAATATAAACAGCAGTCCTTCTGGATTTTTCCAGACCTTTCTCAGGATGTTCCAGAAGTAAGGATACTGATCCAGAATCAGTTCCCTCAGGTTTATTCCACAGTTAATGGAGTTTAAATCCCAGAATTTGAAACTGAAGACAAATTGGAATTGCTGGTATATTTTCCCTGTGGCCCAGTCATAAACAATCTTTTGTACCATTGTTGTTTTCCCGATTCCTGCGACTCCGGCCACTGCTGTTGAAATCCCAGATTGTGATTTACTCTGGGAAAAGCTGCTCTGGAATAAGTGATCAGCCCGTATTTTCTCTAAATCTCTGCGGAGGTGTTTCCCTCTCCACTCCTCATGGTCTCTGCCTCTTGCCAACAACTCAATGTCCACCAGTCTCCGATGTCGAACAGTAGAAATGATCGTGAGCTCAGCGTGTCGATCAACCAGCTGGAAAATCTTCACCGTCTCCCTTGTCAGGATCGTGTTCACTCTCAGTGTTTCAGTTTGTGCCCGCAGAGTCTCTCTGTGTTTCTGTTGAACATCTTCCATGGGAACAGAGAATATTGTTAAAATGTTAAATAGCTCAACTGACAAATAACTTTATAACTGCATTTCAACATTCAGTATTTGAGATTGCTTGAAATAATTCCATGTATATTAGGTCAAAAAATAATATTCTGTTCAACTAACAGTGATGGATGACCCAGAAAATATTGAATCCTCATATTCCTGTACTAATTACTTGTGAAGGTAAACATTCCCCTGATAGCCTATTGCAGTCCCACCTGCACTACTGTGGACTTTTTCATTTGCAACATGTCACGATTTTTTAAGCATTGTTTGCAGATTGTTATTTTTGATCCTGTGTGGAAACAGAGCAAGACACCGTGTAGTTTGGCAAAAGCTGCACACTTGAGATTCTCAGATGTCCACCGCTCGGTGCATGCAAAATGGAGCAGAATATGTCTGAGTACTCAAGTCAGTCAGCATCTGTGGAGAGCATCACAAAGGTTTCGGATCAATAACTATAGGAAGGACAAGTCAGATAATTGGTAGAATTTAATTGCAGGGATGGAAGAAGGATGGAAAGATGGAAAGGTATCATTGTAAATGGGAGAGTCCACACGCGTATGTAAGTTGTGTTTTTGGGGGAGAGTGGTGAAGTGTTGGCCACTGCTACTGGCTAGTCTGGCAATGGGAGAGTGGGGCTGTGATTTATTGACAATAAATTTGGTAAATTGGTTTATCATTTTCTCATGTACTGAGGTAAAATAAAAAAAATATTTTTGCCTGCTATCCATATTTATCAGTCCATCACATCAGTACACTGAGATTGTACAAGGAAACACAGAGCAGAATAGTTCAGGGAAACAGCATTCAAAATAAGGTAGAAATCCAAAATATAAATAGCAGGTCAGCTTTTTTTTTTTGAAGAACGTCCAGAAACGGTAAGATTCAAAACCTAAAGCTGCAGTGCAGTACACAAGTCTTATGCAATGACACGCATAGTTATATACAGGGTGACCTAGATGTTTCTAAGTGCTGTGTAAGTGATAAAAACTCAGTTGTCACTCTAAAACGAAAGCTCAAAACCTTTTTAATTCAACCTTGCTTAAAGCTAACATCATTTTGTCTTTTATATTCTAGTTTGCAATCTATCCACCTGAGATGTAATTTGAACAACATTGTCTGTGTGAAAAGTGCTTTTGAAATAAGATAATATTAATATAATTTATTTTCAGCTCTAGCTGCTACACCCTCAGGTAGCAAGAACACTCAATTCTCAATTGATTGGAACTAGTGGATTATTTTTTCTCTAGCGTGCATAAATATTGCTTTGTAGGCCTAACTGTTCGATGGTGTAATGCAGTGACTTGGGGATGCTGCCAACGGTTGATATTACTATTGGTACAATGTATACCCAGTTGTTGTTCTAGAGCATTTTGATTTTCTCTTTTCGTTCAGCATATTTCTGATATTTTTTTATTGATTAATTTCTATCTGCTATATATGTTGTGTTCATACCGAATTTCATATGTTTGTATGAAGTGCGGAATCCAAAATTCCCTGATGAAATTATTGATATTAAACCTGATTCTGATTAATTTTGATTCGCAGGTTCTGCTAAGCCACAGTCTAACCTTTGAGATGTGGTTTGAACTGCGCATTCCATCACTCACCTTTCAGTCGAGTGGGTAACTGAGTTAATCCTTGGGCGATGTTCATGTATTCCTGTGGATCAGGGCCTATTTAAATCAAAAGCTTTCATGAAAACAGACCTAATATAATTAAAACCTTATTTCAATGTGACTTTGTATTCATTATATGGCTTTGACATACCGAGCTCCTGTATTTCCGTCAGTATTTTGTCCAACTTCGGCAATTCAGTCCTCATTTGCACAAAGGATTCCCACATCATCCTCCGGGTCTGCGAGCCTTTTCCCATCACCAAACTGAGGAAGAGTGCAGAACTCTCTCTCCGGTTACCCTTCTCTGTCAGCTCAGTGACTTTCTATGTAAGACAAACAATGAATTTATTATGGAGCAGGCAGAAAAGATGAAGCATGTGGAGGAAAGTACATGTTCATTGTCCCGGAAGCTTCATACCAGGAGTAGTCACTGGGCAGCTGTCTCATACAGTAAATCTCTGGATTCTGTCAATGACTGAAGGGAAGTCTAAATCAATACAGTGTAAGATTCGGGCTTTACTGACATTCTGCAGTAGATGCAGTGTGATTAATTTCCTCGATCCTTCAACGTGCAACATTACAGCTACAACATGTGACAAGAAGAACGCAAGGCAGGGGAGAGCGAAAGAGTGAAGAATGGATGGCGGGCATCACTGAATCGTGGCTGAAAGGAGATGATAGTTGTGTGCTTACATCCAAGGTACATATTGTATCGAAATGTTAGGCAGATAGGTGGTGGGTTTAGGTTGCCTTTGCTGGGAAATAAAAATTTAGAAAGAGGTGATATCAGACCTGACAATTTAGAAACCTTGTGGGTGGGTAGAGTTAAGAAAGTACAAAGGTAAAATGACCAGGATAAAAATTATATACAGGCCTCTGAGCTGTAGCTAGGGCATGGGTTAGAAATTACAACAGGAGGTAGGAAATGTATGCAAAAATGTCATTGTCATGGTGGATTTCAATCAATAGGTAGCTTTGGAAAATTAGATTGGTGCGGAATTCCAAGAGAGGTATTTTTAATATGCCTACGACATGCATCTTAGAGTAGCTGGTGATTGAGGCTACTATGGGAAAGGTGGATCTATATTCTGAGTTGTTAGTTATACTGTATTTGATTCGGGAGCTTAAGGTGCTCATAATATCATAGAGCACACCCTGCGGTTTCAGGGTTAGATGTATCGTGGATAAATGGAATTAAAAGGCATGGGAGAGGAGCTGGTCAAAGATAATTTGGAAGACGATAGGGCTGACAGAAGGGCAGGAATGGTTGGAGTTTCTTGGAGCACTTCTGGAGTCTTAGGATAGATCATTCCAAAGATGAAGATTTGTCGAATGGGTGGATGAGCATCCATGGCTGGCGAGTAAGCCAGCAAAAAACACAGGAAAGGGCTTTGAATATAGAAAAAGCAGTGGAAAGCATTCGAAGCTTTTTTTAAATCAACTGAAGACAATAAAAAAGCTGCAACGCGAGGAAACATGAAATACCAAGGTAAGCTTGCAAATAATATAAAGGAGTTTTTTCAAAATGCTCTTAAGTAATGTAAAGAGTGAAACCGAGACTATTGTAGGTATCGAACTGCTGGGAAATGTAGATGGTAATGGGGGATAAGGAATTGGCAGAAGATATTAGTACATCAAGTAATGTAATTTCAATTATTAAGGAGAAGGTCTTTGGGAAGCAGAAGGTACTACAGAATGATGTGTCACGTGGTCCAGATGGATGACACCATATCGGCTCTGAAAGAGGTAGATGAAGAACCATTGTTGAGGTATTCGTAATGATCGTTCAAGAATCACTAGTTTTTGGAATCGTTCTGGATGGCTGGAAATTTTAAATATCACTTCACACCTTAAAAAAGGACGGAGATAGAAGAAAGGAAACAATAGGCAATTAACCTAATCAATGATTAGGAAGATGCTAGGAGTCAATTATTGACGATAAGGATTTGGGGCATTTGGAGGCATGTGACAAAATAGGACAAAATCTATCGGGGGAATCTTGACTGACAAATATATTGGAAATATTTGAGGGAATAGACAGCAGGATCGATGCAGGAAAGTCAGTGTAGATTGTTTACTTAGATTTTCATGGGACCTTCGTATAGGTGCCGCACATGAGGCTACTTAACAAGATTAAAAACCAATTGCGTAACAGGAAAAATACGAGCATGGAAAATGGGTTCCTGTTTATTTGGAGTTAGACATTTGGCTGACTGAAAGGAAGCAAAGAGTGGGAATAAAGAGGGTCTTATTTTCTTGGATGCCATTGATTAGTTGTGTTCTGCAGGGGTAGGTTCTGGGACCTCTTCTTTTCGCATTGTACGTCAATGACTTTGTCCACAGAACGATGGCTTTATGGCCCAGTTTGTGGAAAATGTGAAGGTAAATAGGAAATCAGGAAGCATTGAGACAGTTGGGAGTTCATAAAAGCAAAAGGACAGAGTGAAAAAATGGACATAGCAGTGCCAGTTAGAAGACGGTATAGAGAAGTATATGGGCATGTAATTTGGTAGTAATGATGACGTAGACTATTTTCTAATCTGGAAGAAAATTCAGAATTCAGAGTTGCAAAGTGTCTTGGGAGAATTAGTGCAGGGGTCCCTAAGGGGTCGCTATTGATTGAGTCGGTGTTGAGAATGGCAAATACAGAGTTAGCAATTATTTTGAGAGGATTAGAATATAAGATAAATGTTATAATATTTTGGCATTGGCCGAACCTCACTTTCGTATTGTGATCAGTGTTGGTAAAAGATATGGAGAATCAAGAGAATGATCCCTGGAATAAAAGGGTTAATATAGGAGGAGCGGCAGGTGACTCTGTGCCTGTACTCGGTAGAGTTTAGAAGGACAAGGGCGACTGTCACGGAAACCAACAGAATGTTGAAAGACGTAGATAGATGTGGAGAGGACATTGATTATAATGAGGATGTTTACTGCAAAGGGGAGTCTCGAAACAGAAGACACAGCCAGCAAGGCCCATTTAGAACAGATGAGGAGGGACTTCCTTGGCCGGAGGTAGCGAATCTGTAGCATTAATTGGTGCAGACAGCTGTGGGCATTGAGTAATTGGGTATATTTAAAGCAGATGTTAGCACGTTGGCAACATTTACTGGGAGAAAGCAGGATAATGGGGTTGAGAGAGATAATAAATCAGCAGTGATGGAATGGAGGATAGGCCGAGCAACCCACGTATGCTTCTATGCGTTCTGGTCTTATGACTGATGTGTGAAAACAACACAATGTCCATGCAACTGTCTTGGGATTCAGATGTTTACTGCCTGTCACTAATCCTCTAGAATTGTGTCACATCCGCAATGCAGGAATTGGCTTCCTCATCAGCTGAGGAATTCTAAATTAAATATCTTCAACTATATTATCTTACGATGGATTGAAGATCATCGATAATGCAACTAAAATGGATGGATCTTAGAAACTGTTCTGAGAACAAAAACACTGCTGTGATATTCTGGAGTTAGAATGATTGATCTCCAAGATAGGTTATCAGAAGAGAAATGGAAAGATATTCCATAATAGGAACAACAGACAATCAGCAAAATTTCCTGAGGTTCCACTGCATTGGAAAATAATCCCAGTTTCACTACAACTAGGTCTGAGGAGTTACATTGTGAAAGGGATTCAAAGATGTAATTTCCATACCACTAAATTTGAAGACCTAAGATGATGAATTTATAGATGAACATACATATTTACAGACAACTCTCTTTACTGAACGGCGTGCTTTGGATAACACCTATCTATTATAGGCAGCTGCACTGAGTACCAAAGAGAACAGAGTCACTCACAGGTGCAAATCATTTTAATTTTCTAAAACCACACATGGCTGGACAGGTCAGAATTTGGATATGACCGTCAGTGTTTGTGAGGTCCATGGAGAGCGGCCTGAAATACCATGTTCATGTCTATCTTTAGGTAGATATTCAGCAAGTCAACAGTTTTCTTTTTTATTGGTTTGTCTTTTATCTGCCCTTTTTAGGGCAACCTAGTGATTTCTTGTGTCTAAGGTACTTCCTTAGAAGGTTGGCGTCATTCAATGTCTGTAGTGAGATGCTGAAGATGTTCTATAGGTCAGTTGTGGAGAGCGCCCTCTTCTTTGTGGTGGCGTGTTGGGGAGGAAGCATTAAGAAGAGGGATGCCTCACGTCTTAATAAGCTGGTAAGGAAGGCGGGCTCTGTTGTGGGCAAAGTGCTGGAGAGTTTAACATCGGTAGCTGAGCGAAGGGCGCTGAGTAGACTACGGTCAATTATGGAAAACTCTGAACATCCTCTACATAGCACCATCCAGAGACAGAGAAGCAGTTTCAGCGACAGGTTACTATCGATGCAATGCTCCTCAGACAGGATGTAGAGGTCAATACTCCCCAATGCCATTAGGCTTTACAATTCAACCGCCAGGACTTAAGAACTTTTTAAAAGCTATTATTAATGCTTTTTGAGATAGTGATTTAGATGCATATCATATTTTTTACTGAGTTAAGTATTGTATGTAATTAGTTTTGCTACAACAAGTGTATGGGACATTGGAAAAAAAAAGTGGAATTTCCCCATGGGGATGAATAAAGTATCTATCTATCTATCTATCTATCTATCTATCTATCTATCTGTCTATGAGTTGTCAGATTCCTGCATGGTAGTTTGTGTTGTACAGAGTTTTTCGAAGATGTTACCAGGAGATGTTGATGATGGTTCGGAAGTGGATGTGATCCACGTGGACTTAAGCGCACATTCGGACAAGATGTCACTTCATTCGGATATCGCCCATGTATGAAGAGAGAGACATTGAAGTGGGTCAATAGTTCCCAAGCTTTAATGTTAACAAAGTTAAAGGAAAACAATAAATGCTACAGCAAACAGGCCGTTAATTATTATTTTCAAATGGGAAAAGAAGCCAACACTGCAGCTGAAAGGAATAACTAAATATATATATAAAAAAAAACAATGAAAACTGGTAGTCTTCAGAGACAGTTGACTCGACTGTCCAATTTCTCATGCAAGACCAAATGCAAGCAGGCAGTGAAGTGATGGTAAACACAAAGTGCACTGCAGATGCTGTGGTCAAATCAAGACGCACAAACAAGCTGGATAAACTCAGCAGGTCGGGCACCATCTGTTGAAAGGAGCAGTCAAGGTTTCGGGCCGAGACCCTTCGTCAGGCCCTATAAAGAAGGTGGGGGCAGGGTGGAATGTGCCAGGTGAAAAAACAATCAGGGAAGATTAAGGGGTGGGGGAGGGGATAGGCAGGATAGCTGAATAAGGAATCTAAGGGGAAAGCACTATGGGTAGTAGAAGAAGACAGAATCATGAGAGAGGCGATAGGCAGCTAGAAGAGGAGACAGAGTGAAGGTTGGATGGGGGAAGAAATTACCGGAAGTTAGAGAATTCGATGTTTATACGAAGGGGTTGGAGACTACCCAGATGGTAGATGAGGAGTTGTTCCTCCAACCAAAGTTTGGCCTCATCATGGCAGTAGAGGAGGCCATGTATGGACATATCCAAATGGGAATGTGAAGGGGAGTTGAAGTGAGTGGCAACCGGCATATCCTGTCAGTTGTGGCGGACGGAGCGTAGGTGCTAGATGAAGTGATCCCCCAATCTGCGTCGGGTCTCGCTGATATAGAGGGGGCCGCAGCGGGAGCACCGGATGCAATAAATTACCCCAACAGACTCACAAGTGAAGTGTTGCCTCACCTGGAAGCACTGTTTGGGGCTATGAATGGTGGTAAGAGAGGAGGTGTAGGGACAGGTGTCACACTTACGCTTGCAGAGATAAGTGCCAGGTGGGAGATCTGTGGGGAGGGATGTGTGGACCAGACAGTCACAGAGGGAACAATCCCTGCGAAAAGCAGAGAGGGGTAGAGAGGGAAAGATGTCCTTAGTGGTGGGGTCCTATTCATTTCAGTTTTCAATCACTTTATTGATTTCCAAATAAAGAATATACAAATTGGAAGAGGAGTTTAACAAGTAGATAATACAAAACACATATAAACAGCAACAGTTAAAACAAGTATATAATATCAAAATCAAATAAGTAAAATATTATGTTGTTATATATACAATGGTAAAAAAAAACAATTCATAACAATCATAAAAAAAGATTGGAAATTTTATTAATAAGGAAAAAAAACACTAACTAAACTGAAACAAAAAAGAAAAAAAAAGAAGAGAAAAAAAGGAAAGAAACAGAAAGATTGGGCAGTCCAATTGAGGATAAAATTAGAAAAAAAGAGAGAAAAAAAAACACATCCTTCCAGTCGTCTCCAAACCTTCATTGATAAGGATTTTCCCCAAAGAGAATAAATAAAAATAAATAAATAAAAATAAATTACCGTAGATTCCGGACTACAGAGCGCACCTGATTGAAAGCCGCTGGCTCTAATTTTAGAAATAAAATCAATTTTTTACCTGTAAAGGCCGCACCGGATTTTAGGCCGCACCGGATTTTCGGCCGCAGGTGTCCCACGTTGTAATATGAGATATTTACACAGAACGATATTACACGTGAGGATTTTTTAACTTTTAATTAAATCCATATGGTAACAAAAACAAATACATATTGCAAATGCTTTTTTTCGAACTGTGCCCGTAACGCGGCTACTTTTAAATATAGGTTGCGTATACTTCTTTACTGAACAACATTCCAATATCTCCTAACGACTGGTAAAAAATATCTATACTGCAGCCTACCAGGAAAAGTTATTGATCGCCTTTAACTTAAAAGCAGCGTTCGCTCAGATCCAAAGCCGCTCGCGTAATGTGCTCCCCCCCTCCTTTCCGTTTATCGCAAACGGCATTTAAAAGCAGCGTTCGCTCAGATCCAAAGCCGCTCGCATAATGTGCTCCCCCCCTCCTTTCCGTTTATCACAAACGGCATTTAAAAGCAGCGTTCGCTCAGATCCAAAGCCGCTCGCGTAATGCGCTCCCCCCCTTTCCGTTTATCGCAAACGGCATTTTTCCCACAAGACGCGGCGAAACCGGGTGTGACGTCATAGCATCCCGCGATGTAGTACAGAAAACAAATATAGTAAAACTCTTCTAACTTTAACTAGAAAATGAATTACTAAGCGAAAATATTATAAACTAAATAACTGCCATAAAGGCAGCACAATGCTTTTCTTCGAGTGTTTTCCATGTTGATGAGGGTGAGTACAAATGACTGATTTACAATAATTTAATTGTGAAAGTGCGCTTGATTTATCGTACAATTTCATTGGACCTCTGTGAACTACTCATCAATTTTATTGGTCTACTGTTATGAGGCAAAATGTTTACGAGGCGGCATGAAAAAAATCATGTATTAGCCGCTCCGTTTTAAAGGCCGCAAAGTTCAAAGCTGTTCAAAATGTGGGAAAAAAGTAGCGGCTTAAAATCCGGAATCTACGGTAAATCATGTGAAAATATTGAATAAAGAGTCACCAGACTTGTTCAAAATTAAAGGATATATTAAATGTCCAGCTTGTAATTTTTTCCAAGCTTAGACATGACATAATGGAGGAAAACCAATAGAAAACAGTAGGCGGTTTCGATTCTTTCCAGTGTAGCAGAATGGTTCTCCCAGCCAGTAAAGTTAAAAGAAGCTATTGCATGTTGGGCGGAAGCAGATACTTTGCTTGCTTCCTCTGGGATAATCCCAAAAATTGCTGTAAGTGGATTAGGTTGAACATCCATATCTATAACTTTAGATAATATTCCAAACAGATCCCTCTAAAAATTACTTAAACTCACACATGACCAAAACATATGAGTTAGAGTAGCCACTTCTGTGTTACATCTGTCACAAATAAGGCTTATATTCGCAAAAATATGCGCCAATTTATCTTTGGACGTTTGGGCCTTGTGTACTATCTTAAACTGAATTAAGATATGGCATGCGCAGATAGATGAATTACTGACTAAATAATACATTTTACTCCATTAATTATCTGAAAGTGAATGTTGAAGTTCTACTTCCCAGGTACAATTGAATCCAATCATTAGGCAACATGCGAGCTTTCATTAACTGTTTGAAAAGGTTTAACCTGAAAAATAACATAAGCCAATTTGAAAAGCAGGCCAAGGGGCAATTCGGTAAAAAATCATGTAAGAAATTCCTAACCTGTAAATACCTGAAAAAATGTATATTAGAGATATCATATTTATCCATTAACTGTGAAAAAGACATTAGACAGTCTTGTAAAAACAAAACTAAAAAAGTTTTTATTCCCTTAATTTTCCATGTTAAAAAAGCCTTATCCAAAGTTGATGCTTTAAAAAAGAAATTAGAATAAATATTACTAGAAAGTAAAAAATCATTTAATTCAAAAAATCTATGAAATTGAAACCAAATTTTAAAATATGTTTAACAATAGGGTTGAGAGCTTGTCTACCTATTCTGGAGAGCGAAAACGGAAGAGGAGCTCCTAATAAAGAAGCTAATGACAAGGCGATCTTGGTCGTCTATATCATAAATCCAAAAAGTAATATAACGAATATTAATTGCCCGATAATAAAATCTCCATCTTTTTTTGATTTTTGCAATAAATGTCTATTCACTCTAGAGCTTTTATTATTCCAAACATAAGATAAAATCAAAGAATCTATTTTATCAAAAAATGTTTTTGGAACAAAAGAGGGAAGGTGGGTTCCTATTGAATGTGGCGGAAGTTGTGGAGGATAATATGCTGGATCTGGAGGCTGGTGGGGTAATAGGTGAGGACAAGGAGAACAGGGTCCCTTTTGTGGTGACGGGAGGATGGTGAGGGCTGAAGTGCGGGAAATGGAGGAGATGCGGGTGAGGACATCATTAATGACGGCAGAAGGGAAACCACAAAACCAGTGAACCGATGTTGTGCTTCCATGAAAAGAATAGAGTTAAATACCATCACAATGAAATAATACTTAGCTGACACATGCATATTCACGAGCACAATTGCTGTGTTTGCTCAGCTGCCGAATCTGCGATTGTAACAGGAACCACTTCACTTGGCTCCTGAGGCACAGCAGACTTGTGTGCGCTGGAAGTCGTGGATGAGTGACTTGTCCATGATGTTCTTTGCTGGGATCCAAGTGCGTTCTTCTGGACCATACCCTTCCCAGTCCACAATGTACTGAATTTTACCACGTACCGGGCGAGATACCAGGAGGTACAGCATAGATCAGAGAACCATCTACCAACCAGCAAGAAGGGAGAAGTGAGGTGACTGTGCCCATGGAAGACGTAGTAAACGGTTTAAGCTGGGAGCCATGGAATACTCGATGAATCTTCGGTGATGCTGGTAGACATACCCTATACGAAACATTGCTGCCTGCCTTTTCTGATTCAAGCAGTCCCATGTAGCTTGTTGCTAATTTGTGGCTCCCTTGATGACAACAGTACTGCCTGTCCTGGGACATAGATGGCCACTGCAATTCTCTCTTTATAAACTCCTGGGTCCGGTGCATTGCTGGATCCCCAGCCGGATGAGTTGTGTGCCCTGCTTTAAACACGGTAGGCGCTCTGCATCAGGGACAAAAGCCGTGAGAACGTTCAGTCACCCCGGTCTGGGTCCGACAGTTGGGCGGCCCTCATCTCCACTTCCATCCCTCAGATCACCATTGGAGCATTACATGAGCGACAAAGTATGGGCTCTGTATCGGAATTGTCCTCAGATCCGTGGAACTGCCGGGTGTGGAAGAATTTAAGACCGTTTAGATATGTAGGGGTTAACCAAATTGCTTGAGAATGCTCTTAAAATTTAGCTAAAGTCCTTGCTAAAGTCTAAAGAAGAATGTTGTGGCGCTGCATTTACTTAATATTCTTGTTTGTTGAAAATCTAGTCCTACGTTCAAAGTCACATTGTTTGTCGAAATCTAGTCCTACGTTCACAGTCAAGCAATGTTATTGTTAAGTGCTTTTATTTACGTACATTGTGTCTATGTTACCCCCAAAGCACCGCTTTTAGGTACAGAGGCTCTCCACGATATCATGTAAGAAAGTCCTTTCGTCTGAAACAATTCACCGAGTCGGCCTGATTTATTGTGTGCTGCTCCTGAGACTTTTCCGCAACACCGGGAGTCTAGGTGAGGATGGAATTGACTGTGGGAAGAAGAGAGTCCACTGGCCTTGAAGATAGATGAGTTACTTTGCATCCTAAATTTAGGAGAGATCCTTGCGATCTGTGCAGACCAGGAAAGGACGTTCTGCCCCCTCCAGGCAGTGTCACCATTACTCCCTGACAGCCAAGAGGTTCCTGGTTTCAACATCGGAGTTTCTCTGAGCCAGAGTCAAGCGACAAAAAAGAAATACACAAGGGTGGAGCTGGCTATACGCAAGAGAGCACTGAAAGAGGACAGCTCCAATGCCCACAATGGCTATGAATCCCTGTGATGTGCCTGGTGAGTGCATTTTTGTGAGCCACGATAGACCCGAAATTCCGGAAGTGGGTGTGCGGTGAAGGACGGTGATCAGAGAGCGTCCTCCGTGTCCGTTCGGAACCCCTGTGTTCTGTCCACGCTGGAAAACAGTGATGTGAGATCACTCATTCTAACCCGTCTCACCTGTAAGAATGCAGAATTTGACTGCACAGGCTCTCACCGTCCCTTTACCTTGACGCAGGTCCAAGAGTCAGTGGGCAGCCTCCTTAGCCCATGCTGCAAAACCATCCTTCACTCTGCAATGAAATGTCGGAACGACTGGGCTGCGGTGTATCCTTGCTACCGTAAAGTGTACTACAGGGTGAGTTGAGGTCCATCTGGGAGTTTGACCCATGTACGCAGGTTTTCGTGCTTATCAACAAAACTAGCAATCTGGGCTTGAATGTCAGCTGACACTGGGTAATAAAATACCTACAACCATCAGGATCTTCCTGGTGGAGGAATACAGCTCCTGTTCAGACATGGTTCAGGTCCAACGGCGGGAATATTAGTAGCAGATATTATAGGGGCAGCAGAAAAAAAAGACCTGTGAGATGCTGAGAGTGAGACTGACGCAGACTGAGGTGCTGAATTGCCGAGAACGCTAATGGCTGGCAGATGATGCTGGCTGTCCGCAGTGTGTTTGTGGACGTAGTCCATGAAACTGGAAATCGCAGGCAACTGACTCTGATTGTCTGTGGTAAGCTCATGTGCAGTTGCGGTGAGGGATGATACCTGTCCCTACATATGAGTCTTACTTGTCGGCAGGAGAATATCTCCCTCATTGCTTCTGTAACTTCAATCAGAACAGATTCAATTGCCATTAGCTCGTCCCCTACCTGATCAAGCAATATCAGGGGCAAGGTCAGCGGGTGTGTCTCTCTGCTGGGTCCATCTCTGTGTATTCAGACTTGCTGTCAGTATCTTCGGATATGACACAGGAGCGGAGAGAGAGACACTAAAACTGGTCAATAGTTCTCAGACTTTAATGTGAACAGAGTTAGAGGGAAAGGAAATCAATAAATGCTAGGCCAAACAGGGCTGTTAACTAAATCTCTCAAATGGAAAACGAAACCAACAACCTGGATAAAATGAATAATTGAAAATAAAACGAATACCGCTAATCTGCAGGGTCAGTTTACTAGACAGTCCAACCGCTGACGCAAGGCTGAATGCAAGCAGGCATCGAAACGTTGGTGTGCTTTGCTCAGGTCTCAGCAAGTACTATGATGAAAATAATGGAGTTAAATGCCGTCACAATGAAGTAATAATGACCTGACACTTGCATTCCCATGAACGCAATGGCAAAATCCGCTGCATGCCAATCCTTGGTTATGACACAATAAGTTCAGTTGCTCAGCATTCAGAATAAGGTAGACAATTGGAATCAGTATTGCCTTCGTAGAAAAAGCTAAAGAACTGTAGTAGCTAATTGAGACTCTGACTGTAGGCCTGTAATTACTGGAGTGCTGCAGGGATCGGTGCTGGACCTTTATCATCTATATCAATAATCTGGATAAAAAGAAGGTTAATTGGATCAGCAAATTTACGGATGACACCAAAACTCGAAGTGTAGTAAACAAAGAGGAAGGCTATCGTGGCTTACAGCTTGACCAGCTGGAAAATGGGCTGAAAAATAGCAGATGGAATTCAATACAGACACGTGCCAAGTGTTGCAGCAAGGTAGAACCATACAGGGTAGATCTTGCATAGTGAATGTTTGGGAAATGAAAGAATGCAGTAGAACAAAGGTAATCAGAAGCACATTTTCATAATTCAGTGAATGGGGCAGCAGATTATGATAGGATCCTAAAGACTGGTTTTGTCACAGTAGCGTTGAGAAATGAAAATACTGAGTGCAGGAGAAGAAATGTTATGTCGAACCTGCATAAGACATTGGTGAGACTGAATTGAGAATTTTGTGCGCAGTCATGCTCACCAACCTCGGGAAAAGAAGAATATTAGGTTGAATAAGTACTGAGAAAATTTAACAAAGTTGTTGATGGGACTGGAGGACCTGAGTTATAAGAAAAGATTGAATTGGTTACGACTTTATTCGTTGCATGGAAATTTGATAGGGGTATGTAAAATTATGAGGTGTATAGTTTGGGAAACTGCAAGCAGGATTTTTCCGCTGAGACTGGGTTTTGCTACAACAAGCGGTAATCGATTAAGGGTGTAAAGTGAAAACTTTAAGGGGAACCTGAGGGAAACCAATCAGAGGGTCGAGAGAGTGGAATGAACTACCGGCGCGTGATGCAAGCATGTTCAATTTCAATGGCTATGAGAATTTTGAATAGATACGTGAATGGTAGGGGTGCAGAAGTTTATGGTCGTTGGGAGCAGGCAGTTTCTATAACTCAATGAAAGGACAGCCACCCGTTGTTTGAAATTCAAATGGAGACAGGGACATGGTAGCTGGATGCTTTCCCACCTTCAGTATGTGCAGTGAAGCCAGCGGGCCCAGTTGAATTTTTATCTTGGGTTAATGAGCTCAGTAGAATTTGACCAATGACCCTGATAAGATGTGAAGTTAATTTTAGACTGAATACCTGATCAACAATCCAGATACGGAGTCCCTGCTCTTATACCACACCGATAAATACAGCAGGTGTGAGAGGGAAAGGGTACACTGAACCTCCAGTTCCCAGGGCTCCCCACCTTAACAGGCTTTTACAGCTGAAAACAGGTCTGCTGCAGACAAGCCAGAGATATAATTTCCAGAGTCACGTTGAAATTGTAGAACATGCAGGTGATTATCACTGTTCCCTCTAATATGTTATGTCACAATACATTAAATATTCGCCTCATTTTCTCGTGCACTGAAACATCCCTCCTTTGTCAACATCCAACCCAGTCTTTCAACTCTTTCTTCAATTGCTTGCTTCAGTCTGTCCCTGTAGAACTTTGTTAGTTGGTACAGTAGATGTTCATCCCACCGTGCTAGGAAATCAGGGATTGCAGATTCTGTAGCTGTGAATATAAAAAGGATAATGTAGATACTAACTTGAATATTTCTCATCTCCTCTGCTGTCACCTTACGCAGCAAACCAATCTTGTCTCGAATCTTGGTGTTCAACTACCTTTAGCTGCAAAACATGGATTTTCTCCCGATCTTTTAAAACTGACAGAACAATGCTCTGGATATTAGTTTACCAGAAGGAGCAGATCCCCAGAGTCCTACTCCCAAACCACCCTCACATCCAGTTCAATTATGGCCAATAAATACTGGGTCTGTCAATGAATCTCACTTCTCCGAGATACTCTCTTCATTTGGGCTTCATTTGGAATTCTTCTTGACTGGATTTACGACAGCCTTTGTACACCATGGTTCCAGTACCTTACCATCCTTTTGATGTCTCATTGGAACGTACGCAGAACCCCACGCAAATATCCCCTGAATATTTGCCACATTTCTTCCATACTTTTCCCTGAGAACATCTGTTTCCCATTTATGCTTCCATATTCCTGTCTGATAGACTCATACTTCCCCTTACTCCAGTTAAGCGTTTCCCTAACTTGTCTGTTCCTATCCCTCTCCAATGCTATGGTAAAGGAGATAGAATCGTGATCACTATCTCCAAAATGCTCTCCCACTGAGAGACCTGACACCTGATCAGGTTCATTTCCCAATGCTAGGTCAAGTACAGTCTCTCCTTTTGTAGGCTTATTTACATATTGTGTCAAGAAACCTTCCTGAACACACCTAACAAACTCTGTGCCATCTAAATTGCTCACTCTAGGGAGATGCCAACCCTGTCATTATTATTCCTTTCCAGAATCTGTCTCCCTATCTGCTCCTTGATACCCTGTTACTATTGGGTGGTCTATTAAAAAAATCCAGTAGAGTTATTGACCCCTTCCTATTCCTAACTTCCACCCACAGACAACCCCTCCAAGACTTCCTCCTTTTCTGCAGCAGTGACACAATCTATGATCAACAGTGACACGCCACCATCTTTGTTGCCTCCCTCCCTGTCCTTTCTGAAACATCTAAAGCTGGCACTTGAAGTAGCCATTCCTGCCCCTGCACCATCCAAGCCTCTGTAATGACCACAACATCACAGCTCCAAGTGCTGATTCACGCTCTAAGCTCATCCGCTTTATTCATAATACTAAACTGGATAATTTGGCAAACTGGATCAAATTAGATGATGAAAGGACGGAGCAGACTCTGTGGGCAAAGTCACCTAATTCTGCCTCTTTATTATAACAAAGAGTCTTGTAATAGCCCATTAAGTAATGCAGAGGCTTTAGTATTGGTCAGACAGTACTTGGAGTACAGGTACTGTGAGCAGTTTTGTGCTCCACGTGAGAAATTTTGTCTCGTGTTTGGAGAGGATCCAGAGGAGGTTAACAAGTATGGTTCCCTCTGAGCTGTGCAGATGGGCATCCAGGCAGTAGCTGAAATGTTCCCGCACACACAGCCTTTGTTACCACACAGTTAGAATTTTTTTTCATACTGAATAATGTTAATTTAAAACACTGCACATATTTTCAGCCTTTTTCAGCTCAGAGTAATTGTTGGGCTGCACAGCTGAAAAAAAACATAGGGATTGTTCTTCACAATAAATATTCCAGGACTGAAGAGGGTGGAGAATGTCTGATGCCTCTGGGTATGTAGTCACAACAGTTTAGAAAACTGAGAGGACATCTCATTGAACACACATAAATCAAAAGTCCAAAAGTCCTAGATGGAATAGATATTGCGAGTTTCCGTGTTGTATGACTCTATCAATATATAGTATACTTCTCTGCTGATAAAGAGAGAAACTGGTGTAAATGTCTGACTTCGTTTCTACAAGCATAACCCATAATATTGAACTTTGCAAATTTCCTCACACAATAACAAAATTCAATGAAACAATGCAAAGCAACAATGAAATCCGTGTACAGCTTTTGAACACGAGTGTATGTTGGTAACTAATGCTGGTATTGTTGTGTTTCCACATTTGTAAAAACTGTGACCCTAAATGGGTATTAACAGGATGCAAATATTTATATTAACAACCCAAAAGCTGTCTTGTAGATTTGTCAAAGTATAGTGTTGTCTGTATTCAATCCTTAACATACACTGATAATCTAATAGTTTCTAGGCTCACATAGGAGACTTTAGACCAAAAACACCTTGCCTGTTGATGAGGCAGGGCTGTGATCAAGTTGCGACAGGGCGTACATTTTCCCATTCCAGAGAATCTGGGAGCACTGATCCAGGGCAGAACAGGAGCCCATGGTTTGCTGAAACATTACTGATCTCGCAGAAAAGCATCTGAGGAAACGTCATCCATCTGAATGCCTATTGTGTTACATTTTTCTCTCCATAGTTTCTGCATAGTTGGCTGATGTTTCTGGTAATTTGTCTTTTTAAATTCAGAGTTATGCCATCCACATTATTTTGTCTTTTCGTCACCAGAGAAATATATCGCAATTTGCTCTGTGGTTATTTGAGATGGCTGAGCAGAATCTGAATGCTCAGGTTACACAGCACTGGCTGCATCATGAGATTTATTTTCAGGACAAATAGCGTGGTTGAATAGATTTTCTGGAAGTTGCTTCGTACTAAAAGCTAATGGGCATCCTTCACCTGAACTCCATCCTTGCCAGCAACAACAGAAACAACTGAGCCATTACACACGTGACATTTGATCAGGTTTATCATTTCATCAGGTGGCCAAAACACATTCTTTTCACCTCCAAGGAACGCATTCTTTCACAACCTCTGTTTTCCTATTAATCGTTTTATATTTCAATGTGGGATTATCTTCTGATTCTGAACTTCTGCATTATATATCTAGTTTGAAAGAACCTGTCAGTGTTCCAGAGTGGTGACATTGTGGGCAGTGTGTTCCGGGGCGTCACAGGACACTTCAGCTGACGTGCAGGGGTTAAACTGGCCACAAGGCAATATCAACACAATACCACAAACACACGCTAAAGAATTAATGTGATTCAAAACGTGGAATGAGATAATCCAGTTTGAATAGTAAACGGTAAAGAGTGAAAAATTGTAATAAGAGCTGTATCGAAGAGTAGTTCTTTTTTAAAGTAAACTAGCGTAATCATGCCAGATGTGAAAGTTAGGTTGAGCTAGGGTCACACGGCCTTGGGTTCCACACGCACAGGCCAACATGATCTTATTTTGTCCATCCAGCCGACATCTAACCAGCAAGATCCCATAGCAAAAGTAGGGCAGAGTTCTCCTATGCATTGGTTAACATTTCCCGATTAACAAAAGATAAACTTTCAAGACGTTAGTGAATTTCACTGTAACAAAGTAAGTTCAAAAGTAAAGATAAAACAAATAAAAAATAGCAATCCTTCAATAAATGAGTGAACAAGACCAACGTCTCACTTACCAGTGACTTCGAGAGTGACGGTCGCTAAGGTTTTTGGGCCACGGATTGGAACTATGCTCACACGGTACACCCCACTGTCTGACTTGTTCACCAACTTCAGCAGTAGCGATCCGTTGGAGGTGAATAGTTCAGCTCGCGATGTATAAGCATTATCAATAGACACGAGTTGATCGATCCACTGACAGACAGTTTTCCCGTTAAAAGACCAGCTTCCACTTGAGATCTTCCCTGACGGCCACACTGAAAAGAATGCATCTCCACCGATGGTTGTATATACTTTACTATGCTCTACGTTGATGGTAAAATGCTGAGACTCACCTGAGGAAGAGGAAATCGTAAGACGGTAAAGTGACAAAGGTGCAGAGACTGGAGAAATATATGTACTGCAGCTCAATAATTACAGATATTTAAAATCTATACACAGCTCAAAATGCAGATAACAACACACACAAAATGCTGGTAGAACACAGCAGGCTAGAGCACCTATAGGGAGAAGCGTTGTCGATGTTTCGGGCCGAGACCCTTCGTCAGGACTAACCAAAAGAAAAGATAGTAAGAGATTTGAAAGTAGTGGGGGAGGGGGAAATGCGAAATGATAGGAGAAGACCGAATGGGGTGGAATGAAGCTAAGAGCTGGAAAGGTGATTAGCGAAAGTGATACAGAGCTGGAGAAGGGAAAGGATCATGGGATGGGA
This sequence comes from Hemitrygon akajei, assembly GCF_048418815.1. Lineage (NCBI taxonomy): Eukaryota > Metazoa > Chordata > Chondrichthyes > Myliobatiformes > Dasyatidae > Hemitrygon > Hemitrygon akajei. Next base: position 1,949,742 of record NW_027331990.1, on the reverse strand, counting down.
GGCCTCAGGAGAAAGAAAGGGGGGGAGCACCAGAGGGAGATGGAGAACAGGCAAACAACTAAATATGTCAGGGATGGGGTAAGAAGGGGAGGAGGGGCATTAACGGAAGTTAGAGAAGTCTATGTTCATGCCATCAGGTTGGAGGCTACCCAGACGGTATATAAGGTGTTGCTCCTCCAAGCTGAGTTTGGATTCATTTTGACAATAGAGGAGACCATGGATAGACATATCAGAATGGGAATGGGATGTGGAATTAAAATGTGTGGTGACTGGGAGATCCTGCTTTTTCTGGTGGACCGAGCGTAGGTGTTCCGTGAAGCGGTCTCCCAGTCTGCGTCGGGTCTCACCAATATATAAAAGGCCACACCGGGAGCACCGGACGCAGTATACCACACCAGCCGACTCGCAGGTGAAGTGTCGCCTCACCTGGAAGGACTGTCTGGGGCCCTGAATGGTGGTGAGGGAGGAAGTGTAAGGGCAGGTGTAGCACTTCTTCCATTTACAAGGATAAGTGCCAGGAGGGAGATCGGTGGGAAGGGATGGGGGGGGGGGGGAACGAGTGGACAAGGGAGTCGCGTAGGGAGCGATCCCTGTGAAAAGCAGAAAGTGGGGGGGGAGGGAAAAATGTGTTTGGTAGTGGGATCCCGTTGGAGGTGGCGGAAGTTACGAAGAACAAAATGCAGTTTGTCTCTTGTAAACAAATCTTCTGTCCTACATCTACCCACAGCTCTGTTGATTCTCTGATTACTAGCAATCTGGGAACCCTCACCAGCAGTTATGAAGAAACAAAGAACAAGCACTGGGTACGTCAGAAGCGCCATATCGACAGAACAGAATGTACCTTCTATTACACTCAGAGACAGAACTGCACCTCCTGGTTTCTGGGCTACATCTTTTGATTCAGTCATCAGAAGCCGCAGTGCTCATTGGACCGAGCCCCGTCCAGAGAATCAAATTTGCTCACACACACACACACACACACACACACACACACACACACACACACACACACACACACACACACACACACACACACACACACACACACACACACACACACACACACACACACACATCATGTAAGACCCTGTTTTTCCTGGTGATGTTGTTAGCTGAGTCTGCTTACAGACAGACGTACTTTATTGATCCCAAGGGAAATTGGGCTTCGTTACAGCCTCACCAACGAAGAATAGTATAGAAATATAGCAATATAAAACCATAAATAATTAAATAATAATGTTAATCATGCCAAGTGGAAATAAGTCCAGGACCAGCCTATTGGCTCAGAGTGTCTGACACTCCAAGGGAGGAGTTGTAAAGTTTGATGTCCACAGGCAGGAATGACTTCCTATGACGCTCAGTGTTACATCTCGGTGGAATGAGTCTCTGGCTGAATGTACTCCTGTGCCTGACCAGTACATTATGGAATACAATTCATCCTACCCTATTATCATACCACTCATCTGCGCCTCTGGTGTTTGAGCACCTTCCCATCTCAGGATCAGAATCAGGTTTATTATCAATGGCATGTGTCGGGAAATCTGCTACTCATTTGTCATTGCTTAGGATTTATTAGTTTCATGTAAGATCTTGTATCAGTGTTATTTGATGGGGGAGGATATTCAGAACCTGAGGAAAGGTTCTGAGTGAGTCGTCATAAAATTGAAATGTTATCATGGACGTATTTTTACTCAAAGCGGGTGGTGAACATTTGGCATTCTCCATCTTAGAGAACTCTGAATATGGTGCTGGTTGGGGCTGGGGAGGGGGTATGCCTAGGGGCCGTGATTCAGTGCTTCCAGCCGAGTCTGAAGAGTGTTTGGACTTCTTGGATGCTATACGTATCAGAACATGATTATGAGACTAGGGTCAGATTAGCCTTCAGCGTCTCGTGGGAGGAGCGAAACGGGGGAGCCACACACTGTGCTCCACATTCTCATGTTTACAGATCTTAGTAATGGCATTTTCCAGAGTCTGGGTTTTGATCTTAGGTAAAGGGAGTGTAAGCCAGAATTTTCACTATCTACCATATCAATCTCTCTGATCAGATTCTTATACATGATCAATGACTATCCGGTTGGCGCAATATCTCAACATATGTCTGGCCTAACATTGATGTACTACACACTGGATTTCATGTGTAATTTCCACCAAGCCCTGTGCAGTTTAATTGATATTTTGGACCTTGATTTTCCAAAATCATTTTTTTAACATCACCATATATATGTCTTCAGAGCATGTGATAGGTTCATGTCAAATTAACGGTATTCTCCATTTTTACTCACCTAAATCCTCCTACCAGCATGAACAAAAACAAACACTTCTTCACCATTATTTCTGCAAAGTAGATTTTGCTTTGTGTATTTGTGGAAACTGTGATTGTTGTTGCATGACACGAGGAAATCTGCAGATGCTGGAAATTCAAACAACAACACACACAAAATGCTGGTGGAACACAGCAGGCCAGGCAGCATCTATAGGGAGAAGCGCTGTCGATGTTTCGGGCTGAGACCCTTCATCAGGACTAACCAAAAGGAAAGATAGTAAAAGATTTGAAAGTAGTGGGGGGAGGGGGAAATGCAAAATGATAGGAGAAGACCGGAGGGGGTGGGATGAAACTAAGAGCTGGAAAGGTGATTGGCGAACGTGATACAGAGTTGGAGAAGGGAAAGGATCATGGGACGGGAGGTCTCGGGAGAAAGAAAGGGGCGGGGGAGCACCAGAGAAAGATGGAGAATAGGCAAACAACTAAATATGTCAGGGGTGGGGTAAGAAGGGGAGAACGGCATTAAGGGAAGTTATAGGTCAATGTTCATGCCATCAGGTTGGAGGTTACCCAGCCGGTATATAAGGTGTTGTTCCTCCAACCTGAGTTTGGATTCATTGAAACCTATCGAATATTGAAAGTCCGAAATTGACTGGATGGGGAGAGTATATTTTTTATAATGAGGGATTTCAGGACCAGTGGGCACAACTTGGAATAAAGGGGTGTCTGTTTTTTAACAGGGGTGAGGAGCAATTTCCATAGCTGGAGGGTAATGATCCTGTGAAATTACGTATTTGCTGCTCGACTATGTTTTTTTTGTGGCACTCGTGACTGTATCATACTGCCATCTTCATAAGGTTGATATCTTGTTATGTGCAATGTGTGCTTTTTCCCGTTTAAATATATAGCATGCACTGGGCTTCAATTTAATCCTACTTGTTAAGTACATTTTATTGCCCCGATAGCCCCCCCCCCCCAATTCCTTGTGAAAGTCACCCTTTATTTATATCCTTCAGAGTCCTGTCCCATTTCACTGAGGAACATGAAACATGTTTTTGACAAATCCAATTCACCTTTGGTCCTCATTCATTAGTGCAGCAACACATCAGAACAGCCCATAAAGTCAACAAATGCAACTTATCTACAATGAGCTGTCTCCTGTTCCGACACCACTTCTCACTAACCCCTTCATCTGAGCAGGGAAAACACAATGCAGAGAATTCCCTCATCTCCTCTGGGCAACAACAGGGGAAATTGATGAGAAATTGACTGACGCCCATCCAGAGCGCAAACTAGACTCTCGCATTTGTGAACTGCAATCATCCAATGTTGCCTTTATAATTTCAAAGTGGAGGAATCTATCACTTTAGAAACAGTCTATTGGTGAAACAGATCCTGTCTATTTTCTGGACAGTTACGTCGCCCACAAGAACCCTTGTTGTAATGCTGGTTTCCTCTATATCCACCTGATACAGGACCTCCTGATCCCTCTCCTCATAAAGCTTTCAATGGGGAGAAGAGTAATTTGACCATTTTCTGTCCTATGTTCCTGTGCTGTACAAGTTTGATTGTCCCAGTACTCAAGGCCGCTTTACAGGACTGATGAACCCATTACATGGCATTTCTCTCTTTCTCTCTGTTCCCATTAGTGCCTGTGTATGACTCTTTCATTGGTCTTTTTGGCTATGTTTGCACCTTCAGGACATGTTTAATTATGCTGATCCAAGTGAACATACCTGTGTCCATTATGATTCTGACTGATGATTATTGACTGTTGTCTTCTGGCTGACACTTTTGTCCCGGTTCAGGGAACCTCCACCTGCTGGTGATTCTCTGAAATACACACAACAAGCAGACAGTCAGTCAGAGAGAGCATGATTACTGTGCAAAGTATGATGGTATCTCTATCCCCTGTATCAGAGCAGCAGTTGGCTTACGGACCAAGCGTTCCCTGTTACTATCAATTCCCACATCATGTCTGTGTGTCTGTCCAGTGATATCTAGTGAATCCCAATGATAGAGTCACATGGCAATACCAGACAGAATCAAACCCTTTGGCCCAATGAGACCATGCTGACGATGATGCCCACCATGGTGGTCACAATTTCTTGTGATGGGCCCACATCCCCCCATGTACTCGTATAATCTGTTTCTGCCACTTCCTGTGGCTTCTCACTCCACATAATCAGAAGCCTCTGCATGAAGAACGTTGCTGTTCATATTCATTTTAAATCTTTCCCTCTTCCCCTAAATCTAACTCCCTAGTTTTGTTCTGCATCTCCGAAAAGGAAACCTGCGAAGAGGTTTGTCACCAAACCAGGTTCATTACCTTATATTAGATACAGTATGGTACATCGTCTAGTTGGCGCATCCAAATTGTATGTCAGGAATCCTTCCCGGATGTCGAGCATTTAACGTTTTTGAATCAGGAGGTGAGAACCAATATTAGGGAAGTTGAAGTCGACAATGACAACGACTCTGTGATACTTGCATCTTTCCAAAACCTGTCAACTTATCTGCAATTCATTGTTCCAGTGGGCTATTTTGGTGGTGAGTAGGCAGTTGGGACTATAAAATACACCAAGTGATTACTCTTTTCCTTTTCTGATTTTCACCCGCACTAGGTGCCACCTGCCTCTCCCGATGTCCTTTATTTCTGCAGCTGTGGATTACCAATTCTCCTTTCACCTCCTTCTATATGTCAGTGCTCCCCAAATTCCATCAATATGTGGACTTTGCAACGAGGGGGGAGAACGCATTGGACCTGGTTTACACAAACATCCCCGACGCGTACCGGGCAGAGCCCCGCCCCCACCTCAGATACTCAGACCACATCTCTGTTATGCTAATCCCAGCATACAGACCGCTGGTCAGGCGCTCCAGACCAGTTCAGAAGCAGGTGAAAACCTGGCCAGCAGGAGCCATCTCTGTTCTTCAAGACTGCTTTGAGCACACTGACTGGCACATGTTCAGGGAGGCTGCAACCGATGGCGGCTCTACCAACTTAGAGGAGTACATGGTATCTGTGACCAGCTACATCAGCAAGTGCATTGATGATGTTATTCTGTCCAAGACCATCACTATACGTGCCAACCAGAAGCCATGGATGACGGCAGAGGTGCGTGTGCTGCTGAGGTCCCGCGATTCCAGCTTCAGAACAGGCGACAAAGCAGCTATAACAACAGCAAGGGCCAAACTGTCCCGAGCCATCAGAGGGGCAAAGCGTGCACATGCCCAGCTAATCCACAGTTACTTCCAGGACAGGGGCGACACGTGGCGCATATGGAAGGCCATCCAGGACATCACCAATTACAAGACAATATCACCTGACTGTGCAGGTGATACCTCCCTCCCAAATGCGCTGAATAACTTCTACGCCCGGTTTCAGGTGGAAAATGATGTGGCGGCGAGGAAGGCCACCCCTCCTACAAATGATCAGGTGCTGACCTTGTGCAGGTTCAACCCACGGAAGGCTGCTGGACCAGACAACATCCCTGGTAGTGTACTCAGAGGATGTGCAGACCAGCTAGCAGATGTTCTCACTGACATCTCCCTGAGCAGCGCCACCCTTCCAACCTGCCTCAAGGCCGCTACCATCGTCCCCGTGCTGAAGAAGTTTTCAGTGTCCTGCCTAAATGATTACCAACCCGTTGCACTTACATCCATCATCATGAAGTGTTTCGAGAGGCTCATCATGAGGCATATCAAGACCCTGCTGCCCCCCTCACTGGACCCCCTGCAGTTTGCGTACCATCCCAACCACTCAACAGATGACGCCATTGCCACCACCCTCCACCTAGCCCTAACCCACCTGGACAAAAAAGACACATATGTTCGGATGCTGTTCATAGTCTTTAGTTCAGCATTCAACACAATCATCCCTCAGAAACTCTGCTGACCCACGACTGTGCTGCAACACACAGTTCAAACCATATCATCGAGTTCGCCGATGACACAACCGTGGTGGGTCTCATCAGCAAGAACGACGAGTCAGCTTACAGAGAGGAGGTGCAGTGGCTAACAGACTGGTGCAGAGCCAACAACCTGTCTCTTAATGTGAACAAAACAAAAGAAATGGTCGTTGACTTCAGGAGGGCACGGAGTGACCACTCCCGGCTGAAAATCGACAGCTCCTCGGTAGAGATCATAAAGAGCACCAAATTTCTTGGTGTTCACCTGATGGAGAATCTCACCTGGTCCCTCAACACCAGATCCATATCAAAGAAAGCCCAGCAGTGTCTCTACTTTTTGCGAAGGCTGAGGAAAGTCCATCTCCCACCCCCATCCTCATCACTTTCTACAGGGGTTGTATTGAGAGCATCCTGAGCAGATGCATCGCTGCCTGGTTTGGAAATTGCACCATCTCCGATCACAAGACCCTGCAGCGGATAGTGAGGTCAGCTGAGAAGATCATCGGGGTCTCTCTTCCCGCCATCACGGACATTTACACTACACGCTGCATCCGCAAAGCAAACAGCATTATGAAGAACCCAATGCACCCCTCATACAATCTCTTCTCCCTCCTGTAGTTTGCCAGTCAAGTCGCGCTCTCACGACCGGACAATATAACAGTTTCTTCCCCCAAGCTATCAGACTCCACAATACCCGAAGCCTTGCCCTACTGTCCTGTTTATTATTTATTGTAATGCCTGCACTGTTTTTGTGCACTTTATGCAGTCCAGTGTTGGTCTGTAGTCTAGTGTAGCTTTCTCTGTGTTTTTTTATTATTATGTAGTTCAGTCTAGTTTTTTGTGTCATGTAAACCATGGTCCTGAAAAATGTTGTCTCATTTTTACTATGCACTGTACCAGCAGTTATGGTCGAAATGACAATAGAAGTTGACTTGACTTGACTTGACTTTGAGTCAAATAAACCCTGTTACATCAGACATCCAATCCTGCTGGTCTTACAAATCACAAATCAAACATTTCAGGTGTGTGATGGAATACATTTGACTTTCCTGGTTTAGTTCTTTTGCAAGTCCATTGTTATTGTAAACAACAAGAAATGTGGACCTGACACTAAGACAGATAGATCAATACTTATTGATCCCAAAGGAAATTTACAGTGTCACTGAAGCATTATAAATGCACAAATATATAAATATTAGAAGAGAAGTAAGAAAGAACAAAAAATGTCACCTCAAACTATCTAACTGAAGGGGGTATCACTTCCCGAGCTATAGAGAACGTAATGGCTGAGGGGTAGAATGACTTCATAACACGCCCTTCAGAGCAGTGCAGTTGCCTTCCTTAGTATATGACTAAAACTGCTCCTCTGTTCAGCTAAGGTAGCATGAGGGAATGAGAAACATTGTCCAGAATTGTCAGGATTTTCCGTAGCACCCTTTATTCTAACTCAGCCTCCAGTTTGTCCACTCTGACTCATATAACAGAGCCAGACTTTCTAATCCGTTTATGGAGCCTGTTTGATGCCATTGCCTCAGCACATCACCACATAGAAAACTGTGCTGGCAACAACAGACTGGTAGAAGGAGGGACCTGCCTACCACAAAGGACCTCAGCCTCCAGAGGAAGCAGAGGTGTCTCTTGCCCTCCTCGTACACAGCCTCTGTGTTGGTGCCACACACAAGCCAGTCACCAGGTGCACCCCCAAGTACTGGTAGATCCTCACCACATCCACATCCTCACCATCAACAGTAACAGGGAGCAGTGCAGGCTTAGTCTTCCTAAAGTCCATCACCATCTCCTTTGTTTTACTGATGTGAGCTGCAGATGATTCAGCTTGCAACATTTGACAAAGTCACTGTACTCATCCTCCCATCCTCCCTTTATCCACCATTGCTGAGGTATCAGAGAACTTCTGCAGATGACATGGCTCAGTGTTGTATCTAAAGTCCGAGCTAGGTACAGGGTAAACAGAAAGGGATCCAATGTAGTCCCCTGTGGGGAACAGGGCTGCTCATAGCCATGTCTAACACAGAGTGCTCAAGCTGCACAAACTGTAGTTTGCCAGTCAAGTCGACCCACCATACACCAATGGAGCATGAAATGGTCACATCATTGTGCTTACATATATTATGCTCACTGTATGAGGATGATGATGGAACAGTAACTATGGAGTTTGCCAGATCTGCTCTTGACCACAGTGCAGGTAACAATAAATTGCATTGTAATGTACCCTCCCTATATTGGTGATAATGAAATAAAAAGTAATTAAATAATACACTGGCAGCTGTGTATTTCATGTAATGCCATATCACACAAGCGTGTAAATGAAATGAATTCCCAGCTGCTGCCACCCTCCTGGGCTCCGGTCTCAGTGACCGGGAAACTGTCGGTGCAGAGGGGTGAACCAACCTCCTGCCACTGGAAACACTAGTGTGCGGAGATGGTCTGGGCTACACTGTCCTTAAAGATCCATATATACTATCAGAGGGAAATTGCTCATGGGTAGACAGTTAAATTAGGAATTTTAAGTTAACATTTTGGAAGATTGGAATATTTGGGGAGCAATCCTGGAAGTTGTTTTTAATCACAAGACTGCCTTCTTTTTACAGAACATAAAATATGTTGCTCAAGACTTTAGACATAATGATTTTTGCATTTGAATTTCCTCTAAAAATAGTTATGATGCAATCGTAGTATTTGTCATGCAAATTACCAATTTAAGTATTAGGCTGGTTTACAAAACAGTTTGACATTAATTCTCTCACCATCTTAACATACACACTTATCCAGCGGCCAAAGGAGAAAGATGATTCATATCTGCACTATGCTGGGAAGAATGGTGTGACGGGCGTGGACAAAAACCTTCCATTTTCCAGAAGCTGCAAATGTACAGTTCTGAAATAAAGTTCTGGAGATGAAGTATCACAGAGTGAATAATAATTATCAGCTTTTAGGCCAAATTATTGAACAGCTTTCAGGTAACGATGGTCATGGTAAGGGTACAGTATAGTGGGACCAGGCTCATGTGAACATTGAGCCGGACAGTGACTTGCACAAGAGGCACATCAGTCACACCAAGCAGTTTTTGAATGTTGTTTCAGTGGTTATAAAATATTCACAGGAGGACATCGCACACCAAGTTAGTAGATGGAAAGGACATTAAAGGGCATGGATAAATGATTCTTTCAGGGCCCAGGACAATTCAGATTTTTCAAAAGTACCAGAAAACTGGCCATTCCACACCCTGAGGGAACTGAAATGATACCAAAGTCCAGGGTAACACCAAGGGATTGGGATTAGTGTTCGAAGATGCGAGCAAATTTGTCACTTTGGTATCAGGATACCAGCACCTGCAGTTAGTTTTTAAATCAAACCTAAAAAGTTGGTGCTCGCCTACAATGAGACAGCTATTTATTCACCTTCTTGGAAGGCAACAAAGCAGGAGAGAGTTTAAACCTGTCAAAGATAGAAGGAAAGGGGGACTATTAGAATTAGTGGGAGCAGGTTCTGCCTCAGGGGTTCTCAATGTCAATACCTTAAATATAACACAATTAGAAAGCTAGATACAGTCCCTTCGGTAGAAAATACAGGATATTACTGTAGAAGGTTATCGCGATCAGTACCAGACTAATCAGATTGTTTGTGATGTATCCCAGCTAACTCTGGATGCAGTGAAGCCCCTTCAAGATAGAACAAACCAGACTCAACTACGAAGGAAACACATAAGACTGAGAATTGTGCCACATAGTCTACTTGGTTAATAGCCATGATTGGCTCAAATTTATTACAATTTGATCCACTTCAAGCACCAAACTAGGTATCAGGAGGGCAGATAAAAGAATGGCTTGAAGACAAGGTACCCTTATGTCACACTACAAGTCTTACACTAACCAACAGTGCAATGGGTACAGATGGTGATGGTAAAAGGAGGTTTCATGTTGCTGCGGAATTCCACATTCAGCAATGGGAATAATGTAACCTGCCCTTTGAAAAGGATTCACATTGTTGTCAAGTGTCATGAAAACACTTGTGGGTTCCGTACCAATGAGAATTGTTGTCTATTCTGCCTGTGTTTAATCAAGTCTTTCTTGCCATATGTCACATTACATATGAACAGCAGGCTCGAGTCTTCCAAGGGCTGGAAACAGTGTCCTCTGAAGTACATTTTACCTCTATCTGTATATAATGTGATCATAGCACAGCTGCTGGGTGTCCATGTGTAGTCAACAGAATGAGTGGAGGATAATGATCCTTAGATTCACATCCTTGGATCAAGTTGAGGGAGATGTTGGCCTGAAGGGACTACCAGAGTCAACCTTACATCAGACTGCTTTCTAATGATTGCACTTCACATCCAACACAAACATACACTCAGTACTAATCGACAAGCTCTGGAAACCCGAGCCCCTGTTCCTCTCTCTGAAACTGGATTGTTAACTTCCTCACCGGTAGACCACGGTCTGTGTGGATCAGAAATAGCTTCTGCTCCTTCCGGACAGTCAACAAGCGTGCACCTCAAGGATTCGTGCTTGGCCCACTGCTCGACTCTCTCTCCACCCATGACTGTGTGGCTAGGCACAGCTCAAAGGACAACTAGAGGTTTGCCAATGACACAGCTATTGTCGGCAGAATGTCAGATGGTGATAAGGTGGGGTACAGCCATGAGATAGGTCAGCTGGTTGAACGGTACCAAAACAACAAGCTTGCACTCAAATCGGTAAGACCAAGGAATTGACTGTGGATTTCAAGAAGGGGGAGTAGAGGGAAGAGCAGTGGATGGGTGTGCGAGCAGCTTCAAGTTTCGGTTTGCCTAACACATGGATACAACTACAAACAGCATGACAGCTGCCATATTTCATCAGGAGTTTTATGCAATCCTGGATGTTACCAGGCTTTAGAAAATGTTAGCGATTTTAACACAACACAACAAGTTTCACAACATATGCCAGTGACATTGAGCACTGATTTAGTCCTCGATACCGTTTTTTGAGAGGGTCTAGGACCAGAGGACACAGCCTCAGAATAGAGGGGCGTCCTTTCAGTGCAGAGATAGGCTGAATTTCTTTAACCAGAGAGTGATGCATCAGTGGAATGCTTTGCCACAGGCAGCTGTGGAGGCCAAGGCTGAATGTGTATTTAAGGCAGAGTTTGATAGATTCTTGATCAGTCTGGGCATGAAGAGATATGGGGGGAAGGAAAATTAGATCAGCTATGATGTGATGGCGGAGCAGTCTCAATGGGCCAAACAGCCTAATTCTGCTCCTCTATCTTATAGGGTAGGTCTGGGGTAGCTTGTTTGCAGGATATTCAGGGACGGTTAAGTGATGGGCCCCTGGTGAACTTTTTAAATTACAGTAAGCTTGGGAGGCGGGATCTGGCTCCTGTTATCTTCCCATTGCAGTGGGCGGCGGTAATGGTCAAAAGAGGAAGAATCAGGAATCACAGGCTGTACATAAAGAGAGACAGTGTCGGATCTGTGTCTGAACGAGCCAAGAGGACAAAAACTCATACAAGTGGAGCTGCGGTCGGAAAGTACAATTTCTCCGGTTTAAAGTTCTCTTTCTGTTCGGTAAATTAAACTGGGGACCCCGCCCGATATCAGACCAGCAACACTCCGCGACAGGCGCAAATACTCACCGGTGAGCCGGGAGCCTCTATCGAAAACTTTCCCCAAACTCCAGACCGAGGTATCACCAGATGCGGAAGGACGGAAGGAAACTCCGCCCACCGGCGGTGAGCGCATGCGCAGCATGAAACCTGCGACAATTTGCTTCTCGGCGCAACAGAGTGGCAGCGGATGCCGTTTCACTCTCTCTTCACTCAACCCTGGAGCATCTGGACAGCATAGATACAAACATCGGGATGCTCCTTATCGATGGCAGCTCGGCATTCAATGCTACCATCCCCGCAAACCTAATCAATACGTTTCAAACTTGGTCTCCATATCCCCTTGAGCAACTAGACGCTCCGGTTACGCCTGGCAGACGCCAGTCAGTTTTATATCGATTGTTATTGCTATTAATTAATCATTGTCCGATGTCAGTTATCAAAAAGTAACGAGTTATATAGGGGTCCTTCACAGAATAGATTCTGAGATGGTTTTAATAGTGGGAGAGACGTATTTACAAGATAATGGGCCAGTCAGTAAAAATCGCGGTGTACAGAAGTCTCTTCTCTCAATGGAGTACTGACTGAATCTCTGGAATTCTCTGCCCCTACTTGTGGTGGGGACCCGCTCATTATGGTGCAGATCCACAAAAGTTTGTTCCCAGTCAGTTCATATTGGCAACAACATCTCCACAACCTCATCAGCACAGGTCACCATGAGACTGTGTTTAACACCCTGCTTTGCACCTATGACTGTGCGGCTGAGCACAGCTCTGATCCATATACAAGTTTGCTGACGTTAGCACCGTCGTAGGCCAAAACAAGTGTGGTGATAAATCAGCGTGTAGGAAGGAAATTGAAAATCTGGCTGAGTGTTGCCACAATAACAACATTTCACTCAATGTCAGCAAGACCAGGGAGATGATTATTGACCCAGACGTCCATAAGCCAGTCCTTATCAGGGGATCAGAGATGGAGAGTGTCAGCAACTTTAAAATTCCTCTGTTACTATTTCAGAGGACCTGACCTCGGCCCAGCAAGTGCGTGCAATTATGAAGAAAATATAACTGTATCTCTACACTGAGGAGTTTGTGAAGATTCAGTAGGACATCTAAAACTTTGACGAATTTCTGTAGATGTGTGGTGGCGAGTATATTGACTGGCTGCATCATGGCCTAAGGGGGAAACACCAATGCCCCTTAAGGGAAAGTCTTACAAAGAATTCTGGATACAACCCAGTCCATTACGGGTAAAGCCCTCCCCACGATTGAGCACATCAACACGGACAGGTGTCATAGGAAAGCAGCATCCAACATCACGGACCCCACCACCCAGACCATGTTCTCCTCTCACTCCTGCTATCAGGAAAAAGGAACTGGAGCCTCATGACTCACATCACTAGTTTCAGGAACAGCTATTGCCCCTCACCCATCAAAATAATGAATATCTTCAATTTCACTCATCCCATCATTGAACTGTTACCACAACCTATGGACTCACTTTCAAGAACTCTTTAACTGTTGATATTTTTGCTCATTTTTTATTATCATCATCATTATTAATATTTTATTTTATTTTCACTTTTTTATTTGCACAATTGTCTTTAGCACATTGTTTGCTTGTCCACCTTGTTAGGGACGGTCCTTCACTGATTCAATTCTGGTTCTTCAATTTAATGTGTATGCCCACAAGAAAACAAATCTCAGCGTTGTATATGGTGACCTGTGTGTAATTTTATTTCATACTTCAAAGTAAATTTATTCACTGATCTCCCAGATCCAATCATTACTTCCACCCTTCTCTCCTCCATCTGTCGTCACCCTCCTCTACCTGGATCCACCTCACAGTTCCCTCAATCTTCCAAGCTCTGCCCTCACCCCTACCCCTCACTGTACGGATCACTGTCCCCTGACTCTCAGTCTCGGCCTGAAATGTCAGCTGTTCATTTCCCTCCACAGATGCTGCCTGATGTTTTTGCCTGATCCTCAGTTTTGTGCTTCCTGCAGTCTCTGCAGATGTGCTGAGCGCTGCTTAATGTGAGGAGGCAGACTGAGTCCTCACCGCCTTTTGAGTTTTGTGATTCACTATACTCTGAGGGAAGACATTTTCCCTCCTGACAGTCCCAAACAGTCCTTTTCTGAGACTGTGGTCCCTGTTTCAACCATTCATGATGCTGTGCATTTCAATCAGTTCACCTTTCAGTCCTCGATTCTCTAAAAGGAAGAGTTTTCATATTTCAGCTATGAAAAAATCTTCATTGTTCTCTCTATAACAAATATTAACTAACTTCTTTTTAAACCACTGTGTAATTAAATTCTATCTTCGCCGCCCTGTGTGACTCCGAACGCTCAGCTCCATCCCCCCTGTGACTACTGCCAGCTACTCACCTCCCCTCTCCTGGATCTAGCTCTCACTCGAAAGTTCAGCCCTTTTTCTCTAGTCATCACTTACAGTCCAGAGTGAGAGCACCGACCCAAAATCTCGACTGGCCATTTCTGTCACCAGATGCTGCCTTTGCGGCTGAAGTCCAGTCCTGATGAAGGGTCTCGGCCTGAAATGTTGACTATTTATTCTTTTCTGCAGATGCTGCCTGGCCTGCTGATTTCCTCCAGCATTGTGTGTGTGTTGCCTGAGGCACTGCAGTAGTTCATTCTTTGCACAACGAACCTCTGTGAGTAAAGAGAGCAGGATTTTACACAGTACTGTAGGTGCAAACTCAACAAAGCTCAAGGAAGAGTGTCAGGATATTTTCAGTAACTCTTCCAGTAAATTCCTTTGACCTCCCTCCCAACCACTGTACACCAGTCCCTCACCATTTAAACACACTCAGTGTTTCTGTGCATCCTGCAGAAGAGGGTGACCACTCCTTGCCGGCTGACCTGTCCCCATTCACTCAGTTTCCCTTTGTCACCCTGAAGCCTCTTGACGATATAATCACTACTCAAACCTCAGGGGGTTTTCTCACTTTCAGGTGAGTTTAATTGCCAAGTGTACAAGTACAGGGCGGCACAGGCACAGTGAAACAGGCACTCACTTGCACCACAGACTTGTTATTGCCCCAAAACCATCGGACACTTGAAGCTAAGGAGATAACTTCACTCACGCCATCACTAATCCGTTCCCAAAATCCATGGAGCCACCCTCAAGGAACTTTCACCTGATGTTTCTGACATCGTTTCCTCAATTGTTTATATATCATTATTTTCTATAGGTAAGGCTAGTAATTTCTAAGGTAGGGACATGTTCGACACAACTTAGTCGGCCGAAGAGCCTGTATTGTGCTCTAGGTTTTATATGTTTCTCTGTTGAATTTGGTATCTCAGCCAAATTGTTGACACTGTTTGGCAACAACTGCTCTCCAGTCACCATTCCTTACAACACTGAATGGGACATCCTGCAGCCCAGGAAGTGTCTGGTCATTCACTCTCTATAAACACACGAATAACAAGAAGAGGAGCAGGCCACTCGGCCCCTCCAGCGCGTCCTGTCATTCAATAAGACCCCAGGCCTGGATGCCCCTCTTATCCTCTCTTTGCCCGGACCATTGTTGCAAGTCAACCATCTGCCAGTGTTCGCCCCCAATGTGGGCTCAGATATTTCCATAGATGAGCCCCTCCTGCCCCCACCGGGACAAACATCCTGTCCGCTCTAACTCACACCATCTTTGCCCTTTCAATAAAATTCCCCCACCCCGGGGATCCGGGCATCAACCCGACGGGCCGAGTGGTCTCCTCTTACCTCTCAGTGATACATCACTGCCGCAGGAGCCGCGTTACAAACGCCCCAACCTCACTCGGAGGAGAAATTAATCAGAAAGGTGACATATGATTTGCGGGTTTTACGGAGAGTGTGGACGGGAGCGGGAAATGATTCAGCGGGGGTAACGCCCTCTCGGCTGGTCCGCCTCCGCTATTGGGTGAACCAGTGACTAACATCGCCCCACACCAATGGGAATTGCGTAGATCACCTGGTCAGGTGCAAGGAGTTTGCGTAGATCCGACCTCGTCTGTTGACAACGGCGGGGGGGGGAGTGGGGGTGGAGGGCGTGGAGGTGTCAGGGGATCGTTTGCTCAGCCGTTAAACCGCCTCAGCGCGTTTGTGGCGCACGTGACGGCAGATCACGAATGGAGAGTGCGTGCGGGTGCCAGTGTGACGTTACGTGTGGGTGCGCTTGAGTTTTAAAACACCTTAATAGATATTTCTCATAATATCAGTGGAATAACAAAAATAATCACGGTTTTCATCCTGAATCCAAATCTAAAAAAAATTGCACAGTCTATTCAAGAAAATAGCTCTCGACTGTCTCCCCTGGTGAATTAACACTGACAATGTTGAGGTGACCCTTCCGTTTACGGCCGGAATCATTCAAATTCATGTAGTTGATCGCTGAGAAGAATTATGCTTGGTCCCCTTTAAAGTTCGCCCAGAGACGGCTGGATGAAGTTGATATGGAGGTCGGGGTGTCCAAGTGAAAGGACCGGACTGCCGAACCGACAGCGTTTTTACTTTCGGTCAAACCTCGGACCATGCGGGCCTCCCGCCACTGGCGGCACTACGGGGACTTCCAGTCGCTGTCGGCGATATGGCGACCTCCAACCACCGGTGGCGCTACGAGGACCGCCAGTTAGCGACATGGAGACCTCCACCACCGGTGGCGCTGCGGTGAACTCCTGGTAAGCACAGCAACACACACAAAATGCTGGCGGAACGCAGCAGGCCAGGCAGCATCTATATGGAAAAGCGCTGTCGACGTTTCGGGCCGAGACCCTTCGTCAGGACTAACCGAAAGGAAAGATAGTAAGAGATTTGAAAGTAGTGGGGGGAGGGGGAAATGCGAAATGATAGGAGAAGACTGCAGGGGGTGGAATGAAGCTAAGAGCTGGGAACGTGATTGGCAAAAGGGATACAGAGCAAGAGAAGGGAAAGGATCAATGTACGGGAGGCTTAGGGAGAAATAACGGGGGAGGGGAGCACCAGAGGGAGATGGAGAACAGGCAGAGTGATGGGCAGAGAGAGAGAGAAAAAAAATATTTTATATCTCCTGATGAAGGGTTTCGGCCCGAAACGTCGTCACTACCTCCTCCCATTGATGCTGTCTGGCCTGCTGAGTTCTGTCAGCATTTTGTGTTTTTATTTATTTCCAGCATCTGCAGATTCACTTGTGTTGCCTTTAAATATATCACGGATGGGGTAAGAAGTGGGGACATTAACGGAAGTCAGAGAAGTCAATGTTCATGCCATCAGGTTGGAGACTACCTAGCCGGTATTTAAGGTGTTGTTCCTCCAACCTGAGTGTGGCTTCATCTTGACAGTAGAGGAGGCCGTGGATAGATATATCAGAATGGGAATGGGACGTGGAATTAAAATGTGTGGCCACTGGGAGATCCTGCTTTCTCTGGCAAACAGAGCGTAGGTGTTCAGCGAAACGGTCTCCCAGTCTGCGTCGGGTCGCGCCAATATATAAAAGGCCAAACTAGGAGCACCGGACGCAGTATACCACACCAGCCGACTCACAGGTGAAGTGTCGCCTCACCTGGAAGGACTGTCTGGAGTCCTGAATGGTGGTGAGGGAGGAAGTGTAAGTTCTCCTTGCAAGGATAAGTGCCAGGAGGGAGATCAGTGGGAACGGATGAAGGGATGAATGGACAAGGGAGTCGTGAAGGGAGCGATCCCTGTGGAAAGCAGAAAAGGGGGGGGGGGGAGGTAAAGATGTGTTTGGTAGTGGGATCCTGTTGGAGGTTGTGGAAGTTATGGAGAATTATACATTGGACCTGGAGGCTGTTGGGGTAGTGGGTGAGGACAAGGGGAACCCTATCCCGAGTGGGCTGGCGGGTGGATGGGGTGAGGACAGATGTGCGGGAAATGGGAGAGATGTGTTTGAGAGCAGAGTTGATGGTGGAAGAAGGGAAGCCCTTTTGTTTACAAAAGGTAGACATCTCCTTCGTCCTGGAATGAAAAGCCTGATCTTGAGAGGACATGCGGCAGAGACGGTGGAATTGTGAGAAGGGGATAGCATTTTTGCAAGAGACAGGGTGGGAAGAGGAATAGTCCAGGTCGTTGTGAGAGTCTGTAGGCTTATAGGAGATATCAGTAGATAGGCCGTCTCCAGAGATGGAGACAGAAAGATCAAGAAAGGGGAGGGAGGTGTCAGAAACAGACCAGGTAAAATTGAGGGCAGGGTGAAAGTTGGAGTCAAAGTTAATGAAGTCAATGAGCTCAGCATGCGTGCAGGAGGCTGCGCCAATGCAGTCGTCAATGTAGCGAAGGAAAAGAGGGGGACGGATACCCGTAAAGGCTTGGAACAGGCAGGCATAACTGGACCCGTGCGGGTGCCCATGACTACACCTTTGGTTTGGACGAAGTGGGAGGAGCCAAAGGAGGAATTATTGACAGGAAGAACTAATTCGGCTAGACGGAGGAGAGTGGTGGCAGAGGGCAATTGGTTAGGTCTGGAATCCAAAAAGAAGCGGAGAGCTTTGAGATCCGTCCCCCTCTTTTCCTTCGCTATATGCGGAGGAAGCATGCTCAGGTTTGAAGGGGTACAGTAGCTGTCTGATAGATCGTTTTAGTTTTTTTTTATGATCTCATAGATGGTGACTGAGGGGAGTGGCTTGCTGAGGAAAACAGTCAGTCAGAGCTGTGCATGCTTGAGAATTTACAGGCTACAGTTCATAAACATGAAGCAAGTAAGTTCAGACCACGAATTGTTTTGAAAAGTAGTCAGTATAAACACGAACTTCTGTCCTCCTTGTGCTCCTTACCCCTCACAGCCCACCTTCTCTCTCCTCCTTGTCTTCCCCTCAACTCCCACGCCCAGTATTGGTTGTAGGTTAAGATTGAAAGATGAAATGTTTTTGGGGAATCTGAGCGGTAATATTTTTGCGCAGATTTTGGTGAGAGTGGAACGGGATGCTGCTGGAAGTGGTGGATGCAGGCTTGGTTTTTATTCTAAAGAGAAATGTGGATACGTACATGAATGTAAGGTGTATGAGGGCTGTGGTGCAGATAGATCAAACCAGTCAGTTTTAAAAAAATATATTTCTTTGTTGTTGTGCTTTGCAACTCCAGTAATATTCTGATTTATAAATTTCAGAGTCAGTGCTCTGCAGAAGATACTTATTTAGTTACAAACAGTAAAAGGTTGGAGCAAAATCTAAGACCCCTCAAAGTGCACAAGCTATAAAACTAAATATTCTATAAACAGAGAATTAGCTAAGAGTGCACAAGGGCCTGTGCATATTGGCAGCAGACTTCCCCAAAGTTTCTTCAGCGATGGTCAGTGTGAGCCCAAGTGCCTGGGGATGAAAGAAGGGGGCAGAGCCTCCCACACTGTCTATCATACCCCTCAGATACCTGAAATCCGACACCGGCGCTGTGGAACAACAGGTAACCATCGAGACGGGGCTGCAGCATCATTCATGTGGGCCAATCAATGACCGGCACGGTAGAAGCGGCTTTCAACCAACAACGAAACTAACGCCCCCCCCCCCCCCACCCCTTACATGACAGAGCTGCAGTGGATCTGGAGTTGTGTAATGAGCCTGGTCTCAAAGACAAGCATACCATTTGCCGCCTTATCCACCCTTTCAACCTGTGCAGCTACTTTCAGAAAGCGATGAAATTGGACCCTGAGATCCCTCTATTCATCAAAACTTGATAAGTGTAAGACCGTGTTATTTTGGGTTTTGCCCTGAACAGTGTAAACTTCTAATTTGGCTGGGTTAAACTGCATCTGTCATTTCTTTGCCGATATCAGTAACAGTTCTACAGGATATCCCTCTGTATTGTTTGCAAGTTAGCTATTCTATCACACCACCGATCTTTGAATCATCTGCATATCTACTGATGCACCCATGTACATCTTCATCCAGGTCATTTATACAGATCACAGACTGCAGAGATCCCAGTACAGATCCCCGTGGAACACCACCAATCACAGACCTCCAGTTAGAATTAGTCCTTTCAACCACTTCCCAGTAAACTTGTTCTGAATACAATTCCCATGCAACTTAAGTCTGGATAAAATTCCCCTGCGGGAGTTTACCGAACACCTGACTAAAATACATGTCATCAACATCTATACGTCATCCTTCTTTAAACCTCGTCAGCTCATCAAAAACTCTATCGTTAGTGAGTCTGGACTTGCCCTGAACAAAGCAATGCTGACTCTCCCTAATTAAGCCATGCTTCTAACAAATAAACATAAATCTGTAAGAATTCTCAGCGTTAACTTTCTTACCACTGATCTGAGACTCACTGGTCGAAAGTTTCCAGGTTTAACCCTGGTTCACTTATTGAATAATGGATCAAAAGTAGCTATTCACTAGTCCTCGAGGACCTTGTCTGCAGTGAGGGCGGACACAAAGACATTGGTAAAGACCCCAGCAAACTCTTCACTTGTCTTTCTCAATAAGCTGGTTTATATCACATCAGGCACTAGGGAATTGTCCAGCTTAATGCTATATACGAGACCTAACACTACTTTCTTCTTTATTTCCAAATGCTCTGACATGGTAATACTCTTGGCACTAATCTCCCCAAATTCTACCTCCTTCTGCTTGGTAAGTACTGATGAAAGGTTCTCATCAAGGACCTCAACAACATTCTTCACATCCAAGCAACTATTTGCACTTTCTCCTTTAGTGGTCCCACCTTCTCCCTAGTTGTCCTCCTCCTCCTGATGCATGTGTAGAATCATTGGGATTGTCTGTAATCCTACTTGCCTAGCACTTTCCATGGCCCATCCTGGATTTCGTAATTCCCTCCAGAGTTCTTGCTTCTTTTCAATTCTCCAGGGCTCTGTTTGATTCTGGCTTCTGAAGTTTCATATATTTTTCCTTTTTCATCTTGACTTCCCTCGACATCCTTAGTTCTCTGGCCTTGTGATCCTTGTCATTCCTTCAGACTGTAAGATAGATGTCCTGTACTCAGTGCAGTTAGATTGCAAACACCCTCCAAATGTTTGTTGTGGCCTTGCTCCAAAACAGTTTATTAAGTCTTCCTAGTTCCTGCTGATTGTTCTCGTAATTTACTCTTTTCAGTTTATTACTCTCTCGCAAGGTCCATGCATATCCTTAAAGAGAGATAGATACTTCGATAAAGCTGAAGAAAATTCCAGTGCCGCAGTAGCATTACAAGTTTACAGATATACAAATATTAGAAGAGAAGTAAGAAAGAATAAAAATTTAAAAATAAGATGTCCAAGTTTACAATTCAAACCTGACAAGATTTCCAAATTTGCACCATCCAAGTAAGAGGTGATGAAAGTATTGTACAGGGTGTCGGCAATAGCAGGGTCTGGCAAGCAGAATTCTGGTTAACAGAGGTTAATAACAGTCTAACAGGAGGGAGTTATCACTTCCCTGGCTGCGGGTTGACTAATTTCAGTGACCTCATATAGCACTCTTTGGAGCAGCGCAGCTATCTTAGTCTATTACTGAAAGCGCTCCTCTGTTCAGCCAAGGTGGCTTCCAGGGGCCAGGAAACATTGTTCAGAATTGCCACAATTTTCCTGAGGGTCTTTTTTTCGACCACAGACTCCAGTGGGTCCAGTTTATCTCCTATAATGGAGCCAGGTATTCTCATCAGCTTATTGAGCCTGTTGGGATCACTGTGTCGTCGTCATTGCCCCTGCACACCCCTGCATAGAAGATAGTTCTGGTTACAACACACTGGTAGATCATGTGAAGGAGAAGTCTGCATACTCCAAAGGACCTCTGTGTCATTAGGAAGTAGAGGCAAATCTGTCCCTCCTTGAACGCAGCCACTCACATCTTTCGACCCCCTGGCACTTGTAGGTCCTCACCACATCACATCCTCACCATCAGTAGTAA
Organism: Hemitrygon akajei; assembly: GCF_048418815.1. Taxonomy (NCBI): domain Eukaryota; kingdom Metazoa; phylum Chordata; class Chondrichthyes; order Myliobatiformes; family Dasyatidae; genus Hemitrygon; species Hemitrygon akajei. The sequence goes on along the minus strand of NW_027331990.1, from coordinate 1,928,125 downwards.
TAGGGAGCAATTCAGGCTTGGTCTTCCTAAAGTTAATCACCATCTCCTTTGTCTTACTGATGCGGAGCTGCAGATGGTTCAGCTTGCATCATTTGACGAAGTCATCCACCATGGCCCTGTATCCATCCTCCCATCCTCGCTTTATACACCCAACTAATGCTGAGCTCACAGAAAAATTCTGCAGATGGCCTGACTTCGTGTTGTATCTAAAGCCTGAGGTATATAGCATAAACAAGAAGGGATCTGTAGCTATGTTAAACCTTAAGGTGTTGTGTTCGCTGTTCCCGAACTGTTCATTCAGTGAAGTGTTTATCACCTGGCCGGGCTCATTAGCCAACACCAGGCCCTCTACAGCTCTGTCATGTGAGGGCCTAGTTTACATCTTTCTTATAGATGTTTCTACCCTGGCGGTCATCGATTGGCCCACATGAACGATGCAACGGCAGCTTCCCATTGGTTGCCTGGTGTGCCACAGGGCTGGTGTCAGATTTCCGGTATCTCAGGGACAGAGGAACAGCAGGTGTGGGAGGCTCGGTCCTCTTTGATCCTCAGTGTTCACACTGAGGTTGTGCCCATCACTGAAGAAACATTGGGACAATCTGTGCAGTTATGGAGGCGCCCATATACATTTGTAACAAAGTATCTGATTGTGGAATATAGTTTTGTAGCTTGTGTAATTTGTGTTCGGTGGTGCGGGGGTACATAGATATTTGATTGAACCAATTGCTGTTTGTAATTAAATAATTAACGTGCTTATTCGTAATCAGCGTCTTCTGTCACAGTTACCAGACCTGTAAATTTGCTTCCTCGAAACAAGCTCCCGGACCTGTTAGACTAACTACATACTGATTTAAGAAACTCTTCTGGATGCACCTGGCAAAAGGTGACCTTTCTAAATCAGTTGCAATAAAAAAAAAAACACTTAATAGTGGGGAAGTCTAAATGCCCCATGACAGCAGCCCAATTGTTTTTGCATCTTTCATAATCTGCACGGATATAGGTTCCACAGTGTTCAACAAATTTGATTCAATAAAACTTAGCAGCACAATGAAGTCGCTTCAGCCCAGAACGTGCGAGCCTTAGACACTCCTCCAAGATCGAAATAGCTGCTCCCTCCATCATAGTCCTCCACTTGTCGCTCATCCAAGTGCCTATCTAAGACCACAATGTCCCTAATATTTCTGCCCCTCCACCACCCGTGGCAGGTCATTCCACGCACTCTTTCTCTGACATCCCCTCTAATCTTCTCCAGTCACTTTAAAATTACGCCCCATCATGTCAGCCGTTTCCACCCTGGAGAAAAGTCTCTCGCTATCCACTTGCTCTCCTTTGCTTTTCATCTTGTACACCTCTATTAAGTCAGTTCAAGTTCTCCACTCTAAAGCGAAAAGCCCTTGCGTGCTCAACCTGTCCTCATAAGATGTGCTCTGCATAACAGGCAGCATCCAGGTAAACCTCTGCAACATCTCAAAAGCTGCCACTAAACTCCTACGACGAGGCGCTCAGAACTAAACACTGCATTCCAAGTGTGGTCTAACCAGGAATTTTAGATTTACAACATTATCTCGTGGCTATGGCACTCAAGACCCTTACTAATGACGGTCGACACAGCATATGCCTTTTTAACCACCCTACCTTATGAAGAAACATTGAGGGATCTATGGGTTTGGACCCTGTTGTGCCTCTGTTCCTCTACATTGCGGATAATCCGACCACTAGCATTGCATTCTGCCACAGAATTAGTCCTTTTAGAGTGAAGTTCTTCGCGACTTTCGAGTTTGAAGTCCAACCACTTCTAGGATCAGTTCTACATCCTGATGCTGTATTCTATGATAATTTCCTGCACTATCCACAACTTCAACAACCTCCATATTATCTACATACTTACAAACTCCTCCCTTCTACTTCCTCGTCTAAATCATTCATATACTAAAGTCCATTTCTTCTCTAACTTTATCAATGTGCTCGACCAGACTCGTGAGACTTGACCTGCCCCTCATAAAGCCAAACTGACCTTCCCCAATCAGGTTCAGCTTCGCCAAGTTCTCGTAAATCCTGTCTCTAATTTGCCCACCGCTGAAGTAAGACTCACTGGACTATAACTTTCACAGCTTCCTTACTCTCTTCCTTGAACAAAGGGATAATACATTCCACGCTCTAATCTGACACTAATTCTGCGGTCAGTGATAACAAAAAGATCATTGCCAAAGGTGCAGAAATCTCTTCACCCACTTCCTGCAGTAACCTATGGTTATCCCGACCACTCAAGAGGACTTATCTATTCTAATCATTTTCAAAAGTCCCAGGCAAACTTTCTCTTAATCTCGACATGTTCTAGCTGATCTGGCAATTTTAAACTGTCTTCATAAACAGAAAGACCTCCTGACTGGTGAATATTGAATGAATAGCTTCATTAAGAACCTACCCGACTTCCCCTGACTCCAGGTACATGTTCCATCTTCTATCCCTATCAGCCCTGCCCTCACTCTAGTCATTCTCTGTTTCACATACTTGCAGCATGCCTTGGGGTTTTTCTCACAAAGACATTCTGAAGACCGTTCTATCTCTCCTAATTCATTTCTTCAGCTCCTTCCTGTCTAACTTGTAATTTTCTACAGCCCTTTCAGACCCTTACTTCATAAACCTTAAGTCAGCTTCTTTTCTCCTCTTGGCCAGATGTTGCACATCTTTTGTCAACCATGGCTCCTTCACACGACAATCCTTTCTCTGCCTGAATGGACAAACCTGTTCAGAACCCCATGCAAGTGCTGCCTGAAATACGTCCATATTTCCGTTGTGCATTCCCCGGAGCATATCTCTTCCCGATTCAACGCTCCAATGACCAGTCTTATAGCATCGTTATTCCACTTCCCTCAATTAATAACTTTGTAGACTGACTCGTGGCTGTGACGGGAGAAAGGGACAGTGGGATTAGTTTGGGACTGACGCAGGGCTTTGAGGTGTGAGCGGGACAGGGGACTAGTTGGGGACTGACACGGCTCTATTAGAAATAAACAGGTCAGTACGTGTCGTTTGGGGACTATTTCAGTGTTGAGTGAAGGACCAATCAGCTGGGACATGCCTTACGTCACCCTTTCAACCTCACTGATCCCTTCTCCCTCCCTCCTCGCTCAACACCTGTCTCGATCCACCGCACGTTTTCTCTTCCACCCGTGTTTGAGTATACGAAAATCTATTGTTTTCCAGAGATTTAAGGAGCAAAAAAGAGGAGATAGTGGATGTAAAGCAGGAGAGATAGTAATTGGGGACAGAAAGAAATGGCGGATGATCTCAATAATTTTGATGCACCAGTTTTCACTCCGAAAGGCACCAGTAATACGCCAGTAATTGAAGAGTGTCAGTTACTAATGAGATGGTGCTTGGGTAGCTGAAAGGTCTGATGGTAGAAAAGCAAATGAAAAAAAAATAAGTAAAGAGATTGAGAAGGCATTGATACTGTTTTTTTTAGGATTCACTCGAAACTGAAATGATTGCCGAGGAGAGGAAAATTGCAGATGTAAGTCCACTCCTTAAAGAAAATGGCGAGGGAAATCTGGGAAATTATAAGCCAATTAGTACAAGTTGATGGTTAGGAATGTGTTGAAGGATGAGATTTAGGGACTCATGATAAAATCGGCCGAAGTGTGCTCTGTCCCCTTGATGGGAAATCATGCGATATTTGAGGATATAACAGCAAAAGATCTAGTGGATATTGCGTATTTGGATTTTCAGAAGGCTTTTGACAAGGCACTGCACAGAAGGCCGCTTAATAAGTACTCATGGTATTGCAAGAGAGATGGAGAACTTAACAACGTGTGGCCGCACCCAGGGTAACCCATTTCACTCTGGTGGCTCCATACGAGGAAGAATGTCGAGGCTTTGTAGAGGACGCTGAAGACTTTAACCAAGATGCTGCCTGGATTAGAGCGCATGCGCGATAATGGGAGTTGAGATAAACCGGGGCTGTTTTCTCTGGAGCAGAGGCGGCTGAGAGTAGATCTGATTACGTTTCTAAGTTTATGAGTGGCATAGAGATTTTAGACAGACAGTAACTTCAGAATCAGAGTCAGGTTTATTATCACCGGTATGTGGCGTGAAATCTGTTAACTGAGCAGCAGCAGTTCAATGCATTACATAATCCAGCAGAGAGAAAAAAAATATAATAATATCTTTAATAATGGATGCTGCCTTTCTGTGACTCTGCTTCCTAAAGATATCCTGTGTATTTTGTTGGCCAGAGTCCAAGATGCAGCTGACTATATTTACAACCCTCTGCAGCTTCTTTCGGTCCTGCGCAGTAGCCCCTCCATACCAGACAGTGATGCAGCCTGTTAGAATGCTCTCCACGGTACATAGAAGTTTTTGAATGTATTTTTGACATGCCAAATCGCGTCAAACTCCTAATAAAGTATAGCTGTTGTCTTGCTTTCTTTATGACTACATCAATATGTTGGGGCCTGGTTAGATCCTCCGAGATCTTGACATCCAGGAACTAGAAGCTGCTAACTCTCCCAATTTCTGATCCCTCTGAGGATTGGTATGTGTTCCTTCGTCTTACCCTTCCTGAAGCCCACTATCAGCTCTCTTGCCTGACTGATGTTGAGTGCCAGGTAGTTGCACGCCCTCTCGTCACCAACTGAGAATCTACCAACAATGGTTGTATCGTCAGCAAATTTATAGATGGTGTTTGAGCTATGCCTAGCCACACAGTCATGTGTATACAGAGAGTAGAGCAGTGGGCTAAGCACACACCCCTGAGGTGCGCCAGTGTTGATTGTCAGCGAAGAGGATATGTTATCACCAATTCGCATGGTCTGTGATCTTCCGGTTTCGGAAGTCAAGGATCCAATTACCGAAGGAGGTACAGAGGCCCAGGTTCTGCAACTTCTCAATCAGGATTGTGGGAATTATTGTATTAAATGCTGAGCTATTGTCGATGAACAGCATCCTTTTCCTCAGTGTTGAGATGTCAAGCAACAGGGGCCATGGATTTAAGCTCAGATGGGGATAATTCTAAAGGACATGTGAGGTGCAGTTTCTTTTTCAATTTAAAAGTGCGGACATTTGTCAATTTAACATCATTATATCGACAACACTGCGGAATGTACTGTCCTCAGCAAAGTGAGCAAAAGGATTCTCTTCCCGGATAAATCCCATCACAGGACTGGTGTCCCATGAGCACTGCCACTGGGCTCTTACAGTCTGCGTAATAACCCAGGGCATCACTTGGGGGAGCTATCCGAACTGGATATCCTTCGCAGGCAGTTCCTCTTGTCTGGAGGTGGAATTACGTCCTCTGGAACGGACTCTGACGTCACAGAGCGTGCTTCTGGAGACGGTGTCCGTTAGAAACTTTGGGAATTAAAACTGACGCGTGGCCGTTAAAGGCGCGGGGGTGGGGTTGGGTGGAAGGTCTGTCAAAACGTGGGCGGGGGTGTTCGCATATTCAACTGTTCACAGTATCATATTCAGTCCGGATTTGAGTTCCTGTAGAGACTTCAGTTCCTCTACCCCGGACTTACTGATCTGATTGTCCCACAGCCTGAAACAGATGAACGAATGAAGAGATGAAAGAATGAACAGTGTCAGTAACAGGGGACTGGGGTTAATGTTTCAACAACATTCACTGACAAATATCATTCGAAACCCCGCGGATCCGCTGATATTTTATGACAAGGAATTTTAAGACAATCACTCACCAAATCCGCTCCAGACTCGGGAGAGCCACTATGAGGCGACGAAGAACGGGGACAGATTGGTCTCTGAGCGAGTTTGATCCCAAATCCAGCTCCGTCAGTGACTGGTTTTTACTGAGAGCGGAGACGAGGTCATCGACACCAGAATCAGTGAGACCGACCTTATACAACCTGGAAATGAGAGAGAGTGAGGTTGAAGGACACCAAGAGACAGGGGATGCTATGAATCTCTAATATTTACCAGTAAGACAATTACTGATCGCATTAATGTTCAGTGACTGACACCCAGTGACTGTACAGACAATCTCTCACTGCCTGATTCTTACCACATTTTCTCCATTTTACACTCTGTGTTCTTCAGAGCCTCAGACAGCAGTTTTACTCCTGAATCTCCTAGTGCATTTTCATTCAGGTTCAGCACCGTCAGTGATCTGTTTGTACTGAGAGCGGAGGCAAGATGCTCGGCGCCAGAATCTGTGATTCCGACATTGCTCAGCCTGGAAATGAAGTAGAAAGTGAGGGTAAAGGTCACACAGAGTCAGGAGATGGTACAAATTCCCAGTGTATGCCAGTGACACATTAATGTGCAGAGTCAGACACCCAGTGACTGTAAACACAATCTCCCACAGTCTGACACTTACCATAGTGTCCGTGTATACCAGTGACACATTAATGTGCAGAGTCAGACACCCAGTGACTGTAAACACAATATCCCACAGTCTGTCAATGATCACATTAATGTGCAGAGTCAGACACCCAGTGACTGTAAACGCAATCTCCCACAGTCTGTCAATGATCACATTAATGTGCAGAGTCAGACACCCAGTGACTGTAAACACAATCTCCCACAGTCTGTCAATGATCACATTAATGTGCAGAGTCAGACACCCAGTGACTGTAAACACAATCTCCCACAGTCGGACACTTACCATAGTGTCCGTGTTTTACACTCCGGATTTTTCAAAGCCGCAGACACCAGCTTCAGTCCTGAATCTCCAAATTTATTCATCCCAAGTCTAAACACAAACAGACAAATTGATGAACAGATGAATTCAGACAGTGGGTCTGAGAGAATTCCTCTACTTCGGGTATTTCAGTAAACATTAAACTCTTCAGTAAATCACTGATGGAATGTCCATCACTGTCAATGTCCCTCACAGCCCAGCTCGGAATGTCAGTAATTTAGTCTGTCGGTGTGACCATGTAAACTCCGTATATTCCGTCTCATTCCCCGATGGTTAGAAAAAACTCTTCTTGACTGGAGAGGGTCGGAAGGATAGGAAAACAGTTTCACCAAGAGGAGGAGTTGTGGATGAGAACGTGTCCATGGGAAATGGTGGAAGAAAACCCCGGCAGAGGAAAAGCGATAGGCAGAGTTATCCCATAGGAGGAAGGGAGATAGGGAAGAGATATCTCCACAGAACGAACAGGGTGAGGAAGAGAGATAGCACAGGTGGAAGGGAAATGGTGAAGAGGTATCCACAGAGGATGAAGGGGGTAGAGAAGAGAGATTCCACAGGAGGAAGGGAGAGGGATAAGAGAAATACCACGGGACAGGGATGGAGGAGAGAGATACCGCAGGAGGAAGGGGATGAGAGAAGAAAGATACCACAGGAGGGAGGTAGATGGAGAAGAGGCATCTCGCAGAAGGAGGATAAATAGAACAGAGTGATCGCACAGGAGGAGGGGATATGGGAAAGAGATACGCGCACAGGACGAGGGGAGTGGAGAAGAGTGATCCCACATGGGGAAGGGGAACGGAGTGGAGAAGTACCACAGGAGGAAGGGGAATAGAGTAGGAAGGTCCCACAGAAGAAACAAAGGTATGAAGATGATGGACCCCTGAGGAGGAAGCGGGATGGGGAAGCGAGGTCTCATAGTAGGAAGGCAGCTGGGGAAGCGAGATTCAACAAGAGGAGGTGATGCTGACAGAGATCGCATGGGGAGGTTTGGTCTGAACTGAACCCCACAATCAGAAGAGGAGATGTCCACACGAGTGCAGGGTATCTGGCGGAGCAAAGTCACACCGCTAGAGTGATCGTGATAGCCACACACGGGGAGGGGGGTGGAGAGTAACCTCAGAGGTTTGTCTCTCCCTCTCGCTAGGCATTCCTCTGGCCCTCTTTTGTCCTTCATCGGGTAGAGGGCGTGAAGATCCGTCACACCTGCTGCAGTCGGTGTCACTCTCGATGTCAGTAACTGTGAGAAGGAACAGTTTCAATGGTTGTTTCACAGGGAGCGAAAAACACGGCCATTCTTGTGATTTACTACCATTAATCTAACTGCCGTTGTTCGCTGATCAGATGAAGTCTACAACATCCTTACACATGAAACCACATGACCCTCCGTTCTTGAATTACTGACCGATCGCCTCGTAATTTGTCACAATTCCTCATAACTTGATTTACCTTTACTTTGAAACAAAAGAATGGAACACTTTCACAGATCAGACTGAGAAATAAGTGAAGTTACCCCAACTCCTGGCACTTGTGCAGCCCGGGTAACAGCCGCTGGATCCCTTCATACTGAATGTTACTGCCAACAAGGTCGAGGTGTTGTATTGTATCACATCGTCCAATGACATGAGACAGGACCGCGCAATCAATCGGGGTCAATGTCATTCCACTGAATGAAAGTGTTTCCACAGATCCCAGTGTGGCCTGAGCCAGTCCACTATTCTGAGACTCAAACAGGTAGTGCAATGTGTTCAGGAGGCTCCTTTTACCAGCTTCACTCCTTGTGTTTCCACTCTGGCGTTTAACCTCCTCCTTCACCCAGTCAATCACCCGGCACGTTGTTTGATGAGGAAATGGACCCAAAAACTCCTCCAGGCCCCGAGCTGTCATTGGGGAGGAGAGACCAGCAACAAAACGGAGAAATACCTCAAATCGCCCATCTGTCGTGTTGTGGGCTTTAGTGAGGAATTTCAGGATATCCCCGGGATGTGGATTCATAAATTGCGCGAGTGCAGCTACAAACTCTTGGATGGTGAGGTGTGGGAATGTGTACACCACACAACGGGGAGAATCCTCTCTTTCCAAAAGCTCCATCAGGAACCCGGACAAGAACTGGGAAGGCTGGAGATTGTAGTTGATCAAATCTCCATTTGTAAATACAATCTTCTTGTCAGACACTCCCCTGTAGGCCATCTGACCAACCCTGAGCAACACATCACGTGGGTTATCAATCTCACGGCCGTGGTTTTTCAGTATGTTGTATATATAGTAGGAATAGAGTTGGGTGATGGTCTTGGGAACTCGCTGCAGTTCCATGTCTTTTTTCGCGAAGAAGGGGCCCAGTGCTAGAGCGAGGATACAGCAGTAGGAGGGGTTGTAGCTCATGGTGTACAGGATCTCGTTCTCCTCAACGTGTTTGAAAACAGCTTCTGCTACTGTCTTATCTTCAAAATGCCTATGAAATATTCCTTCCGTTCTTCATCGACAAATCCCAGGATTTCAGTCCAGATATTGATTTCTGCCTTTTCTAATAAATGTAACGCAGAAGGGCGGGTTGTCACCAGCACTGAACACCCTGGGAGCAGCTTGCCCTGGATTAAACTGTACACAATATCAGACACGTCACACCACCACTCGGGATCTGGGCACTGGTGCTTGGGTTCTGTATCTCTCCGACTGTCAGAAAAATCGATTTTATGTTTGAATTCATCTAAACCATCGAATATAAACAACAATCCCTTTGGGTTTTTCCAGACCTCTCTCAGGCAATTCCCAAAGTAAGGATACTGATCTAGAATCAGTTCGCTTAGGTTTATTCTACAGTTAATGGAGTTTAGGTCCCGGAATTTGAAACTGAATACAAACTGGAATTGTTGGTATATTTTCCCCGTGGCCCAGTCATAAACAATCTTTTGCACCATTGTTGTTTTACCGATTCCTGGGACTCCAGCTAATGCTGCCGAACTCCCAGATTTGTATTTACTTTGGGAAAAGCTGCTCTGGAACAACTGATCAGTCCGGAGTTTTTCCAGCTCTTTGCGGAGATGTTGTTTTCTCCACTGCTCGTGGTTTCTGCCTCTTGCTAGTAGTTCATGTTCCACCAGTCTCCGATCTCGAACAGTAGAAATTACCGTGAGCTCAGCGTATCGATCAACCAGCTGGAAAACCTTCACCTTCTCCCTCATCAGGATCGTGTTCACTCTCAGTGTTTCAGTTTGTGCCCGCAGAATCTCCTTGTGTTTCTGTTGAACATCTTCCATGGGAACAGACACAATAGTCAAAATGTTAAATGCCTCATCTCAGAACTCAGCATTACAAGAATAGTGTAATTCAAAACTCTTGTATCAAATTAATTTATCAGAGTAAGTTCACACACTGAAGCAAATTTGGTTACGGTGATTCATAATAAATTCAGAAGCTTGTGTAACCCTGCAGATTTGCAGTCTCATGTCCACTAAACAGTCTGCACGGGAAATACACAGCAGGACAGGAGAAAGGGAGAGAGTGAATGCTACAGATTTATTATTTAAATGGAACTGAAAGTTTGAAAGCAGGTTGATTTCTAATCCCGGCAGTATCTGGTGAAACTCGTCTGCACCCTCTCCGAGTTCCCCAGACCCTTCCTGTAATAGGGTGACAGAATTGAACTAAAGCTCCAAATGCAGCCAAACCAAAGTTGGATACATCTGCAACGTAAAGCTACATCCGCACAATGAAGTGAACTATGTGGTCATGTCTTCTTCATTTATTCTTGTTGTCACATCCAGTGAGCTACGGACATTGACACCAGACTCCCTCTGTACCTCAAAGAAGTTAGTGCCTGACATCTACTTTAAACATCCCCCATGCACGTTACCTCCTGAGATACAACACTTCACACTTTTCTGGATTAATCTCCACCTGCTATTTCCTTACCGGCTTCTGCAACACTGGACTCGTAAAGAAACTTCTTCACTCTCCACAGGTCAATGACTCACCTCAGCTTCTAAAATTATACATATCACTATCAAACTAATGTATAACATCTCTCGTCATGGTTCCCGGGAAGTTGTCAACGTAGTCTCTAATCTCTTTTGGACCATGCCGGTTCGAAATTCTGATCAGCTAATATGTATCGACTGTCACCAGATGGGAATTTGTCCTATAAAAGCTGCTCCCAACCTGACCCCTACCATTAATCTAACTTCCCCAATTTAACATCCCCACACTGTATATCAGCTAAGCTGCAGATCGCTCCTTATTCAAAACCATCTCAGGACTTGAGTTGTGTTCATTGTTCCCAAAACCTCTCCCATTGAATCCCGAGCACGTCCTGAAATAGGGGAAAGCCGATGTCAATGTAGGACTGGGTCTGAATGAAGTGTGGGAAAGTTACTTGCAGTGACAGTGCACCTGAAGAATGTGAAACCTCGCTGTATGTCAGGATCCTGACCGGAGTGTGCGGGACCTCAGAGTGTGCCAGATCCTTGCCAGGTGGGTAAAAGGTTTCACATTGCGTGAGGGCTCTGTCAGGGGTGTGTTGCATCTCGCAGCATGTCGGTAGACTGTGAGAGGCCTGAGGAGGCTCGCAGCGTGTCAGCCCCTGTCAGGGGTGTGTGGGGTCTACCGCTGTGTCTGTACCTTACCAGAGGTGTGCGGGGTTTCACAGCGCATTCGGACCCTGCCAGGGGTGTGGGGGGGGAGGGGGTTCCAGTTAACAGGTATACTCTATATAGGGGTTTACTGCCTAACGGATCTTTAAAATGTTATTTTAGTCTTCATCATTTATTAGGGGCCGCCAACAGTGTTTATATTATCTTCTTAGAGAGTTGAGAGTTGTGAGGAAAACGGTAGTGATCTGGCAACAAACAATGCAGATATGTTTTCTCACTATTCATTCAATCAATGTATTCGAGTGGGATAGGGAACGTAGGAAAGCTTGGATTGTAGAAAAAAATTACATTCGAGAATGCCACACCAGTAGAGAAGATGTTCTTCAATGATCCCGGGGAGTATCTATTTCATGTTCAGAAGTGGTTACTTACAGCGCCTGGATTTAGGTGTTTCAGTAAAGACAGGGAGGGAGACAAAAGAGATAGGGTGTGGCACTGCTGATCAGAGATAATGCACGGCTACAGAAAAGGAGGAAGTCATGGAGGGATTGCCTACTGAGTCTCTGTGGGTAGAAGTTATAAACAGGAATAGGTCAATATCTCTAGTGGGCGGTTTTAAAGACCACCCAATAGTAACATGGAGATCGAGCAGAAGATAGGGAAACAGATTCTGGAAAGAAGCAATAATAACTGGGTTGGCATCGTGGGAGATTTTAATTTCCAAAATATTGATTGGAATCACCCTAGAGCAAGGGCTTTAGATGGGGTGGAGTTTGCTAGGTGTTTTCCGGAAGCTTTCCTGATATAATATAACACTACAAGGGGAGAAGCTCTGCTTGATTTGGTATTGGGAAATGAACCTGTTCAGGTGTCAGATCTCTCCATGGAATAGCATTTTGGAGACAGTGATCGCAATTCTAATTCCTTTACCACAGCATTAGAGCGGGGTAGGAAGAGACAAGATAGGAAAACGTTTAATTGGAGTGAGGGGAAATATGAAGTAATCAGCCAGGAACTTGGAAACACAAACTGGGAACAGATGCTCTCAGGGAAATGTACGGCAGAAATAATGAAAATGTTCAGGGGATATTTACATAGGTACGAATGGTACAGGAACAAAGGTGTACAAAAGCTGCTAAAAATCTCGTCAAGAGGAATAGCTTACGAAAGTTTCAAAAATATAGGCAATGTCATAGAAGATTATAGGGCTAGCGGGAAGGAGCTTAAGGATGAAATTAGGAGAGCCAGAAGGGGCCATGAGAAGGCTTTGGCGAGCAAGATTAACGACCTCTCCCCCCACAAGACATTATACATGTATGTGAAGAGCAGGTTGATAAGACGTGAGATAATAGGACTAATCAAGTGCGACAGTGGAAAAGTGAGTATCGAACTGGAGGAGAGAGCAGAGGTTCCTAATAAATACTTAGCTTCAGTATTCACTACGGAAAATGATCTTGGCGATTGTAAGAATGACTTACAGCCCATCGAAAAGCTTGAGCATACAGACATGAAGAAAGAAGATGTGCTGAAGCTTTTGGAAAGCATCAATTTGGATACGTCTCCGGGACAGGATGAGATGTACCCCAGGCTACTGTGGGAGGCGAGGGACGAGATTGCTCAGCCTCTGGCGACGATCTATACATCATCAATGGGGACGGGAGACGTTCAGATATGATTGTAGGTTTGTAGATGTTGCTCCCTTATTCAAGAAAGGGAGTTGAGATTGCCCAGGAAATTATAGACCAGTGTATCGTACTTCAGGAGTTGATAGGTTGACGGAGAAGATCCTGAGAGGCGGGATTTATGAACATTTGGAGAGGCATAATATGATTAGGAACAGTCAGCAAACACGAGGAAATCTGCAGATGCTGGAAATTCAAACAACACACACAAAATGCTGGTGGGACACAGCAGGCCAGGCAGCATCTATAGGAGAAACACTGTCGACGTTTCGGGCCGAGACCCTTCGTCAGGAATAGTCAGCATAGCTTTTTCAAAGGCATGTCGTGCCTTACAAGCCTGATTGAATTTTTTGAGGATCCGACTAAACACATTGATGAAGGTAGTGCAGTAGATGTAAAGTAAAATGGATTTTCGCAAGGCATTTGACAACGTACCCCATGCAAGGCTTGTTAAGAAAGTAAAAAGTCATGGGATCCTAGGGGACATTGCTTTGTGGATAGATTACTGGCTTGCCCACAGAAGGCAAAGTGTGCTTGTAAACGGTTCATGATTACGTGGAGGTCGGTGTCCAGAGTTGTGCCTCAGGATTCGTTTTGGGACCCCTTCACTTCGTGATTTTTATCAATGACCTGAATGAGGAAGTGGAGTGATAGGTTAATAAATTTGCTGATGACATAATGCTTGGGAGAGCTGTGGTTAGTGTGAAGGGCTGTCAGAGGTTACAGCGGGACATCGATAGGATGAAAAATTGGGCGGAGAAGTGGCAGATGAGGTTTAACCCAGATAAGCGTGAGCTGGTTTATATTGGTAGGTCAAATATGATGGCAATATAGAATATTAATGGTAAGACTCTTTGCAGTGTGATCAGAGTGAGCTTGGGGACCTCGTCCAGAGTACACTTAAAGCTGCTGCGCAGGTTGACTTTGTCATTAAGAAGGCATGCGGAGCAATGGCCTTCATCAATCGAGGGATTGTGTTTAAAAGCCGAGTAGTAATGTTGCAGTTATATAGGACACCAGTCAGACCCCACTTGGAGTACTGCGCTCTGTTCTGGTCGCTTCACTACAGGAAGGATGTGGAAGCCGTGGAAAGGGTGCAGAGGAGATTTACAAGGATGGTGCCTGGATTGGGGAGCATGCCTTTGAGAATTGGTTGAGTGAACTTGGGCTTTTTTCTTTGGAGAACGAGAGGTGGTCAGCCAGAGGTGTACAAGATAATGAGAGGCACTGATCGTCTGGAGAGTCAGAGGCTTTTTCCCAGGGCTGAAATGGCTAGTAAGAGAGGGGCACAGTTTTAAGGTGCTTGGGAGTAGGTAAAGAGGAGATGTCAGCCGTAAGTTTTTTACGCAGTGAGTGGTGAGTGCGGGGAATGGTCTGCCGGTGGTGGAGGCGGATACGGTAGTGTATTTTAAGAGATTGCTGGACAGGTACATAGAGCTTAGAAAAATAGAGGACTATGCTTAATATAGGTAATGTCTGAAGCAAGTACATGTTCGGCACAGCATTGCGGGCCGAGGGGCCTGCACTGTGTTGCAGGTTTTCTATATTTCTATGTTTCTAAGTAAGTGTTAGAATTCCATAGCCGTATCCGTTCCCTTGGCAGGAAGCGTGAAGAATATTGAAGAACAACTTTGCAGGCAATTTGTAGAGCTATACTAAATCAGTGGTGCAAGGAAACGGAGGGGTTTTGTTACCTGAATATGGACCAAAACAATTATTACAGAAGTGACAGAGACTGAGAGATCTTTCTAAAATTCCTAATTAGCCTCTTTCAGTTCCTATAAGAACATTAACACATTTGCAGTTTGTTCCTGGAAGTGAGAGTTGTTGAACCAGGATACTGGTAGGGATTCCTCAGGTTTCTGTTCAAGACTTTCGAATGATCAGATAAAACTTGAGCTACTGTAAGATTAATAACTTTTTCAATATCTGTCTTTCCTTCGCCTACTCCTCTGCTAAATGTGTAGTTGGGTAATCCAACACTGCCTTTGAATAGGAAGCTTTTCAGACTCAGAGCCCTTGCACTGCCCAAGGCTCCATTTCCACAGACGCAATGTACTTACGGATGAAGTGAGCTTCTCATCAGTCTGGCGCAATTAAATGTGTCTCAACATTATTTATCGATTTGATCAGGTTTTTTTTTCACCTTCCTCGCCACATTAACAAAACACCGGGTTTCTCTGATCTAATTGACAGCCCTTACTCTCCGACAATTTTCATCACACATCGGAGGGAAGACATGAATTTCCGTTCTGTGGACTTTGCAAGCACCACCTCCCCCCCTCCTCACCTTCACTGACACCGTCCTCCGATGGACTGCCCATCGTTCGCAGTAAGCGACGGCAGATGCGAACAGACTGGGTGACATTTGCTGTTTTGGGATTGGACAGATTAGTAGGAATATTGCCTGGATTTATATTTAAAGGGAAGCTGTTGCTGTTATTCTGTGACTAGAACTTCAATCGATATCCAACTCGAAAAATTGACGATCTGTGCGGACGGACGGAGTTTAGAGAAATTATTTAGGACGAGGGATGTTCGGCAGTGGGAAAGGGGGAAAGAGGCGGGTAGGACGAGGTTTGACATGTTGGGGTGCAGAGATTTCCTCTCCACCGGATCGCTCCTTTGTCTTCTCTGACCCCGGTGGAAACAGCTGTAGTTCCAGGCACCAGCGTGGAGTCCCCACTTTTCCCAAGCCCCGAACTCTCTGCCTCGTTGCTCATTATGTCTTTTGAAAACTTTTGCATTGGAGGCAATCTTTCCATGTGCCTTACTATGTACTGTGTCACAGTGACAACATTTACCTGGTCAAAGCTCCGTGGCCCATCAACATAACGGTCCTGCACAAGTATCAGCCGTTGTTTCTTCACCTACCTTTCAGCTCACTGGGAATCTCCCGTAAATCTTGATTGGGGTTTGATCGCTTGTACGGTGCACACCCTGTGTAAATTTAAACAATTTGGTGAAATCAAATATCTCAAATTATAAAGTTTGTGTTGTTTAATTCCAAATTGTGATTAATCTCTGATATTATCTCACCATGTTCCTGTATTTCCTTCAGTATTTTGTCCAACTTTGGGGCTCCATTCCGCATTTTCACAAACGATTCCCACATCACCCTCCGGGCGCGGGAGCCTCTCTCAATCACCAGGCTCAGGAGGAGTTTAGAACTGTCCGCGCGCTCTCCCTTATCAGCAAGATCAGAGATTTTCTGTCAAGTGTAGAAATGAACATATTGGGGGCTGACAGATTCACAGAGAATGAGAAGTAAATGATGTGCTCTTTATCGGGATCACACGGCCGGATGCCGATCCTCTCTGGAGATGGACTGTACATTCAGAGCAGAGCACATAGAGGGACATTCTCCGTGAACATGGCCCACCAGTCAATGGGATCCTGGTTAATCCGTGACAGCTTCGTTGCCCTGATTCCTAACCCATAAGTAATCCCTCATCTATTTTGACAGTGTCAGGAAGAAACCATAAAATATGATTTATCATAAAGCAGATGAACGAAGATGTCAAGAAAACCATTTTTATATGTATATATATACAGAGCGATCAGCCTCGGAGAAGTTACAGAAAATATGATGCGATTAATCTTTTCAGTCTGCCGGTGTCTAACATGATGGTGGCTGGCACCTGCTGTCTTTCCATTGCCTTTTTTGGTGGCGGTTTATCAGTGATTTCATCACAACATGGCAGTATATCACGACTGACACAGTTTCCAGTGACAAATTATAAAACAATCATCTCCACCCAGATCAGAACACTGGCGAGCACCTGTGGCATCCACCGATAATGCCCAGGTTCTCACTGAAATCCTGCGGTCACGCTCTGCGATCGTCCTAAACCGAAATATCGTACCATATTTCCATTTAATATCTATTATGTTACGCTGATACACCTGTTATCCGCTTCCCTCGCTGTAAAAATGAACAATCACCCACCAGACTGGGGGACATATTCATCCCTTTTCCATCATTGGTTCGGATTCATAATTTTATCATTGTATATTCACTATTTATTTCCCATTTGTCCATTTATCTATTTTAAGTTCCGATGATTCGGATTTCTGACACCCATGACGTGTGAAAATTCAAACCCATTCTCCTGCTCACTTACCCGATGTTCCTCTCCACTGAGCTCATGCTCGAACGTTAACGCCAGGCTCATTCCGTGCACCACTCCTTCCATCGCCTGCTCCAGCCTGTCCCGGTAGAAGTCAATCAACTGCAGAAGCTCGAAATCGTTCCAGTATGCCAGGAGTTCGGTGATTCCTGAACTCGGACCTGCGAATCGAAGCGACGGAAACTAGAGACATTATCGAAACTCAATTGGTCAGCACTTTTCTATCTAGAACCTAACGTCGGTGCGCCATTTTACCAAACACAATCATGAATGGACACACACAGGTTTAACCATTTGGAAGCACAAATCAGGGAAGGGCTTACACAACGAAAGACATGGCACTGAGAAATGTAGATCCAATTCCAAGAAATTTAATGAATTGAAAGTGGCGTCCCGTGGAGATAGGGTTGTAAAGAGAGCCTTGGAACATTGCATTTTGTTAATCTAGCTACTGAGTGGAGAAATTGGAGATATATGAGTAGTTCATGAGGTTTAGTTTGGAGTATTTCGTGCAGTTGCTCCTTGGATCGGCTTTAGTATCTCTTAATTTTCATTAATCTCACCTGCATTTACCTGCTTCAACGGCCAAAGTTGTTATAGATGGTGACCCAAGCACCTTAAAGCAGAGACAGAGTGAGACAATCGGAATGGTTTGAGGTAGTTAACATTACACAGTTCCGTTTAAATTTAAAAGTTAAAGAGATGATTAGGAACAACATTCTGCTTCGGCTGACGTCAGTGGTGTGAACAATTCTTGGCCATTGTCGAAGCTGTATCAGGAGAAAATTCAAAAGACCTAACAAATTCAACAGTGCTTTGTGAAAGTGAAATCAGGCTGACTGAATCCATTGGAATATTTTTGAGGATGGAACTAGCAGGATAGATAAGGCGAGACCAGCGAATATGGACCATTAGGAATTTCAGTAATGAACACAGCACAGATAAGCAGGCAAGCGTAAACCACGAGGGGTTGTGGATAAAGTAACAATATTGACACGAATTGGTGGGTAGAAGTACATAGAGTAGGCATAAATGGACTGTTTACCAGATGAAGTGACGGGGGATACCACTGAAATTGATACCAGTACACGATCAAATCAGAATAGCCATTTTCATGAGGGAAATAATGTATCATATCCATGTTTCAGTATGACCGAAGTCTGGATGCAAAGGTGAGACTCGAAGAGACGCTGGCGACAGATTTAAACTGGCCTCGGATGTTGAGAAATACCTATCAGAGACAGAACAGATATCAAATATACGATTGGCCACTTTCATGGTAATAACAGGATGGCTATGTACCCGGGTGTTTTTCTGATGTTGACGCCACTGAATCTCGTCCCTCGTCAGCTGCATCAGCCATTGTGAAGGCAGGTGTTAACAGACTGTAGTTCACTGCAAGAAACAAAATCGGGAGTAGGGTCAGGAAATAATTTAGGTATAAAGGAGGAAGCGGATATGCGTACCGAAGATCATACAGCCATATAAGCATAGTCCTCTCCAATGAAATGATGACACGGCCTGATCCTCCTGCACACACCAATCATACAACTTCTGAAACATACTCCATGGCCGGATTACTGGATGAGCTTCCCATGCCGCGGCATGGATCAAGAGTCAGGTGTCACACTGGCTTGTCAAGTCAACAGAACTTCAATGCAGGTTGGAGTTCCAGAGAAGGAAGCACGTACTTCTTGAGCCCTCCTACCTCTAGTGGCGCTACGGTGCTCAAAGGACATCTGGTACAGCAGCGAGCGCTCAAACACTTCCACTAACCTCGGCTCATCTATAAATTTCAATGACAAATTGTACACATTTCTCGAACACCCCTGTTTCTCAGAGGTTCCTTCCATTTTTTTTAAATTATGAAGTATCGACGTCATTGGCAAGATTACATATCTCGTTTAAGGCAATGCATAACGGCCGAATCGTGTGCACAGCATCGGAACGTCTTGCCTTAAACCACCATATTTTCACCGGCTGGACTTCGGCTCCTGAATTGCGACCAAGAATTATTGGAGCATTTCATCTGGTTATCACCGGATTGTTACATTCAAGTTTGACAAAAATATATTCAAAACAATTTTAAATGCTGGAATTATTCAACAAGACAGACAGTGTGTTAATTTTTCAGGTCGAGGAACTATAATCAGAATTGAACCTGCCCACAGCTGTTCCGCAATCTGCCGAACACTTCCAATATATACTTTTACTTTTCGCATTTTCCTTACTTAAGGGTTATTTTAATTATTTAATGAATAAAAAATTCCTCAATTGACTGTAAAAGATATATCCTACTAAATTAAACAAGACTATATGAATGCCACTCTACTTCAGTAATGCGGCAAATTTCGACGTTTTATTAGAGTGTGTACCAAACCAATACCATGGAGCGCTACCCGTATGCATCCCTTATCTCATTTCGTTGCGTCTGCACCCCAGACGACGCTTTGACTGCTCAGTCACAGTCACCAGACCTTGATAAAATCACTGGCCAGAGGATCAGGATGGCACGCGAAGTGGGGATAGGGTGGCGTGCTGCCTCGGAATGGTTATCGTGGTGTTGCGTAGTGTGAATAAGTCTCCTTGCAGCTCACAGGCAATGAAGGGAGACTCTCATCACAAGCAACCCAACAGAGAAATTATAGATTTAAGGCCCCGTGTTTTCAGCGTAATTCTCCGGACAATATTTCGGCAATATCTGAAACTTATTGAACAGTTTTTTTTTGCCACTATGAAGTGACTGTATTTGATAGAAAAAACTTGACTGAAAGTAAGAGAGAAGCACACACAATCTTCTGGAGGTACTGAGCAGATCAGTCAGCATCTATGGAGAGGAACATACGGTCAACGTTTCAGACCGAGACGTTTCATCGGGACGTCGATTGCTTCTTCATCTGCCTGGGTGCTGCATGACCTGCTCAGTTTTGTGTGTGTTGCTCGGGATTTCCAACACTCGCGGATCTCTTGTTTTGTGACTAAAAGATATATATTTCTCAGTAACCTACCTTGTAATGGGTCTCCCCATTCGGATACCTTTGAGTCCGGTACTAGTTTTGTGGGTAAATGTGCACTCCGGAGTAAATACTACTTTCATTTGATAATCAGAAACAAAACGACGAATTTATCAGTTGATGCGCTTCTCCACCCCACCGCAACCCCACAGCCCCAGCCTCGCACAGAATTGGACCGTTCAGTTGCTATGTTTTTCAAAGCAGGGCAACAGAGGAATCGGCAATAATTAAGTCTCGATCTCAAAAAAATGCTCATATTCGAGATGGGGGAGGACTGTCCGGATAGGAAATACTAGCAGTGGCCAATTTATTAGGTAGATATATATACCAGCTCGTCAATGCGAGCCAGCGAATCATGTGGCGGCAGCTGAAAACAAACAAAAAAAATCATGCAGACATGGTCAACAAATATCGAGGGTCTTCTTCAAGATAGGGAACAAATGTGATCCAAGTGTCTTTGACCGTGGGATGTTTGTTGGCGCCAGTATCTCAAAAACTGTTCAGCCCCTGGGACATTCACGCACAATTAGCACCATTTACCGAGATTTGTGCGAAAACCAAGCAAAACAAAAATCAAATCCAGTGTGTGGCGGTTCTGTGGGTCACACATCGCGCTAATGAGAGAGATACAGGAGATTGGTCAGACATATTCAGTGTAATAGGAAAGCAGCAGAAAATCAAACATTCCGAACATTGAAGTGGAGGGGCAGCGGCAGCAAAAGGCCCCGGACATACACTCAGTGTCCACTTCATTAGGTGCAGAACGTAGTAAAGCGCCCACTTCGATAAGTTTTTATCAACAGCCAGTGGATTTACTTGGAGAAGGTTTACATTAAATATCATTGCCAGCTGTACCCTGTCATTACTAAAAATAATACGCACACAGAAAAAACACAGATCCATAAAGGCGTGCAATTTTAGAGACCGTATTGAATTGTCAGTAACACTACACAGACTGCCGTGACGAGTGGGCGCATTGAAACACCATGACCTTTCACCGTATAGTCTCTGTTCTTACCTCGTGTTGAACTCCTGAGTCTGGTCGCAGCAAATCGAAGCAGCTGAATTTTATGTGCCCTAAGTGTAAGGGAACACACCCTGAGCAAGGGTCAATTGATAACACGGTCGTAAACTTAAACCGCATGCTTTTCAGCACATAACGCTACATCCTGTTCCACAATGCTTATGTTGAACCGTACAATAATTTTAATTTCTTGAATGCATATTTCTAACATATGGCTCCAGCACGACTTACTACTTCAATGCACGATTGCATTTAGTAACACACTGGAAAATATGATCTTCTCCAGAGAGGAATCAGAACCGGCATCCAGGTTCTATTCGGTTGGTGTCGGCGCTTTGATTTATTATGCACCTTGGGCCGAGTTTATTGCCAGACTATAAACTCCAGCGATAGCGCAGGGCAAAGACCGCTGTGGGTTTACTGCACAGTCACTGCAGAAGGAAGAGCTCTGTGAGCTGTGGTCATATATTTTCCCTTTGGAATTCATCTTGTTATGTACACTGGATACTTCCTTCCTCCAGTCGTAACTGCACTCCCATTGCTTATACCTGCACTGATTTCAAGGTTAGCCCGTTTATAAAGCCAGCTTTCGCAGTTGTCCGCTGGTGGTCCATCAGAGTGATGGGCCAGTTTGGCTGCAAACATGCCGAGATTACAATCTCTCGCAGATAGCTACGGGTCACAGTCGAGAGCAGAATATGAACGCCCTTCTCCTTCACACTACTACTCACATACTGGAAAGACGATACCATATCACAGCCGCAATCCTATCAAATTACGACCATTTCTCACTTGTGAATTTGCCTGATATCTCATTTACTTTACACATACACCAACCACGTTAGAGATCGATAGAAAACTCCTGAACATTATATTAACTGGGTATCTTATTTGTCAGAATGTTCTGCTGTAATGTTGAATTAATATCAGGACATTGGGGGTCTCAGTACTGTTCCACCATTCTACATGATCACAGCTGAACTGTGATATCAGCGGCCTTGCCGCTTCAGCGAATATAAGCATCTGTACTTTATAGACCCGAATGGTAGGTGAACACAGCCTGAGCAATGTTCAGATCACAACACTCAAAACCTGAACGTCACCTTTTATATCTTGTACGCTACACTGTTTCATGACGCTTTTCACAAACCACGCAAATACTCATTTTACATGAATGAGTCTTAGTAACATGTGTTCCGAGTCAGAAATATTAATGCAGTGCACGATAGCAATGGCCACGTTTTCTCTACTAAATTTGATCTGTTGCAGAGAGGAATCGCAACCTGCATTTGGTTTGTTTCAGTTGGTGTCGGCGCTTTGATTTATTCTTCAGCTTGGAACCAGTTTATTGTCAGACTATAAATTCCAGTTTGCTCAAATTGCTCAGGGCAAAGACCGCTGTGGAGGTATTACAAAGAGGCAGCAGAAGGAAAGACGCTGTGAAATATCATGAAATGTTAAGCATATTTCATTTTTTGAACAGTGGACATCCCCCTTCTCCTGGTTTAAATGTGGCCCAGCTGCCTGCAGCCGCTCTGCTCTCAGGGGTACCCCGTTACACCCGATTTCAGTAATCGTCAAGGTCGCACCTGTGCTGAGATTACCGACTCCCAGAGATAACAACCGGACAAAGGCGACAGCCAGATAAAAGCGCCCGTCCCCTTCAGATGACTGCTCACTTCCTGGATAAGTGACCAAATCACAGCTGCAATCATATGCCATTTATCTTTTTTTGGAATATATTTTTATTGAAGTTAATCGTAAAACAAATATTTCCCTAAGATGTATTTCAGACATTGTACATATATATATATCGCTGAGCTATGACCACAGCGCGCCCTCGCCTGTGCCTGCATACCACTGGTCCCTCCGTTGCCCATCGAGGATCTGTGCAGTGCGGAACTAAACACGTTGAAACATAAATTATTTCTCTTTTCAAAGTAAAAGTTCAAAGGAAATGCACTATCAAAGTAAATATCTGACAACATGTACAACCCCGAGATTCATTTTCTTGATATTCAGCTACATACTGAGCAATTCATATCCCTGGATTATTGGTATCTCTTCTACAAAAGGGACGGGTTATTCCTGAACCTGAGTGAGGTGACTGGCTGCTCATTTCCTTTCCACGTCCTGACACTCACTCAGGTGCATGCGTCCTGAAACTTTGGGGCGATCACCGTCTTGCAGCCCTGATCTATCACCTCCTCAGTGACCCTTATCAACCGATGATCATCGATCTACAATACCAGTTCCTTATTGATTTCCATGAAGAAATGAAGCTTGGTGCAACTGGTGAAGATGTCATTATCCGGGAGATAATTTCAGAATATCAATATTCCCTAAAAAGAAAACAATAACTGCCCGGGGCAATCCGAACTAACAGAGGAAGAATGAAGAATAAACTGATCAGATAATTACTCGACAAAGCTTGTTCTCAATGAAGCCTCTCCACTCTAACAAGAGGGCACCAGAGATGCTGGAGATCCGAGCAACACACACAAAATGCTGGAGAAGCTCAGCAGTACAGGCAGCATCTATGGAAAATGAAAGTAGTTGACTTTTCGGGCCCAAAACCTTCGGCTGGACTGGAGATAAAAAAGCTGAGGAGTAGATTTGAAAGGTGCGGAGAGAGGAGAGAGAGACGCCAGGCGATAGGTGAAACCTGGATGAAGCCAAAGGATGGGAATTTGATTGGTGAAAGAGACAGAAGACCGTGGAAGAAAGAAAAAAAAATGGAGTAGGAGGAACACCAGAGGGAGGGGATGGACGGTCAAGGAGATAACATAAGAGAGGGGCAAGGAGACCATGGATGGGCATATCTGATTGGGAATGGGAAGTAGAATTCAATTGGGAGATCCCGCTGGTTCAGGCAGACAGACGGTAGGTGCTCGCGAACCGATCTCACCGACTTACAGGAGACCACGCTGGAAGCACGTGCAGAGTGTCGTCTGACCTGGAAGGGCAGTTTGGGACCCTAATTGGTAAGGCCAGCTTTAGCGCTTGTTCTGCTTACGAAGATAAGTGCCAGAAGGGAGATCAGTGGGGAGGGACGAATGGACAGCACTGGCCCAATCACACAATGGCCTTCCCGTGTGTCCCTGCTTTATTTTTATCTTTCCGTTCTAATTGGCAGCAAGAAAACACCGCAAGAACGTGAGAACAGCTTTATTCTTAATCACCCTCACGGTCCCGAGAGTAGCCTCCTCTCTAATTCAACTGGGCCGCAGGACAAAAGCGGAAAGCCCTCGAACGACCCTTTCTAATCGCACTCACAGGCCTGTAAGTTGCCTCCTCTCTCGCTCCCGATGGAATTGGGCCATCGGAAGAGTAAAACACATATATAACTCCACAGGAACCATGTATGCATCATGGAAACATGGTTGTGACAATACCTCTGAGCTCAGTGCAGTTCATTTAGGAACGATGGGAAAATCTGAAGACACAGCCTTGGCCAGGCCGCCGGAGAAGAGTGACCGCCAGGGATGCCTCTGTGACGTCACCAGTCAATCTGCGTAAGTCGTTGCAACTGAAAATGAATTTCGTGTCCTCACCATCTCTAAATACTTGCAGAACCAGAGTATTTATGAAAAGATAACAATGAAGAATACCTGTTTTGTTTTTTAAATGCTCGCCAGTACCCGTGAAGACTTATGGATCAAGGACAGACGGCGAGAGATTGAGGGAGATATGGACGGGAAAGAGGGACGAGGACAGTAGGAGGGAAAGAGACTGGAGGAGTATGAAGGGCATGAAGGTGAGAGATGGAGGGAGAGAGAATGAAATAAGAGTGGGATAATGGGCTGAGAGGGACGGGGAGAGAGCGATGCTGGAGAGAGCGGCTGGGAGAATGAGAATCGAGGTGAGAGATGTGAGGAAAACGGGGATTAAAACTGGAAGAAAGAGACAAGGGAGAGAGAGACGGAGAGGGAGGGATTGCGCTGATTGGAAATGGGAAAGAGACACTGGAGAGAGCGAGAAGGACTTGGAGCGAGAGTCCAGGGTTTGGGGTCCCGGAAGACTGATTAGGGGAAGAGGCGAAGAGAGAGATTGTTTTAGAGATTGGGTTGGTCCCCTCAGCTCACTATGTGTGCGCTGACCATGATGACAATTTTTTACTGCATGGTTGCCTGCATGTGCGTCGGTTGCCTCATTGACGATATCTCCCACAGGATTTATCCATCTTACTGTTCATTGACCTGAACTCTCCTCCTCCTTGTTATCCACACGTCTGAGAATATCGTCATACCCCCTTCCTGATAGAGTTAGTTCTATCTACCTCTCTCTCGCTCTCACTCGCCTGCTGTCTCTCACATCGGATCTCTGTTGCGCTCCCTCCTGGCGCTCAATCGCTGATGTGCTCGCTCCCTATCGCGACAAATAGTTGATGGTATTTTGTTTAAATTGTAAAGTAGTTAAAATTCTAGTATTGTGTGTCCATCTGTTGTAAAGGCCTGTCTCCTTATAGCAATGCTGACAGCAGTTATAAAGGTCTGTGCCTTTACGGTATCGTGCTAGATGTTGTGGAGCTATGCACCCTCCCGCTCTGGCAGCGGCTGCAGTAATGATTTGCATTCTTACCGTACGGTGTCTGGTGTTCTAAAGCTCAGTTAACGTTCTCTATCTGGAGGACAGTTGAACGTGGCAGAGGGAATGTGAACCTACAGGTAGAGAAGGTTGAGGAAAAGAGAGTGCAGATAAGAACGGGTCATGACGGGAGCAGGAGTGTTCGACGATACAGACGATATTTTACTCAGGGATGAGGCAATGTTGTCAAAACCTAGAAGCAGGGGTAACAGGCTCGCCTGAACGTTCAGTTTATTAAGGGAGGGAGAATTTGTGCAAAGGTAAGGTCTCCTGAGATGTGTTTGCACCGCTGACTAACTTCCTTAGTTACAGTTACTTGAAGAAACAAACTAATTCAACACCATTGTCTCTGATATAAGCAATCGGCCGATTGAAGACAAATACACAAACATTGTTGGACATTACCTCAGCAGTGATTCATATGGTGGAAATAATGCAGGAGCTCTAATGACGAAGACTGACTTCATTACGGAGCAGCCACATTTACAGATTTCAGGGTTTTGTTACATATATAAACGACGTGCACCGACATCGAACTTCTGCCCCTGCGGTTTCCTAATTTGAACTGCCCTTCAATGCTTCAACACCTTCCTGGCCACACATAAACATGAACACACACACACACACACACACACACACACACACACACACACACACACACACACACACACACACACACACCACACACACACACAAGCAAGCACGCGCGCGCGCGCACACACGCACACATACACACAAACAAAAACACAGATACGAACAGAGATACAATGGACTAATTAACGTCGTGTTAGCAACGGACAAATGGCCACGTTGCTGATGTACTAAAACACGAAAACATCTGCGGATGCTGGAAATCCAAAGCAACACACACAATGTTCTGGTAAATCTCTGCTGAAATCATCCAACAGTCTGTGATTTTGCAGACGTCATATAATTGTATACACATCTCAAATCTGTCAGCGGTCAAACGATAATTGAGAAGAAATGTTTCAATCTGCAAATAACTGGGCAGTCCGAGAACAAATTTTAAAAATAATACTCTAAATTGGAATATTAATATATATAGAATGGCTGTAAATGAATGGCAAGCATCAGGTACACCGCTAGATGTGTGTGCGTGTGTGTGTGTTAGAGAGAGAGAGAGAGAGGAGAGAGAGAGAGAGAGAGAGAGAGAGAGAGAGAGAGAGAGAGAGAGAGAGAGAGAGAGAGAGAGAGAGAGAGAGAGAGAGAGAGAGAAGAGAGAGAGGGGGGGGAAGAGAGAGAGAGAGAGAGAGAGAGAGAGAGAGAGAGAGAGAGAGAGAGAGAGAGAGACAGAGAGAGAGAGACAGAGACAGATTGACACTGACACTCTCTGCGCCTGCCGCTTCACACAGCCGTCTGACTTTTACATTTCCCTTACTTATCCAGTTTCCTTCTCCTACTCACAGGGAAAGACTTCAATCAACCCTGCCATCCCTCCTGTCGAAAGACAAGGGACAGAGCAGCCGCTCCTCTCTCAGACACAAGGTGTGCTGCAGAGCACAGACACCCCGACAGCTCATCAGTTCCTCAGTTTGCGACAGCAGAGGCAATCAATCCCACTCTTCATCCAAGAGCAGGATATTTATTTCCAATACAACTGTTGCACTGAACCACAGACAATCTTTCCATTGTATTCTGTCTCAGTGCCCTACAGGTACAGACACAGGCCAGAGACCACATCCCTAACCACGAACATGGGAGGACAGAAACAAAAGCTTCGACAGACTCAGGGTGAGTTTAGAAAAGGCACGACATCTGGAAAATTCGGAACTGATGAATGTGGTGTGGGTGGAATTTAAGAAAATTTCTGGTAAGCACATGGGATTTGGTTAATGTACTTGTGTGGACTCAAAATTAATCAGCAGGTCAGAAAGAGAGAGAGGGAATAAACGGGTTATTGTCGATTTCAGAATCTGTGGCCATAGGGTGACACCGGTATTGATCCGAGTACCCAACTGCTCAGAGTCTACATCAGTGATTTGGATAGGGGAAAACATGCATTATATCCACGTCTATTGGTGCTATAGAGCTCGGCAGCAGGGTCAATAGTGAGAAGGGTGCAGAGTGTTTGGCGATGCAGGAAGAAGTGCATTAGAGAGGATGGACAGAATGTGAGCTTATGCCATTCCGAGTGAAACAAAGTAGAAAAGTAATTTAAACGAGGTGGCATAGTGATCTCCATCCCATTGGTTCACCTGCGTCACCTTCTTACTGGTCATTGTACAGGGCTACAACCAATACTTTTCATGGATCTGCCCACACCTAGCTTGCCTACATGTGTCTTTTTAAAACTGAATGTTCCTAACTAGTTAAATAAGGACACCCAGATAGAGACTAACGAGATTTTAAATTGCTAGGTCTGGCAGTTTATTCCTCCGAGAACGGTCTCAGATTTACCAGGTCACTACTTGAAGTTCCTTGTGACCACATTCAGTTGCTTTGATTAGGTTGTCCCAGAGGAAGAATCAGTTCAGTGTCCAGGCCGTTTACATAACAAACAGTTACTTGACTAAGAATCGTCTCGGGTTTAGCAGGTAATTACATGAAGCTTCTTGTGTCCACGTTTAACTGCTCTGATTACATTATCCCAGAGTACAGAATCAGTTCAGAGTCCACCGAATCGGGGGGAAACAAAGGCAACTGGTTTGTCTGCTACTCCTATCCTTGATTCAACTAAGGTTTCTTCTGGCCAAAGTCTCCCTCCTCTTAATCCAAAGGTATTTATCTAGGAAACATTATTTCCTCTCATTGTCTGCGCAAAAGATGGCAATGAAACCCGAATACGAGAGGAACGCTTATATTCTATAAACAATATTACATTTACGAACCAATATCATTCACCTACCTTATACCGGCAACTGACTCTGCTGTTTCTTGAAAGCATATCTTCGATTTCTCCCATTATTCAGTCTTCCATCTCCTCAGATTATATACATTGAGCAATGCAATTATCATGGTACATTAAATTAGTTTTACAGAAGCATATGATAGTATTTATATCGACGGATATATTTGAGCATTTGACCCCAATTCCAAAAAAATCACTCCAACAGCCTGGGTCAGTCAATAATCCATTTGCCTTATCAGCGCGTGTTTTAATTACTTAGTATGTTTAGTCCATTGATGGATTATCTCCCTCGCTTCCTCCATAACACGTGTCCAGTTTGCAGTCAAGTGGGGGATTGGTGGCAAGTCGGTCATAACATTGTCCACTTTAATCAGCTGTATCCGTGCATTGGATTTGGAAGTTCTACATCATTACTGTGTATAATTGAAACTTTGGCCATCCATTCCTCCTTTGTTAGACAGTATTACCTGTGTCCGATGAGAAGATATTGTTTGTTGTTCATTGAGCGCTTTCCGAGCAATATCACTGTTGATATGTTTGTCCGCTGCGCTGGCTCTGGAACAAACTGACTATGGCCCAGTCATGGTTAATGCCATCGCAACAAAATACATTACTCTATTCATGTTGCGGTAAACCTTTAATACACAACAGCGATTTCTGCTCTTATTTCCAGTTCGAATCTTAAATTATTTTAAGTCCTCATTTTCCTTTTTTTTCTAGACTATTCAATCCAGATTTTCAGTCGTCTTTCGACTCAAGGCGTCCATTTTCCCTCATCTAATTTTGTTTCGGAAAAGTCGGGACAAACACTGGGATATTTTCCTTCCCTATGATATTTTGACAAAACTGCCCTTGTTCTCAGGGTGAGGGAACTGACGATCATCCCACTGATAGGACGTGTCCCAGTTTTCTTGGAACAGTTGTTCCATTCTCAAGTCTCCTCAATTGTTATGTGCTGACAGTGATAACATCCCTGTTTTTCCCTCACCAATTTCAGCTGATTGCTATGGGACCACCCATTTTTATCTGGAGAAGTGACTTACCAGCGGGCTGATGAACTTGTTTTAGCTATAATGTCATTGGACCTTGCAAACAATCGATTTAAAATGAAGTAGGCTGTTGTTTTCTAATAATCTCTCTTTGTACTGAGAAATTCTAATAGCCTGCCTTTTGAGATAAAGTAGGCTTTACTCTGTTGCTTTTTCTTTGCCTTTTGGTTGGCTGCCACATAAGAGGCATTTTTCACAGTCTCTACAAATTGTTGGACCCACTTTTCTGAAAAATCTCCATCGATTTGGGTTGCAGACAATTTTAATTCTAACAACACCTCTGAACCTCTCATGTCCCTTCCTAT
Source organism: Hemitrygon akajei (assembly GCF_048418815.1). Lineage (NCBI taxonomy): Eukaryota > Metazoa > Chordata > Chondrichthyes > Myliobatiformes > Dasyatidae > Hemitrygon > Hemitrygon akajei. The sequence goes on along the minus strand of NW_027331990.1, from coordinate 1,898,221 downwards.
CACGAGTTTATAAGGGGTGTAGCCTGTTGAAGCTGCCACCGTATTCCTTAATATCATCGCAGAAGGCAAAACTACCTGCCCTGCTTCACGTTGTTGCATCATTTTGGAAATCATATTCTTTGGTGTTCGATTTATCCTTTCCACAGGTCCAATGGACTGTAGTCTATAGGGTATGTGATATATCTGTTTGATCCCTAAGAAAGCCATGACATCTTGCGTTACCTGGGCCGTGAAATGCGTGCTTTGCTCTGTTTCGATACTCTGGTGTAGTTCCCAGCAAGTGAATATCCTTTCCAATAAGATTTTTGCTGTGGTCTTTGTTGTGTTTGTGTTAGCTGGAGAAGTTTCCACCCACTTCTTACTCTAATTCGGATTTCCGATTTTTTAAGCAGGCGCAGTGGGCAACGCTTGTTTCGAAAATTTGATGCATGCTATGTTCCTATTTTCATTCCTACGTAATATTCGTTTTCAGTAACTCCATTAAAGGAGCTGCCTTTGTCGAAATTCCATCAATATGATCGCCATAGCAGCCTAACAGCCCCAGAGAAGACGGCAGTCCTTCAGTTCTCGGGAAGTAGGCAGTTTCATAATGAATTCTACTCTTCCCTTTTCAATTTATCTTTTTTCCCAATGTTGAGATCATTCGTAAATACCTCATCTCTCGTCTTGTTTACCCTTAGTCCGAATTCAAGTAATATTTTGCAATATTTTTGCCAATAGCTGATAATATTCCTGCTTGGTTTCAGTCTTTAAGAGTATGTCATCTACGTATTGCACCAAACAGTGGGCATTTGAAATTTGTTTTGAACCTTCCCCTAAGCACTGGGGAGATATAAATAAAATTATAGTACGCCTGTGGTAGGGCGGTCCATGTATACTGCTGATCCTGAAAGGTAAATAAAAACTTGTATTGATACTCTCGTTCTACTGGGATAGATCAAAATCCATTAATTATGTCTGAAACTCTGAACCATTGCACTCTTTCAATATGTTTGACTACTGTCTCCGGGTTAGTTGAAACACTTGGACCTGTTAACGGAGTTGCTTTATTCAGCTGCCGATGGTCTATTGTGAACCTCGAACTAACATCTGATTTCCTCGCTGGCCATATTCCTCACCTGCACTATTAACTCACCAGCCTTAGTACTTCAATTGTATTAAACTCGTATTAACTGACCTACACTTCCTTTGCTTTTTTTTCGGGGTGAGGGAGTGGGACGCCTGATCCTTGCAAATGCCCCCATTTTCTGTGCAATATTTTGCTGCACCTTCTGATCATTAGTCACGCAAATTTTGAATTTGTTTTCTGCACTTTGCACGATCGTCTGTGTTGCTTTTCCTTGCCGGTATGGATTTCCGAATCAGGTTTATAGCCCTTTGTAAATTGCTGCATTGATTTCTTAATGCTTCCATTCATCCTTCGCGACGTCGGCTGCGGCCTCTAGCTTCAGTGAACAAATCTGTTACTTTAACGGTGATGACGGGGTTTATTAAAACTGATAATATACAACAAAACGTTCATATCATCTCAATCCTATCTTTGGTCAGTGATTGGAGGTGAGAAAACGTTGAAGCCTTTGGAGGTTTGGTGATGTGTTGACGTCATCTTTTAGAAACGTTGAAGAATGATTTGCGGACCATAAATAACTTCCAGCCTCCCTTTGCTTTAGACTCGAAAGGATGTCTTAAATGCTGTATGATTCTAACCACAGATATTTGTTCACTGTTCAACACTTAAACGTTCTGCGACAGTTTAAAGTGTGAATGGACTGAGAATGTAAAATATTGCTCAAGGACCGGACATTTGTGAGTTCATTTGAAAGAGAAATAAGGTAATGCGTGCGTGAATGAAGGGAAGGCAGCTGTGTGATTGTTAGCATTGTATTGAAAGGATGTTTGAATTAAACTTTTCATTCACAAAAGGATCTCACTGTCTGCAAATGTCTGCTTCATTGGTTGAAATAAATGCCTTACCAACGTATTTCGATTGCGTTCTGGTGTTTCTTTGGTTTTGATTTCAGAGGGTGACACGGATTTCACAATGGCAAGGCGAAATCACGGATAAAATGATCGAGATATGAGTGTATCTGTTCCGGGTACGATAAAGCCGCTGTTCAATCATAAACTGATGTAAAACAAATTCGTGTTTACTTGAATTGGAGGCTTTCTGGGAGGCTGGTTCATTTGGAATGCAACAAATTTGGAAATTTCTCCGTAATTTCCGTCTCTAAGAAGCCTTTCCAATACCTTGTACACTACATACCGAAGACTCACTATTGGTTATTCTCAAGACTCTCCCTATTACACTCCTTGAACAAAGGAATGGCATTTACAATTCTCCAATCCTCCCGTACTACTTCTGTGACCAATAATGACGCAAATGTCATGTCCAAAAGTCCAGCAATATCTCCGCTCGCTTTCTCTAGTTACCTGGATTGCATACCTTCTAGCATCGGGAAATGGTTTACATTCATGTATTTCCAGTTTCCAGCTCGTAATTCTCAGCGTCTGCATGCCTCAGCACACCTGCCTTTTTTCGCTTGATCCACGGGTGAATACCGAAGCGAAGAATCATAAAGGACTTTCACTGCTACCTAGCACCCCAGAGACATTTTATTCGCTATTTCTTCTTTTATCTCTTATCTCTTCCACTCTCTCTCTCGTTATCCTCCTGTTTTTCACCTACCATGCCTCTCCCATGCTTTCTCAGGTCCCCTTTTAATTCTTCTAAGTCCATTATTAAATCCCTCTTGGCTACATTGTGGATTTTATAGCCCTGCATGATCCTTTCTTCCAAAGCCTTAAGTATATTTCTTTCTTCTTCTTGAAGAGGTGTTCCATATCTTTTATCATCCAGGGTTACTTTACTGGTCCATCCGATTCCCGCCTCAGTAAAACAAGCCAATGCTGAACCCCAACCAAGTGCTCCATGAACAATCTTCACATTTCTCTTGTACAGTTGAAGGAACGAATCGCTTCCCTAATTCGGCTCCCAGGTTCCTACACAATAGTATCAATAAAGAGCATTCCATATTGTCTGCTGCTATCCCAGAGTAAGGCCTGTCGAATAGCTATGCTCTATCGTTCTGAAATACTGACACGCGGAGAGATCAGTTACCTGACCCACTTCACTTTCTAGTATTAGCACAAGATGAACTGTTCAATAGTCCGTCTGCCCGCTACTTGTGCCAGGTCTCCTTCCTGTACACAACTGAGAAATTCTGTCACATCTAAACCTTTTAAACAGAGGAAATGCCGATGAATATAAGGAAGTTTAAGTTACTTGTGACAACAGCCGTGCTAAATTTAACAGCTGTGCAAAATCTATGTCTGGATCTGTCACTGTCTCTGTGTTGTTTTCGTTTTGGTGATCAGAGCTCTGTACAGATTACTCTCAAACGAGTGTTTCTTCCCTTCTTACTTCTTAGGTCCACTCACAGTCTATTAACATACAATCCTACCATAGTGTACTCTGTTTCCGCAACACTCTCCCTGTGTTTAAATGGCAGCCCTTTACTCTCTTTTACCCGACTATGAGCATTTGGAAACAACTGACCCCAAAAAGTCCGGAAGCCATTACACCCCTTGTGATTGAATTAAATTTATTTCTTACATCCTTCACATACATGAGGAATAAAAATATTTAGGTTACTTCTCACTAAATGTACAATGTGCAATCCTAGTAATTTATAATAAACAGAACAGTCAAATCAGTTTGATGACCTGGTGGATGAAGCTGTTCCGGAGCCTGTTGGTCCTTGCTTTTATGTTGCGGTAACGTTTCCCGAATAACTGTTAAACTAATAAATCTCTGCGATAGTTTGGACTTTAAGCATTTCAGGATGACCAGGCACATGATTGTTTGATGTTATGACATGCTTGCCAAGTTTACTGATTTTTTTAAACTATTTTATTCTAAAACCCCGCTGAATTGCAATTGGAGTGGGCGTTAACTACACAGATGACCATTTAACGTAAAAACATACTTCATTCCATCCTTCAGCTCTTGTCTGAATTTCCTCTGGGTCAGTGTATAGACACACGTATTGGTGCACACACTGAGAGTTTGCAGCATGTACCCAAATTGTTGTAGCATGTATACCGGGGAATTCAAATATTTATCCAGGTAATAGTAATTTTCCGTTTGCCATTTCAGGGAATGAGCTGTATAGGGCATCCAAAATAATATGAAATTAGCTGAAATTGCAAGCAATAAAATCATCGATGTTTTGCGGTTTGCCACCTCGGTATCTTTCTGTTTTTCGCTGCCCTTTCGAAGCTCACTGCGGACTCTATTTGCCGCAATTATATGTCTGACAGTTAACCCATTGAAGATAAGAATTAAGCCGATTGCTAGCAACGGTGTTAAAATGCCATCTAGTACCTCGATTCCTTTCCACACGGGTGAAGTTGCGTATTCAAGTGTGGGGACGCAACGCCAGGGCACGTTGTCAATGATGGCATAAGGTTCAACAGCAAAGTAAAACGGGACACTTTTCCCGCAGCTCACTATAACCACGATCACCATAACCACCGTTGCTGTTCTCTCAGTGCAGTATCGTTCCCCGAGCTTTCGACAACATATTGCGATGAAACGATCGAAGGTAAAACTGACCGTAAACCAAACAGAACAGTCCCTCGTCATAATAAGTAAAACAACTGTCACTGCGCATACAGGAGTGATGAGCAGGGATCTGGAATAAATGTAGATATTGTTGGTCCGTTCCACTAAAGCGAAAACTATAACCACCATCAGATCCGCTGTTGCCATTCCAACCAGGTAACGGGTGATGCATTTGGAGAGTCCGCATTTTCCCCGAGATAGGATCACAATCGCCGTCAAATTAACTGCAAGAAATTTGGAGAGAAAACAAAATATCAGCATAGAATTAACGTTAGCTGCAAATGTCTGACTGCCCAATTTTTTCCCCAATGCTACGCATGGTATGATTTTATTTTTTGGAAGTTGAAACCATAAATTGAATTTGTGCAGATTTTGGACAGAATTAGCTGTCGTTTTGCGACTTTCCGACAGATTAGAACTGGACATCTGATTCCCACGACTCACGTACCGGAGAAGTTCAATCGCTGCATAAACAGCACTATTTTCATTATTTGAGGTGAAACAGCTAAAGGTTTAATTGTAGTGAAATCATAAGCTTCAATGCATAGGTTGCAATTTAACGTTTTATGGAAGAACAGACCTGAGTGTTGATATTCGACTGGCCGGTCAGTTGAAAAAAAAAACTTCTGAACTAGAAATGCGTTTACTGTCACTTCAGAAATCCGAGCGAGCTGAAACTATAGAACTATGGCAATAGCGGCACCGACGCAATTGACAAAATAAATAAAAAAGAATCACATAGAAACAATATGGAAGCTGAATAACAAAACTATCAGATGTTTGAATCCTCAATTCTGGAAACAGATTTCTGACGAAGGTAGCATCTGTGCTCAGTAAAAGTCCAGACAGAGCAATTGAATGAAAGCAAGATGACGACGGGACCATACATAGAGTAACCAGCTCCAGTGTCTTACCAGGGATACCGATCGCTACAATTGCAGGATAGAAAACACCGGCGATGTAGTAAATCGCTGGATATCCCATATTCCGTCAGAAACAGCGTTCACTTGCACGAAACCTTCCAACTGCTCAAATGGATAGGTGGTAGGATTTACAGAGTTATATACAATTCAGCGTAATTCCACTGGGGCAATTAGTGTGGTTATCGCATCTGTCGCATGAGGCTCAACCAGCTACACAAAAGTGTTGCATTAATGTATTTTTCTGACTCTTTAACCGTGCCATGAATTCGTTTCCCCAATGGATGTTACAAGTTATTAACTTTTAAACAAAAGATAATACGAGCGTTACCAATGTACTTTCCAAGACATCCGAACGGCAGCTGCTGAAATGGGACATTTTCTGATCAGTGTTGTTTCTAACATAGACAATCATTCCCATTATTTGAGGTGAAATAGCTGAAGGGTTTATTTGCAGTGACATCATAAGATTGAATGCATAAGTTATAATCTAAAGGTTTACGGAAGAACAGACCTAAATGTCGATATTCGACTGACCGGTCAGTTGAAAAAACTTCTGATCTGAATATGAGACCACTGTCGGTTCAGAAAGCTGAGCAAGGTTTAACTATTGAATTATGGGAATATCAGCAGCAACGTAATCGACAAAAGAGAAAAAAAACACATACAAACAATATTGAAGCTGAATAACAAAACTATCAGATGCTTGAATCCTCAATTCGGGAAACACATTTCAGACGAAGGTAACATCTGTGCTCAGTAGAAATCCAAACAGAGCAACAGAATGAAAGCAAGATGACGATAGCACCATACACTGAGAGACCAGCTCCAGTACCGTACCAGGGATACCGATCGCTGCAACTGCAGGATAGAAAACGCCCACGATGTAGTAAATCGCTGGATATCCCATATTCCGTTAGAGGCAGCGTTCAGTTGCACGTAACCTTCCAACTGCTCGTATGGACTGATGGTAGGTTTTGCAGAGTTATATGCAATTCAGAGTGACTCCACTGGGGCAATTAGTGTGGTTATCACATCTGTCGCATGAGGCTCAACCAGCTACACACAAGTGTTGCATTAAAGTGTTTTCTCACTCTTTACCCGTGCCATGAATCGTATCCCCAAAGGATGTTACAAGTTATTAACTTTTGAACAAAAGATAATATGAACGGTACCAATGTACTTTCCAAGACATCTGACGTCAGCGGCTGAAATGGGACATTTTCTGATCAGTGCTGTTTCTAATGTAGGCAAACATCCTGAACAATCAACATGGCCAATCAGCTTCAAACACGTTTATTTTGTCCCATTCAGCCGAGCACATTCGCTTCTGACATAGAGGGCGGGACATCCGTTCGGCAGATGAAATAGGGAATCATTTATTGAAGGGGAAAATAGGATCATGGTTTTCTGTCTCCTGATTTAGTAATTTCGAGTAATCTGAATGATGAATGTCACAGTAACACCCGATGACATGTATTACAATAAAACATGTTATCTGTATGTTCTTCTGGGCTTATAAAAGAGATAGAGAGTAATATTCCAGGGGCCTTGGAGCCCAAGTTAGGAGCCCACACGAATTTAGATGCGGCTTGTGGACGGATTGACGAACGTTTTTTTCTCGATTAACAGAGAGTGGACGGTTGATTCTTTGTCTCTGACCAATGTAGTGCAGAGATTGGTGCTTGGCCCATTGTTTTCTATTATCAGGTATGTTAATGACACAACTGTCGATGTAAAAACTGAATCAGAAGAATTGCGGACAACTCCTAAGTTGGAGGCGATGTTGCAGCCAGTAACTGCATCCAAGCTTGTCGCTTGTCGTCGACTGGGTAAGAAATGTCCTGAAAAATGGCAGATGTTTTTCATACAGAGAAGTGTGAGATCGGCTGTGTTGTGAGGAAAGATACAACAGGTTTCGACGCACATACTGAAAATGTGGACTTTAGGGTGGTGGGGCCGTAGATAGAATATCGTGGGCTGTTCTGCCCACCTACTTGCAGTTTTGAAGTATCGGTAAGCTTAAAAGAGTGCAGCGATAATTTGAAAGGAAGAGTTGGGGAAATGAACGGGGTGAATGCACGCAGATTTTCCCCATCCAGGGTCTATACTATAGACACTATAGAGCGGGTGCGTGGATACTAGTGAGGGAGCACAGAGGAGATTTACAAGGGTGTTGCCGGCAATGGAGGTCGTACATTAGGAGAGCAGTTTGAGTGTATTTGGCCTTTTCTCCTTGTAGTAACGGAGGATGAGAGGTGATCTGATAGACGTGTATAAGATGATGAGAGCCATTGATCGCGTGGATAGTCAGAGTTTTCCCCCCTCAGAGCTGAAATGGCTAACACCAGGTGGCATCGTTTTAAAGTGCTTGGAAATAGGTACAGAGAGGTACCAAGGATAAGTGTAGCACACAGAGAGTTGCGTGTGAATGCACGGCCGGAGGCGTTGGTGAAAGCGGATACAATCGTGTATTTTAAGAGCCCTTTAGACAGGTTCACGGAGCTTAGACAAATAGAGAGCTATGAGCTCGGGATTGTCTGAATTTTTTACTGGAGGTTACATATTTGCCACAGAATTGTGGACCAAAGACCCATTAATATGTTGTCGATTTCTATGTTCTATGTTCTGTCCTTTGAGTGATTGTACAACGAGAGTTCATAGGCTTCGTTCGTCCTCTCTTTCCGCAGCTGTGACACTATCACACTCTCCTTGTGTTTAAAAGGCAGCCCTTTACTCACTTTTACTCGACTATGAGCAGTTTTAAACATCTGACCCCAAAAAGTTCGGAAGTCATTACACCCCTTGTGATTGAATTAAATGTATTTCTCACATCTTTCACATACATGAGGAATAAAAATCTTCAGGTTAGTTCTCCCTAACTGTGCAATGTGCAATCCTAGTAATTTATAATCATTTGTAATAAACAGAACAGTCAATACAACATAGAGAAACACTCAAATCAGCGTGAGTTAATCTGTCTGATGACCTGGTGGATGATGCTGTCCCGGAGCCTGTTGGTCCTGGCTTTTATGCTGCGGTAACGTTTCCTGAATAACTGTCAAATCTCTGCGATAGTTTGGAGTTTAATCATTTCAGGATGACCAAGCACATGATTGTTTGAAGTTATGACATGCTTGCCAAGTTTACTGATTTTTTAAACTGTTTTATTCTAAAACTCCGCTGAATTGCATTTGGAGTGGGCATTATCTACACAGACGGCCATTTAACGTAAAAACATACTTCATTCCATCCTTCAACTCTTGTCTGAATTTCCTCTGGCTCAGTGTATAGACACAGGTGTTGGTGCACACACTGAGAGTTTGCAGCATGTACCCATATTGTTGTAGTATGTATACCGGGGTACTCAAATATCTGTCCAGGTAATAGTAATTTTCCACTTGCCATTTCAGGGAATGAACTGTATAGGGCATCCACAGTAATATGAAATTAGCTGATATTGCAAACAATAAAATCATCGATTTTCTGCGGTTTTCCACCTCGGTATCTTTCTGTTTATCGCTGCCCTTCCGAAGCCCTCTGCGGACTCTATTTGCAGCAATTATATGTCTTACTGTTAACCCGTTGAAGATAAGAATTAAGCCGATTGCTAGCAATGGTGTTAAAATGCCATCTAGTACTTCCATTACTTTCCACAGGGGTGAAGTAGCGTATTCATTTGTGACGGCGCAACGCCACGGTATGTTGTCAATAATGGCATAAGGTTCAACAGCAAAGTAAAACGGGACACTTTTCCCGCAACTCACTAAAACCACAGTTGCCATAACTACCGTTGCCGTTCTGTCAGTGCAATATCGTTCCCCGAGCTTTCGACAGCATATTGCGATGAAACGATCGAAGGTAAAACTGACCGTAAACCAAACAGAACAGTCCCTCGTCATAATAAATAATACAACTGTCACTGCGCATACAGGAGTGATGAGCAGGGATCTGGAATAAATGTAGATGTTGTTGGTCCGTTCCACTAAAGCGAAAAGTATAACCACCGTCAGATCCGCTGTTGCCATTCCAACCAGGTAACGGGTGATGCATTTGGAGAGTCCGCATCTTCCCCGAGATAGGATCACAATCGCCGTTAAATTAACTGCAAGAAATTTGGAGAGAGAAAAAAAATATCAGCACAGAATTAACGTTAGCTGCAAATGGCTGACTGTCCATTTTTTCCCTAATGCTACGCATGGTATAATTTTATTTTTTGGAAGTTGAAAGCATAAATTCAATTTGTGCAGATTCTGTCCGTGCACACCGGCTGGACAATAATGGGCAGATTTAGCAGTGGGTTGGCGACTTTCCGAGAGATTAGAACTGGACATCTGATTCCCACGACTGACGCACTGGAGAAGTTCAATAGCTGCATAAACAACACCACTTCCATTATTTGAGGTGAAATAGCGAAAGGTTCATTCGTAGTGAAATCATGAGTTTCAATGCATAACTTGCAATTTAACGTTGATATTCGACTGGCCGGTCAATTGAATAAAATTCTGATCTGGAAATGTTCAGAAAGCCAAGCGACCTGAAACTAGAGAACTATGACAAGAGCGGCACCGACGCAATTGACAAAAGAAATTAAGAAAAAAAATGCATCACATAGAAACAATCCGGAAGTTCGATTGCTCCATAAACACCATCATTCCCATTATTTGAGGTGAAATAGCTGAAGGGTTTATTTGCAGTGACATCATAAGATTGAATGCATAAGTTATAATCTAAAGGTTTACGGAAGAACAGACCTAAATGTCGATATTCGACTGACCGGTCAGTTGAAAAAACTTCTGATCTGAATATGAGACCACTGTCGGTTCAGAAAGCTGAGCAAGGTTTAACTATTGAATTATGGGAATATCAGCAGCAACGTAATCGACAAAAGAGAAAAAAAACACATACAAACAATATTGAAGCTGAATAACAAAACTATCAGATGCTTGAATCCTCAATTCGGGAAACACATTTCAGACGAAGGTAACATCTGTGCTCAGTAGAAATCCAAACAGAGCAACAGAATGAAAGCAAGATGACGATAGCACCATACACTGAGAGACCAGCTCCAGTACCGTACCAGGGATACCGATCGCTGCAACTGCAGGATAGAAAACGCCCACGATGTAGTAAATCGCTGGATATCCCATATTCCGTTAGAGGCAGCGTTCAGTTGCACGTAACCTTCCAACTGCTCGTATGGACTGATGGTAGGTTTTGCAGAGTTATATGCAATTCAGAGTGACTCCACTGGGGCAATTAGTGTGGTTATCACATCTGTCGCATGAGGCTCAACCAGCTACACACAAGTGTTGCATTAAAGTGTTTTCTCACTCTTTACCCGTGCCATGAATCGTATCCCCAAAGGATGTTACAAGTTATTAACTTTTGAACAAAAGATAATATGAACGGTACCAATCTACTTTCCAAGACATCTGACGTCAGCGGCTGAAATGGGACATTTTCTGATCAGTGTTGTTTCTAACATAGACAATCATCCTGAACAATCAACATGGCCAATCAGCTTCAAACAGATTTATTTTGCCCCATTCAGCGGAGCACATACGCTTCTGATATTGAGGGCGGGACATCAGCTCGGCAGGTACAATAGGGTACAATTTATTGAAGGGGAAGATAGGATCATGGTTTTCTGTCTCTTGATTTAGTAATTTCGAGTAATTTGAAAGACAAATGTCACAGTAACACCCGATGACACGTATTACAATAAAACATGTTATCCGTATGTTCTTCTGGGCATATAAAAGAGATAGAGAGTAATATTCCAGGGGCCTTGGATAATAACAAGTTAGGAGCCCATACGGATTTGGATGCGGCTTGTGGACGGATTGACGAAAGTTATTTAATGTAGTGCAGAGATTGGTGTTTGGCCCATTGTTTTTTTAAAAATCATGTATGTTAATGACACAACTGTCGATGTAGAAAACGGAATCAGAAGAATTGCAACGACTCCTAAGTTGGAGGCGTTGTTTCAGCCAGTAACTGCATCCAAGCTTGTAGCTTGACGTCGACGAGCTAAGAAATGTCCTCAAAAATGGCAGAAGGCATTTAATCCAGGGAAGTGTGAGATGGTCTGTGTTGTGAGGAAAGATACAACAGGTTTCGACGCGCATATTGAAAATGTGGACTTTAGTACGGTGAGGCCGTAGATAGAATATCGTGGGCTGTTCTGCCCACCTACCTACAGTTTTGAAATATCGAGAAGCTTCAAAAAGGGCAGCGAGAATTTGAAAGGAAGAGTTGAGGCAATGAACAGGGTGAATGCACTCAGATTTTCCCCATCCAGTGTCTATACTATAGACACTATAGGGAGGGTGCGTGGATACTAGTGAGGGAGTGCAGAGGAGATTTACAAGGGTGTTGACTGGAATGGAGGTCGTGCAATAGGAGAACAGCTTGAGTGTATTTGGCCTTTTCTCCTTGTAGTAACGGACGGTGAGAGGTGTATAAGATGATGAGAGCCATTGATCGCGTGGATAGTCAGAGTTTTCCCCCTCTGGGCCAAAATGGCTAACACAAGGAGGCATCGTTTTAAAGTGCTTGTAAATACGTACAGAGGGGATACCAGGGGTAAGCAACAGAGTGCTGCGTGTGCAAGGAATGCACGGCCGGTGGTGGTGGTGAAGCCGGATACAATGGACTCGTTTAAGAGCCCTTAAGACAGGTTCACGGAGCTTGGAAAAATAGAGGGCTATGCGCTCGGGATAATCTAGAGAGTTTTATAGTGCAGTTTACATATTCGTCACAGAATTGCGGACCAAAGAGCCTCTAATATGTTGCCGATTTCTATGTTCTATGTTCTACGTTTTAAGTGATTGTACAACTAGAGTTTATAGGCTTAGGGAGAAAGTTGAAATATGCAAGAAGTGTATGTAGCAGAAGTTATTCCGTCAGAGGATCGAACGAGTGTGGAAGGAACTGCAAGCGTAACTGGCAGATGCAGATTCAACAACATCATGTCAGTGAAGGTTGTGTAGGTACGTGGATGAGAGAGGAACAGAGTGTGCAGATAAATGGGGCGAGGTGAAAAACCGCAGAGGGTTGACCTAGATGGACGGATTTCTTTGTCGTAATAATATGTGACTTTATGACTGTCTCTGTCGCATTTACCTATTCAGTGTCTTCTCACTTTCCACTTCATCACTGGTCTAAATATGTGAAGAGCAGAGGGTGTTTTCAAGCTCACCCTTCAATCTCATTTCCTTCTGTTCTTCAAGTATAAACTACTCTGTGCCGATTGCAGAATTCGTACCGATGAGCGTTCCTCGACTTATTGGAATAAAAAACGTGTCATCATTCCGTATCCAGTGTGGAACCCGTACCAATGTGCAGCCCTCGGTTGTCTGGAGAGTCTTACTATCTATCGTGGAACTGGTATCGTTGTGTGATGTGCGGAAACTGGTATCATCACTCTGGGCTGAATCACCACTCTGTACCTATCGTGGAACTGGTATCGATGCGCGATGTGCGGGTTTGTTATCATCACTCTGGGCTGACTCACCACTCTGTATCCATCGTGGATCTAGTATCGATGCGCGATGTGTGGGTTTGTTATCATCACTCTGGGCTGACTCACCACTCTGTATCCATTGTGTGACTCGTACCAATGCGTGTCCCTCGACCTCTTTGAACATATCTCAGCGCTGATATAATGCTTTCCCTCTCACACTTTGAATACGATTTGTGAGGCTGATTGCAGTACTCTTTCCGTATGATTCACCTTTTCATTTAAAGTGCTGCTATCAGTAACTCGGACGCAGTTGCCTTTAGTTACGACAGCTAGTCATTTCAATTCCTAGTCCGTCATTTCGTTGTCCACTGAGCCATTAATCAATACATCCGGTTAATTGAACAAAACATTAACGCTCGTATTAATTTTGTTGACTTCTGCGATATTTGTGTTGTTACCAGGGCAGTATTTATTGTCTGTCTCCAATTGCTCCTCCGATGGCAATGATTAACTTCTCTTTTATAGGACTGCAGCCTTTCAAGCAGCGAATGGGAAGACACAGTGAGTAACAGTGACGTGCGGGGATATACTTCTCCTCAAAGCAGATTTCTGAATCACACGTGGACTCGGAGATAGCGAGTTCCCCTACAACGACGGTCCATGCTCAAACGCTGGAGATGCTGTCTGGACGAGCACTGAACACGGTACACACTGCAGAATGAAATGTGATGAAGCGGGGTCCTTTGCTGGATGACATCAACATTCCTATTGATTTACTGAAGATTATGTGAGGAATATTCCATTATACTCTTGTTCCTTGCCAACTGTTGACAACAGGCACGGTATTTTAAGAGGCGAGTGACAGAGCTGGTCTCCAACGGGAATCTTTGAATCCTGTTGCAAGGCAGTTTCAAACTCATTTTTCCAGTCTACCTGGGATTCACTGGGCTCCGACCGACCGCAGATCTATCTGGATAGGAACACCAGTGAATATTCACACGTTCATTCGTTAATGCAAAAAGCAGGGATTTTAAAGGGTGAATGCGATGTGATAGTTTTCCACAATGCGGTACCGGAATCTATATTGGGACTCACCACTGTGGGATGATGGAGGACATGTAGATGCAGGTACGGCACTTGTAACGCCTACAGTGATAAGTGCCAGGAAGGAGTTTAGTTCGGAGGGATAGTGGACAAGAAAGTGACATAATACCTGTAGAAACCGCAGAAGGGGCTGGTGGCCGAGTTGGGAATTGTATCGTCGTAAGCTCTCGTTGAAGACGGAGGATGGTACGGAGGAGGATTGCTGGTGTTGTGTTGGGTAACAACATAAAGACCTTTTTTTTTCTCCAGCTATAGGAAATCATGGAGAAGGTGCAGAGGAAATTTACAACGATGTTGCCTGGATTAGGGAGCATGCCTTATGAGAATAGGTTGAGTGAACTAGGCATTTTTTCCTTGGAGCGACAGAGAATGAGAGGTGACCTGATAGAGGAGTATAAAATGATCAGTGGCTTCGATCGTGTGGATAATCAGAGTCTTTTTTTCCCCAGGACTGAAATGGCTAGCACGAGGCCGATTCAATGGGATCTTTTTAGGGACTCCTGGATAGGGGCATGGAGCTAGGAAAAATAGCGAGCTATATGGAACCCCCGGTAATTTCCAAGGTAAGTACACTTTCGGCAGAGCTTTGCGGGACGAAGTGCCTCTATTCTGCTGTAGATTTTCTTTGTTTCTATGACGCTGGAAGAAGGTAAGAGTAAATTCCTCAGAAGGTGAGACACAGATATGGAGAAATACTCACCCGTTTTAAAAGAAGGCAGAATCATGAGAGAGGCGATAGGAGATAGGAGATGAGAGAGATGATATATGAGGTGTCATATACCTCATATACCGTCTGGGTAGCCTCTAGCCCCTTGGTATGAACATCGAATTCTCCACCTTCCGGTAATTCCCGCCCTCTCCCTTCCACCATCGCACTTTACCTCTGCCTCCTCTTCTTGCTGCCTATCACCTCTCTCATGATTCTGCCTTCTTCTACTACCCATAGTGCTTTCCCCTTTCATTCCTTCTTTACCTATCCGGCTTTTCCTCCCCCACCGCTTAATCTTTCCTCTGATTGGTTTTTCACCTGGCACCTTCCACCCTCCACCCACCTTCTTTATAGGGCTCCTGCCCCCTCCTTCTTCAGTCCATTTGAAGGGTCTCGGCACGAAACGTTGAATGCTCCTTTCAACGGATGCTGCCCGACCTGCTGAGTTCATCCAGCTTGTTTGTACGTGTTGATTTGACCACAGCATCTGCAGTGTACTTTGTGTTTACACATGCTTGTCCCGTTCCCTCAATTCTGCAATGTTATTATCACATGTCATTCGGTCCCAGGATTTCATACACAGAGAGTATCACTGCTTGTCCAGAACCATCTCCAAGTATGCTAGGAAATACATTACTTGTCCAATCTCAGGACAGACATAGTGAAAACAAGATGTTTGACCATTAAACCATATCAATATCTGTCTTTAAATAAAATGTTCTTCAGAAGAATCACACGACTGGTGATGATGCCCTGTAATCAACGATCAGTTCGTCGCTAGATTGAATATGTATTTATTTCTCAATGCCCGGTCCCTTGCAGCAAATAAAAACACAAATTACAACCTGCAGAATCAATACCTAAAATGTGTAATCATTAATGTAATTTATAGTGCCCTGCACAACAGGAGATGACTATGTGATGTGGGCAGAATCTCCGTGCAACTTCTCGCTCAGAGGAGAGAGTTGTACGGTCAATGTACCAACGAGTGGCCGAAACATCAGTGGGCGTAAAGACAGTTAACCTCTGCTTTTGTTGTTATTTTCGTACACATATCCGGTGTAACTCAGCGGATAAGGAGGAATATTCATTCTTTTTTTCTGTCATCACATTGGGTCGTGTTTCGATTTCGAGGCACCCGCACATTCTTTTATTATTATTTCCGTATGTCTAAATGAAAATCGTTGTTATTTATATGCAAGTCTCGTTACACTCTTATATTTAGTCAGTCAGCATGAAAAAAATGGGGATATTGTTCAGTGGGTTCTCGGATAAAGAACCGCAATGAGGAGAATAGGTACAGTTTGTATTCAGTGGGTTCAGATAATGGAAACCACCGGGGAACAAGAGATTGCCGAGTCTTCATCAACTTTACACAGCCGATATGATTTCCTCTATTGTCTAATACCAGGAATAAAATAGTGAATATAATTGTTAAAATACCCTGTATACATGTAAACATATGTTACGTATGTAAAAAAGAAACCTTTGAAAAAATGTGCTGTTTGCTGCAAATAAATGTATATGATTTTGTTGTTGCAAGCAGTTGGTGCAGAACAACAGGAGAGATTTATTACACATCACTAGTCAGCTTAATCACAGTCAATGTGAGATGTAGTTAACCCGTTATGAATCGGCACTTGCAGGATTGCTTGATACGCTCAGTTACATGTTTGTGTACAATAAAATTGAGACAGATTTTAAAGACTTTAAAATAATTTGTAAATATATCTCGGATGAGATAAAACATTGCAAAGAACAGAATGAACTGGTCTCTGCAGGATGAGCCGTAACCTGAAACACGTGCGGATGAATATGCACAAGTTCCACAAGGTGAGAGATGTAAACAGATTGAGGAGATACCATTCTTGTTCAGCTCTTTTCCTTTTCCTCCTGTCATTTCCCTCCTTCGTACACATATTTTCATTTTAGATTCAGATTCAGTTTATTGTCATTTAGAAACCACAAATGCAATGCAGTTAAAAAAATTTGTAAGAATAAACGGAATTTGGTAGATTTACACTGAAGTTCAAACATTGTTTTGAACTATCCGTTCAAATTTAAATCATGTCTCGGAATCACGGATCCGTGGAAAGAATCGGGAGTTGCAGAAATATGTGCGGCTTGTATTCAGTGGCGAGAGGTAATGGTCTGAGAACAGAAAAGTGTTTTCATTGAATCACTTGCTGAGCAATGATGTGTGGAGCTTTATATTGTACAACCGAACTTTACTGCGGTTTTCTGTCATTATGAATATTTTAAACGCTGTTTTCCAGAGAAATTACTGCCACACACTGACAATGTCATTGCTGACCATGATGATGACGACACTGGTAATCCAGGCCCATTACTGACCAGACTAATAATACTGCATTGTCTCTGCAGACAAACAGTTTGGAGAATCATTTACGAATGGACATTGATTTAAGGTGACGAGAGAGAATTAATAGGAAGCGGATGGATCAATTTGACCATGTAAGTGTGTAAGTATATAGAAAGAGGGACCCGAGGATGTGTTTGACGTATACATTTTCACAACATTCAAAATGTAATTCGACAGTCCATGGATAGGAAGAATTTAACGGGATAAGGCTCATAAAGGAGCAAATGAGGATAACTTAGATGGCACGAACCGCTTTGGCCGCCGTTTCTAACTAAGATTGTTTACTTTAACAACTGGAACGTTAATCCCTTCTGTGATTCTGTGCTCGAGTTGTGCTTCATTTCCGATTTCGGGCATTTGCGGCAGTTGGATTTCTGTGGTCTTTCCTGGAGGGCAAATTATGCAAAATCACAGCGTTTACAACTGAGGTTTTGTTACTTGTCACTATATACAAGGTCGGTTTGAAGAACGGGACTGATGCATCTGGAGAAAATCTGTCCTCTCACCCTACATCTTTGCATCTAAGGGAACAGCATCAGGTGCCATTCTCCGGAGCTTTTTGTACAGCTGTGGTGTGGGATCATGTACGGGGTCTGTTTTAAAGAAAGTATTTTAAACCCTTTCCATTTTCCTTTCTGAATCAACAGCTGCATGTATTTACAATGAAATAACGCACCGTGGAACTGGTGAAGACCATGAAAGTACATTTTATCAGAATGACATGCAATCTACTCATCATCCACTTGAAGCAAATCAGGGAAAGAAAGCTTGTAAAGAATACCTATCGGCCATGCGGTGAGCTGACCCATTGAAGACTGGAGGGAAACCACTTGAAGAAAGTTAAACACGCCAAAGCACATTTATGCTATCGCCACTATGTGTTTCTGGCACAAGGTTTCGTTACATAGTTTTAGACGTAACAGGTAAACACAAATGTGATTTTGACTAATTTCCTATTTCCTTTTAAGGTCATAAGAGAAAAAAAGTGACATATTGCATTCTTCCTTTAATTACAATTTTCTTCTATGTTAAATGTGATATCTGCCATGTTATGTGTTCATACATGTCCCGATACGTTTTGTGTGTAATTGAAAAATTCCTAGTAACAGGAACATTTATCCTCCCAAATTTTGCTCCACTACTCTTCCAATCAGGGGTAAACATTTCATGTCATTTCATGGAATATAATTAACGCCATTTCAGGGGTTGCTGTAATAGCACCGGAGGGATGTCTTCTCCATTTAACACGGTTACCCTTTAGTCTGTCAGGAAATACAGAGGAGGCTTGAGGAAAAATGAGAGCAGCGGAGCGGATTCAGCGGGGAGCGATAACTTCCATGACAGATCACAAAGTGATAAAGCTGAGTAACAGCAGAAACCACAAAACAAGGGGCAAGGGAAATTAAACACCATTTACAACTAGTAAACGTTCTGCAGGTCGGGTGAAAGCTAAAAACTACTGTTTGAGGCCAACCTGTTCTATAAGTGAACAAGGATGGTCTTTAAGAACTGGGTTAAGTAGGCTGCAGATCATGTGTATGGAACGGGTGGCAGGTGAATTCTATCAGCTGGGTGGAGAAAATAATATGTCAGCGTGAGAAGTCCTGATAGAAGCCCAAACACCAGCACCCTCCATGGCCGGTCCCCTAAGGCCTTAGCCGATATGGATACGTCTGTTAGAACTCATTGATGAACGATTCATTGATTAGGTGCTGCTACGAAGGAGGAGATCTCGTGTTTGGCAAGTGAGGCAGAAGACACTGATTACTAAAAGCTCAATACTCATTTACTTACCAACAGCAAGAACTGTGACATTGCTTGCAGCAGGAAGACAGATCCTGATTTCGTCAGAGAACATCCGCTACCTGTTTATATTTCAAACTCTGACAAAAATTGGGAATATTTCGTGGGATTTAGAATTTAATCAGATGCCATGTGCTTAACAGAATTTGCCACGCTCACGCGTCGACAAGTTATCTTTGGTTATTTTATGCATTTGTTTTAGTATTGCTGAATATAGGGTGAAATTTAGGCATTTCCCGATGGTCAGAAAATCGTAAAAAGGATCCCGAAATTACAGTAAATGTAATTCTCCTGACGTGGACATTGTGAGCAGAAGCAATCCATAATATTGCACTTCACTCTATCGGGCACGTTCATGTTACTCAGTCTGACAGCATTTGTGAATCATTTTTTTCCGCTTTTCCGCCATGTTTTCAGGTCCAGACCATAATTCCCCGCAGATATCATTGAACAAAGGGAAACCTGCTCACGCCCCTCACTTCCTGTGCAAACATCGTTATTTAAGCATTTACCCACACTAAATTCAGAGAAGAGCCAATGATTTTGATAATGCCTCCTTGCAGGATTATTTTGACATTCACCAAGAAAAATGAAAGTCAAGCCATGTTGTTGGTGTGTTCGGTTCCATTTCATGCCCGCTGTTATAACTTGCACCATTCTATTAAGAATCCTGATTGTTATTGAGGAAAAAAGTGACATCGAAACAAGGTGATTAATATCCCCCTGACAAATTGCACCATTTATGCATTTTATCGTATGAATCTACTTAGTGTATTGTAAGACGGAAAACTGTTCAATGAGCAGAATCGAAGAGAAATGAATTCTAAGGCAAAACTTGCATCGGCGCCACCGCGGAGCATTGTCAGAGTGTAGGAGAGTCTAGATAGACGTGTGGTTTACCCTAGTTTCTTGGGAAACTACAAAATTTCAGTCGGTAGATCAATTGTTCCATTTAATATCAGAGAAGCTATACAATATAGAGCATCAAATTCTTATTCTTCACAGACATCCAGTGGAACAGGTGCCTACGCCAAAAGATGAGAGGAAGTTTTAAAAAATGAACCCACAAGTGTTACCGTATTCGCCCCCACACGCACAAGCAGCAGCAAAGTATCGACCGTCCCCTTCACCATTTATTGTAGTAAAATGCACCAATTCCCTTCCACCAACCAAGCAATATCAATGCCCCAGGAAAATCCATGATCTGTACTGTAAGAACAATTATTACCACATTCTGTTCTCTCTCTCTCTCTCTCTCTCTCTCTCTCTCTCTCTCTCTCTCTCTCTCTCTCTCTCTCTCTCTCTCTCTCTCTCTCTCTCTCTCTCTCTCTCTCTCTCTCTCTCTCTCTCTCTCTCTCTCTCTCTCTCTCTCTCTCTCACTCTCTCTCTCGCTCTCTTGCAGGTTCAGAGGGGAAACTAATACAATGACAAAAACAAAAACAAATTCAATGACGTAAGGCGTTAAAGTTTGTTGCGTCGCTTTTTTTCTGATTTCTCCGATTCAAGAATCATCAACACAACCGCTCCCACCAGCACGAGAAAGAATGAAAAATATACTCAATTGTTTTACTGTAATTTGTGAAGAAACCCCATGAATACGTTTATAGAATCTGCTCCTACATGCTAATTCATGTTAACCTCGGTTGGCTTATCGGATCAGTTAACTGAAGCTGAGTTGGCCCTGATTGAAAATTCAGGTTTGAAGATCGTAGCTGATACTGGACGCAATCGAGTGTCCATGGTATACTTCACGCGTTCAATAATCTTTGTCTTCATAGCAACAAAAGCAGTATCTGCGTGAACCGCCGCTCAAAACTGTCCAGAATTCAGTAAGGCCGTAATAGACATTTCGAATTTTGACTCAGGTCCCATAGCTCGCTGGTTAACGGATCAAATGTCCCGAACATTTACTAATGACATGGATCACGTCAAGTCAAGCCACTTTTTATTGTAATTTCGACCGTAACTGCTGGTATAGTAGACAGTAAAAACGAATCCACGTTTGTCAGGACCATCGTGCGACAGCTCCGTATAGATCCCACACCACAGTTGTACAAAAAATTGCAGAGTATGGCATCTGATGCTATTCCCTTGGATACAAGGAAGTTGGGTGAGAGGACACGATTTATCCAGATGCATAAGTCCCGTTCTCCGAACTGACCTTGCATATATTGACAAACAAAATGACCTCCTCACTCGTAAACGTTGCATAATTTGCCCTCCAAGAAAATTCACAGAAATCCAACTGCCACAAGTGACTGAACTCTGAAACAAGGGACAACTCATGCACACAATCGCAGAAGCTATTGATGTTCCAGTAAATACGGTAGTCTTAGTAAATGGATGTAGATAAGGCGGTCCAAGCGGTTCGCACTATCTAAGCTATCCTTATTTGCTCCCTTTTTGACGTTATCCCGTTAAAGCATTCCTATCTATGGGCTTTCCAATTACATTTTGAATGTTCTGGAAGTGTGTACCTTAAACACACACTCACGCAGCTCGTCCCATATACTTACTCACTTCACTGGCCAAAAGTGGTCTCTCCACTTCCTATGAATTCTCTTTCCTCACATTAAGTCAATGTCCATTAGTAAATGATTCTCACTGGCAAGTCCGCAGGACAACAGTATTATTAATCTGGTCAGTGATGGGCCTGGATTACTAATGTCGTCATCATCATGGTCAGCAATGACATTGTCACTGTGTGTGCAGCAATTTTTTCTGGAAAAGCAGCAATAAAAATATTCTTCATGACAAGAAACTGCAAAAAGTTCAGCTGTACATTATGAAGCCCTACCCAGTACAGGTATGGCCTCTGGAAAGTCAGCTCAGATGCGATGTTGAAATACCGGACCAAACATTATCAACACGGAAAGGTGCTTATGACTTTGTCGATATTACGGAAACATGGCTGAAAGACGATTGCAGTTTGGAGCGTAAAATCAACAACACCCTATCTATCTAAAGACAAGCAGATACATAGAGAAGGAGCAATGATCCTGCTGGGAAAACAAATGACATCTAATCATAAGAAAGATGTGTCATTGGATAGGAAGCCGTGGAAAGCGTGTTTATAGAGTTAGGGAACTGCAAGGTAAGGAGACCCTGTTGGCAGTGACGGTCATCCGAACAGTAGAGAGGATGTGGTCTGTAAATTATAGCGGAAGATGGAAAAAAAGACAAGTCAAAAAGGCAATATAAAGTTCGTCAGGGCAGATTTCAAAATGCAGACAGATTGTGAAAACAAAGTTGATGCTCGATCTCAAAAGTTAGAATTTATGGAATTCCTCCAGGATGGCGTTGTTGAGTAGCTTGTGGTTGAATCCACTGGGGTGGTGGTAGGGAGGGGGGGGGGGGGATGCTCAGTAATTCTGGACTGGGCGTTGTGCAATGTACCGGATATGATTAAGGAACATATGATGAAGGAACCATTGCTTTCGAACGCTATGCATTATAAGCAAAGTATTTACTTCGCACAGCAAGCCTCGAAATAATTCTGACAGTAATCAGCAACATGACGTTGACCTTATTCCAACAAATGCTAAGTAAAAAAAAAAAGTTCAGCGAAAAGATTTTGGAATGGACTAATTTGTGCGATAATCTCAATGCAGAGGGCAAGAGCAACCTGTGTTTTATAAGGGGGTTTGGGCATCGGCATTTGGGCCTCCTGGCTCTATGAGATCTGCCGTTTGTTACGTCCAACACCCAGTTGCACAGTGCTATAGTTAGATCGAGGTGTAGGGGTATATTTACCAACGTCCGTGTGACAACAGTTTTGAATGTTGAACTAATATTCATAGGTTGCATTTTGATATAAATCTCCTAATTTTTTAGCTGTGTCAAGGCCAGATGCAAATATTTGTGTTTATCCAATGTAACAGCACTGGAGTTTTTGACATGTTCCATGACCAGCTGAACAATGCACTACATGATTATAGCCGTCAATACCGCCGGGTGTTGTCGCTTTTTGCTGTAGGTGTAGAGTTATTTGATACCATGATTATTGTGGTTTATTTGAAGCATGAGGGGACGGCAGCCTGGATGAGTAAAACGTTGAAGATGTTGTTGAAGACCCTAATGAGTTGATCTGCACACTCTCTGAGTATGAGGTCTGGGATGCTGTCTGGCATGTCAAACTTATGGGGATCGACTGCTTTTCTTGCACCTGCTGATGTTTCAGAAACTGGCTGGTTACCCAGGGTTGTGGGTGACAGATTTTGTTGTTAGCGTTGTGTTGCTCGCAGAGAAGTTTTCTGGAGCACAGAGAAGGACGCATCATTGCTACTATCGTGTCTGGTTTTCGTTGTGTAGTGAGTGATGCCTTGATGCTTAGCCATATATTCTGATGATCGCTATCAGACACATCTACATGAAATTGTTGAGAGTAAGTGACGTTCACCCTCTTGAGTGCAAAGGCGAGGTTCTTGATGGCAGTTCTGATCACAGTTTCCCACATGACGCGAAGGCAACTCTCCGTGCATTTAGCAGATTGCACACGGTTTTTCAACCAGTGCTTCGACTTGGAAGTAGAGATGATTATTCAACAAGCACCAACACCACACTTAGTCATCTACACACGTACTAATACAGCGGATGACAGATGAGGCATACTCTTCAACGTCTGTGCCTTCTTAGTTTGTGCCAGCCCTTGAACATCTGCCAGGGAGCATTTCAAGGTAGTCCTGAAGCATTAAAATTATCTCATTAAGCAATAGAGTGGTCGTCTTATTGACTGGTTTCTCATTTTTCAGCAGGGGTTGGTATGGTAGAACTAACATTGAGAAGATGTAGTCAGATAGGCCCGAATGAGAAACTGGAATGTAAGTACCAATTCAGTTTGCATAAACATGGTCGACTCTGTTTGTTCCTATTGTGTCCATGTCGACGTGTTTGTCATATCCCTGTAGGCCATTTCACAGTGACACAATGAACAAAAAATAGAGGAGTATATTTGTTCATTGACTTGCAGCTTATGTTGTTGGCGACGCTGTCACAATAAAGAGCTCAGCAACCTTCTCTTTGCTGCATAAAAGCTCATTGACCGACTCAGCAGTACAAAGAGTTACTTGGTAAATTCTGTAGTACTGATCGCCAGCTCACATGGAAAATGGGATATCCGGCGAACTACTACATGGTGAGCATCTACTATCCGGTAATTGCAACGGTTGGCTTTCTTGGTAAGTTGCTAGAGCTGGCTTTGATGTATGTTATTACAACTGATTTCGGTATCTGTTCAACTGTAGCTATGAGCCCTAACATATGTTCTGCCTTCACTGATGGGCGTTTACAGATTTTCCGGATCTTTTTTTTTTTTGTTTTGCGAACTCGTAAAGCCGGGTCTACCGGGGTGCAACGGGGGAGCTCTGATGGACTGAGTTTCCGCTGTCTGTTTCCAAACTGTCGTGGTTCGGCATGGGAACAGCAGACAACGAAACAATCAGAAATTTACCACGGAATGCAGAACAACTAATGAACAACTTTCCGTTAAGACATTGTTTTTTTATTTCCCTTCTTTTTTTGACAGTTAAAATAATGGCGATTGTGATCCTTTCTCGCGGAAAGTGTGGACTCTCGAAATGCATCACACGTTACTTGGTGGGAATCGCGACAGCGGATCTCATAAGGGTTGTCTTTACTGCCATCATGCAACAGTGTAATAAAATTTATAATGACGCTGATTTCTTGTTTATTCATCCAATTTGCACCCTGATGCTTGTACTCAGTATTGCCATCACGGACTGTTCTGTTTGGCTGACAGTCGGATTCACCTTCGATCGTTTTGTTGCGATTTGTTGTCAAAAAGCTACGTGGACGATACTGCACGGAAAGAACGGCGACTGCATTTTACAGACTGTTGTTGTGGTGAGCTGTGCGAGGTGTGTCTCGTTTTACTTTACAGTGGAGCCAGAGGTCATAATAAACAATGTTCCAAGGCGCTGCGTCTTCACGTCTGAATATTTACCGTCACCAGCGTGGAAAGATTACGAGTTATTTGACAGTATCTTAACACCGTTATTAACAATTAGTTTTAATCTATTGTGTAACGTTTTAACAGTCAGGCATATTGTTTTGGCAAATAGAGTCCGTCGAATTCTCAGGAAAAATAGGGCCAATCAAACTGATCCAGAACTGAAGAACCGGAGAAAGTCAATGATTCTGCTGTTTGCTCCATCAGCCAATGTCATCATACTCTGGTTTCCCTTTGTGGTACACTCCATGAACTGGCAAGTGCAGAATTATTCTGACACGGACAAATGTTTGAATACCCCAGAATTTCTCCTGCAGCAAGTTGGATTCATGCTGAAATTCCTCAGTATCTGTGCCAACACGTGCATCTATACACTTACACAGAGAAAATTCAGACGGGAGCTCAAAAATGGAGTGAAATATCTGTTCACGCTAAGGGGACGGTGCTAGAGAGATCGTGCACCTAAAATTTGGAACTTGTCTGTAGATTCTTATGAATGGTGTATATTATTCGGTCATTTAGTCAGATATTTAGCAGACAGGAGTGTGATTTTTCCGAAAAGAGAAAGGAGTCAAGCCAATTTGTTTAAATAGTAAATCCTTGTAACGGAACTGCTGGTCGCGAGATATTTGTGTTTAATTTTGTCGCGGTATTGCCGGTCTCCATTCCAATTCATTAGTTATCTGCAACATAAGTCCACATGGAATGTTGTACGAGTGTGAACAAATTAATTATCACAGTGAAAGCGAAGTCAGTCGAAGGAAGCCTGAAAGCTTATGATATCCATGGAAGTCTTGACATAAGTACCTTCTGTTCAGGGTGGTGGCGTTGGAGAGCTGGGGAGAAGGGTTGCCGTGGGTCTACGGTGGTTGCACTACCCTTAACAGAAGGGAATTGTAAAACAAAACATTAGATAACGGGATCCCAGATCTAACCCAGAACTGCACATGTTTTTCAGTATTTGTGAAAAAAATTGGGAGGGAGATCCAAGCGTTAGAAAAGCCAACATTGCTTGAGAAGCGTTGTCGCCCATAAAAAAAAAAAATGTGTCGCCACTCAAGTTTACACTTGGAGGAAAGAGAAATGTTTCAATCATCACGGTTTTTATTTCTGGGATTTTCCTACAGTCCGATATCTGGTATTTGTCTCAGATTTTCATCTGAATGCACAATTGTTCATTTATGCTTAAACTTCGCTTTGTCACCTTTTGTACATCAAATTTCGTTGCATATTTCAAGAAAATATATGTTTCCCTTCCATTGTCACTGACATAGCAAATTATCACAAATTATGAATTACATAAGGGAAATGTTGAATCTTGAATTTTATTCTGAGGTAGTGACTGATCTTCGGTCAATATGCTAATATGTGTTAACAATCATTTGAAATTTTCCATTCCCTTGAATCTGCGTTTTCCCAACCTGCATTGTATGATTTAGTTTATGCTTTCCAACATCCGCAGTTTTATGTTCCCCATTTCCATGTCCCTCTCATTTCTAACATCAACATGTCTGTCATTCACCTTCCACAATGTCATGGTGAAATCTTGAAGAACATCAGTCGTAATGTAGCGCAGATCCTGAATTGGGCTGATGCGCACTCTCCTCAGCTTAGAAAGTCGATGTTTTATTAGGATGCATACCAAAGGAATAATGATGAATTTGTCCCACAAGCAGCTATTTCCAATGAAATTTCTACAATATCGATTACTTATTTCAGTA
This sequence comes from Hemitrygon akajei, assembly GCF_048418815.1. Taxonomy (NCBI): domain Eukaryota; kingdom Metazoa; phylum Chordata; class Chondrichthyes; order Myliobatiformes; family Dasyatidae; genus Hemitrygon; species Hemitrygon akajei. Next base: position 1,871,521 of record NW_027331990.1, on the reverse strand, counting down.
CTCCCACAATTTTTAAGCTATAGCGCTATCACTTATACTTAAATTATGTTCTGCTCTAAGTATTACTACTGGTTTGGCACCTTACTGAAACTTCCAACAGCACTTTCATTCTGCAGGCAAGTGTCGTTACTGGCATGACATGCATGGTGCAAACTGATAGTTTGAATGGGACTGGCAGGATATTTGTTTTGCAGAGTTAGTATGATGAACTTGCACAATGGATTAAAGCATCTAGTCTGATATTTTATTCATTATGGGGACAGGTTTGAGAGACGGAAAGGACAAATTGCTTCATATTGCGAGTTTGTGATGTGATAACAAAGGTAAAGAGGGAGGGAAAGAAGTGGATTTGTAATTTTGATCATGGGCTTTCACATCTGATGGGATATGTCTCAAGATAGACAGGCAGAATGTAACTTTTGGGTCTTAACTAAGGGCCCTGTGCCCTGGCTTGCCACGGATATTGCGGCAGCTCCAGCGGATAATGGCGCTCCATCATACAGGAATGGAAATGAGGTTAATATGAGCAACTACAGGCCGGTGATTTTTTTCGTCAGTAGTACGGATGTTTTAGGATGGCAGGATGTCATCCTTATCTATAAACGTCATGAACATTTGGTAAAATATGACCGAATTCTGAGGAGTCAGTATTGCTTGATGCAGCCTCAATGGCTACTTATCAACGTGATCGTGGTCTTCGAGGAGGTGACCGAAGCGAATGATTAAGCAGAACCGTAGATGCTGTTTGCATAACACCATAAGAAAGAGGATCATAATTAGATTATTTCCAACACATCTGCTCTGTTATTTCATCATGACCCATCCAGCTTTTCTTGCAGCCGCAGTCGCCAGCCTTCTCCCCTTATCACTCCACGTCCTGACCAATCAAGAATCTATCAAACTCTGCCTTGAATATACATAAATACCTGGCCCCCCAGAGCTGCCTGGGGCAAGGAATTCCACAGGTTCACCACACTCTGCCTAAATACAGCCCTCTTCATGTTCGTTCTAATCTAAAAGGATATCTTTCTATTGTGAAGATGTGTTTTCTGGTCATAGCCTATACTACCATATTAACCATCCACCCCTGCATCCATTCTATCCAATTCTTTCAGCTTTGGATTCAATGAGGGCACCCCACATTCTTTCGATTCGAGTGATTACAGGCCCAAAGCCGTCAGACGCTCTTCATATGATAAAACCTTAAATCCCGGACACATTTTTGTGAATTCGCTTTCAACCCTCCACTGTTTAAACATATCCTTTCTCAGATAAGGGTCCCAGCTTTAACATCATTTATTTCCTTTTTATATATATTCTAGTCCTCTTGAAATTGAAGGTAATATGCCCTTCCTTACCTCAGACTTGGCACTCAAATTATTGTTTTGGGAATCCTGCACAAGGTCTCCACAGCCCCTTTGCGCGTATTTTTTGTATTTACTCTACATTCAAAAAGTAGTCAAACCTTACTGAGAAATATACCTGGAATATAATCACTATGTACTAGCTATTTACTATACTATGTAATCACTCCTATGAACTGAATATTACTATGTATTATTTTACTAGACACATTTTGCTATGTATTGTTTTAACTAGATACTTTGTACTCTCTTAGCTGCATACTGTGGCACTTGCAGAACACCTGTTTAGCTAGCAGCACTATTAGCTGCGATGTATCCCATGTATTACACTCAGCCTTTGTTTAGTACGAGATAACGGTGGCGGACAGGAAGGTGCGAGCAGGAATGTAATGTGACGGAGGTTGTCTGGAAAGCATAACCTTGGCCAGAAATAAGGCCCCAATGCGAACGGGTGAAACATAATGGTGGCGCACCGTGAGCTAGGCAAGAGAGATTAATTAGTTAATATATAGATGATATACAATTAAAACTTGATTGGGTATGCTGATGAAACCGAAATGTAACTGAGATAAGAAATTACTATAAAAAATGCTGTATACCGGAGCTCGGTGGGCTTTCGGTGACAAGTTCATTGATTGCCTCAGCCTTTGTTTGCAAATAAAAGTTTAATTTTCTTGAAGAATTGTCTGTGTCTCCAGGTCATTTCAAGTAACCACGACATTATCTTGCATTTCTTACGGTCCTTAAGCACCTCGTTGCAAAAGGGATTTCCTGCGATTCACTATCTGCGACCCTCTGTCATCCTGCCCCATGTCAGCGCACTGGAGTCTTCTGCGCCCTCTACTGGTGACTAAAACGGGCTTGATGGTTAATTCACGCGCCTGGGGAACCAACAGGAATGGGATTTACAGAAGTAAGGATGCAATTAAATAACTTCATTGGAATTGCAAAAGACAAGAACAAATAATACACAGAAGGCGAACAAATAAATGGAGTAATTTAACATTGTATAATACTGTGAGAAACGAAAGTACCAGTAAATGTTTCTTAACCAGCTGATCACTGTCACTGTCCCCAGAGTGATTGCCCCGATTTTCGTGGTGCAATTTTTTTTTGGCAACAAATGGCCACGGATCGATCAAAAGTGAAGGAGACTAAGTACCAGACTGAACAAAGAGGAACAGCGTGGATGTTAAACACCGATGCACACTCAGACAAGAAGAAAATTCCAGTTAGCATGTGAGCATTTGGAATCCTGCTCAGTATCTGGTTCAGGACAACGATCAGCAGATCCCCCGCTTCCAATGCAACCAGTTAGCGAGTGAGAACTCCGGAGAGAATTCAAAATACAGATATGCAAAGTGACTTCGGGTCCTTCTGCAGGATACCCTAAAGTTTACCCTCCAAGGTTGAGTCGGTGGTGAAGTAGTCGAATGCAACGTTGGCATTCATTTCTAGCGGTATAGAATACAAGAGCAATGATGTGATTGTGAGGCTCTATAAGGGCTCATGAGACCACACTTGGAGTATTGTGTGCACTTTTGGGCTCCTTATTTCAGAAAAGATATACTGACTTTGGAGAGCGTTCACAGAAGATCCAGGAGAATGATTCAGGAATAAAAGGGCTACCTTATGAGGAACGGTTGACATCTCTTGGGCTGTATTCCGTGGAGTTCAGGAGAATGAGGGGGGATCTCATAGAAACTTTCGGAATGTTAAAAGGCCTGAACAGATTAGATATGGCAAAGTTATTTCCCAAGGTAGAGGAGTTTACGACAAGAAGGCACGACTTCAGGATTGAATGACGTCCATTTAGAAAAGAGATGGGGAGACATTACTGTAGACATTACGTTACATGGTAAATCTGTGGAATTTGTTGACAAGTCGTTGGGTGTATTTAAGGAAGAGATAGATATTTAGCTGTTTAGCTAGCAACACTAATTAGCTGAAATGTACTCCATGTATTATACTCAGCCTTTGTTTAGTAAGAGATAACGGTGGCGGACAGGATGCTACGAGCAGAAGATGTAATGTGAGGGAGGTTAAGGGAGGCTGACTGAGAAACAACCTTGGCCAGGAATGAGGCCCCAATGCGAACTGGAGAGAAATAATGCTGGAGCACCGAGAGCTAGGCAAGAGCGATTGATTAGTTAATGTATAGATGATATGCAACTAAAACTTGATTGGGTATGCTGATAAAACCGAAATGTAACTGAGATAAGAAATTACTATAAAGAATGCTGTACACCGGAGCTCGGTGGGCTTTCGGTGACAAGTTCATTGATTGCCTCAGCCTTTGTTTGCAAATAAAGGTTTAAACTTCTCGAAGAATTGTCTGTGTCTCCAGGTCATTTCAAGTAACCACGACAGCCTTTAATTTTGTCTACGAATGTGCATGAGCACACGATTCCCGACATTGTATTCCATTTGCCATCCCTTTCCCCTTTCTCCTAATATGTTAAAGATATTCTGTAGAACATCTGCTTTCTTAAAACTGCTTCCCTCTTTATCTATCCTCACATCGTCAGCAAACATTGCAACAAAGCCATCAATTCCATCCATTAAATCATGGACATATAACGTAAAAATAATCAGTGCCAACACTATTTGCCTCCTGCCAATCACCCACTGTGTTATCCATTGTACATCCTTTCCCGTAATTTAAAGGGCTTGTAGCATGCTTAGCAACCTCATGTGTGACAACTTGTCAAGGCCTCTGAAAATTCAAAGGCACAATATCAACCGATTCACTTTTGTATATATTACTTGTTACTTTTTTAAAGAAAATAAACATTTAAATCTCGGCCGACAACGTTATGCCGAGCATGTAATCTACTACAGAATCTGCCTAGAATTTCCCTGAGGAGCTGTCTCCTTTTCTAAGCTCCATGTAGATATCACCGAGTTTCTTAAAAAAAAAACTATCGTATCCGACACAATCGCCGGCATTGCACTGTGTGCACAAAACGTACCACTAATATCCCTCTGTTCGTGTTTCTAAGCACTTAAAAACTATACCCCTTCGTGTTAGCCATTTCAGCCCTTGGAAGAAAAAGCCTCTTATTATCCAAACAATCAATGCCTCTCATCATCTTCCACATGTCTATCAAATCAACTCTCATCTCCAACGAGAAAAGACCAAGTTCACTCAATCTATTTCCATAACGCAGACCCTTCAATATAGGCAACATCCTTGTAAATCTTCTCTGCACTCTTTCTAGAGCATCCACATTCTTCCTGCAGTGAGGTGACCGGAACGGAAAAAATTCCAAAAAGTTTGTCAGGCAAGAGTTTCCCTCGTGGATACCATGTTAACTACGACCTGTTGGATCTTGTACCTCCATGTACCATGAGACCTCATACTTAATAATCGACCCGACATCTTTGCAAAATTGAGGTCAACCGATCTGGCCAATAGTTACCGTTCTTCTGTCTTTCTCCCTTCTTAAAAACTGGAGTGACATTTGCAACATTTGAACATTTGCAACTTCGGGAATCATTCCAAAATCATGTAATTCTTAAAAGATCCTTACTAATGCCTCAACGTTCAATGTAGCCACCTCTTCCACAGATGCAAAATATTTATTCAGTTCGCCCGCCATTTCGTTGCACCCTAGTACTTCCTTTCTGGCATTGATTTACAACTGTCCGATACCACCCTCGCCACGTTTGCTTTTTCTTTCGCATTATGAATCGGAAGAAACGTTTTGTGTCCCCTTTAATACTACCGGCACACGTTCTTTCCTATTCCATTTTTACCTTCTTAATGACTGGTCATTTCCTTCTGTTGGTTTTAAAAGTTTCCCAATCCCGTCACTCCCGACTAATCTTTGCCTCTATGATACGTCGTCCCTTTGGATTTCATGATGGGTTTGAATTCCTGTCTTAGCCATGATTGTGTCATCGTTCCATTAAAGCATTTAAATATTTAAGGTGGAGACATAAAATCTACTTGAAACATCAAGGTGAGAGGACTGAGGAGAAACAGGGGAAAAAAAGTTCACCTCTTTCTCACTGAATATGCCTTCCGAATTGCGTCCGAAAAAAACAACCATTACTGATCTGCCGTCAAACAGTCATTTTTTTCCAGTCCATTATGAGCAACAGCTCTCTCATGCCTCTAGAACTCCATTTGCTGTAGGTTAGCTAAGACATCTGAATCTGGCTCATACTTCACAAATTACAAGATGAATTTGAACATATTATGTTCACATTTCTGATCAATTCTGGCTCATTGCACGACACTCAATCCATGTTAGCTGATCCTCTGGAAGGCTCAATCCCGTGCTATTCCAAAAGGCCATCTCGCAGGCTATCTATGTTGCATGAGTATTTCAGGTTTCAGGATGCTGAATACACACACGCACACACACAAACAAACACTCACACACGCACCCAAACTCTCTCTCTATCTCTCTCTCTTTCTCTCTCTCTCTCGCACACACACACACACACACACACACACACACACACACACACACACACACACACACACACACACACACACACACACACACACACACACACACACACACACACACACACACACACACACACACACACACACACACACACACCCCCCAGAGGTAAAACACGACAAACAAAACATTGAGTCATTTTTTTAATTTTGTTGCTAATATGGACCGAATGTCCAATTTTCAGATGGCGGGATTACATCCCGGAAGAGATGAGTTTACAGAGAGTGTATTTGAAGTATTTGAATCAGTTTTAGCAACTTTTGCGCTGCGCACGAGGAGGTAATAATGGAACATCATGAGGTCGATTAAATGATCGTGACCTTACTTGAACCAGCAAACAACTGATGAATTGGCATCTGATACCAAAGACAGAAGCTATATCCATTATATCACTTAGATTCACGGTGTCTAGAATACAAAGATGAATATTTGGGAATCGTACGCCTGCCAAATATATTATTAATGGTAAAGTTCTTGGTAGTATAGAGGATCAGAGGGATCTCGGTTGGAGTCCATAGTACAATCAAAGATACTACGGTTGCGAAGCTACACGGAGCACTTTCCTTCATCAATCGTGGGATTCAATTTAGGAGCCGAGAGGTAAGGTCGCAGCTATACATTATAGGACCCTGCTCAGACCCCACCTGGAGCACTGTGCTCAATTCTGGTCGCCTTACTACAGGAAGGATGTCGAAGTCATAGAAAGGGTGCAGAGGGTATATACAAGGATTTTGACCGGACTGGGGAACAAGCCTTATGAGAAAAGGCTGAGTGAACTCTTCCTTTTCTGCTTCGAGTGACGGAGGATGAGAGGTGACCTGATAGAGGTGTACAGATGATGAAAGGCTTTGATCGTTTGGATAGTTAGAGGCTTTTCCCTAGGGCTGAAATGGCTAGTACGATAAGGGATACTTTTAAGGTACCTGGAAGTGGGTACAGAGGCGATGTGAAAGGTAAGATTTTACACAGAGAATACTAATTGCGGGGAATGGGCTGCCGGTGGCGGTGGTGGAGGCGGATACGATAGGGTCTTTTAGAAGACTCCTGGGTAGGTACATGGAGCTCAGAAAAATAGACGGCTATCGGTAAGCCCAGGCAATTTCTAAGGTAGGAATATGTTCGGCAGAGCTTTGTGGGCCGCGGGCCTATGTTTCTATGTTTCTAATGATTCTATGCTGTCAATTATTTTCAAATGTATAGTGATAGTGTGGCAGATCTAAAGGTACCTACACATGTTACACCGATTACTTCCAGGCTGTGAAGTTGGAAAGTTCAGTTTTCCTGCTACACGTCCTACCCGCAAATAGATACTATGTGATCATAGTGGATAGTGGTGGTATATGAAGCGAGAACGGTTGCAGTGTCGAAAATAACTTTGAGTGGAGCAGGCGACCGAGTTAGACCTCCGTGTAGTAATGATGATGAAAGTCAGTCTATTTCCAAACATCTCCAGCCAGCATACAACCAAATAACCCAGTACTCTTGTCACTATTCCGACTCTCTTCCCCATTTGAGACCAGAGAGAAGTCGCAATAGAAGGAAAGAGGGGCAGGAATCTCAATGAAGAATATAACATGCACGGCTTCCTTTGTATCTCCGCATCTGAGAGATATTGATTATGATATTGAAGATATTATGATTATGATTATGACATTACTACCCGGAATAATCATAGTGAGGTATTACATGCAACTGATCAACAGAAATCAGTGTAATGCCACTGTACAAAGATAAAATACAAGGATAGAGGACTAAGTGGAGAATTAAAGAATCCGTTAATTTACTTTTTGGAATTAGCAGAGGAATCCGCTAGACGTGCTAACGAAATGTAAATATACGAGCGGCAATTATGAAAACAGAGGAACTTAAGAAATAGGAGCAGGGGTAGGACATTTGGCCCATCGAGCCTGCTCCAACATTTAATAAGGTCATGACCAATCTGACCATGGACTCATCTCCACCTATCTGACTGTTCTGCTTAACCCCTAATTCCTCTAATTTCCAAAAATCTATTCGACCTTATCTTAAATATATTTCCAGGGGTAGCCTGCACTGATTCATTGGGAATTCTCAATCTGCAGATGTGCAGAATTCTCCAATTCTGCAGTTTCACCACTTTCTGGTGAAAGCAGTTCCTCTTCATTTCCGCCCAAAATGTGTTTTGCAGTATCTTGAGGCTATGTCTCCTAGTTCTGGTTTCATCTACCAGTGGAAACAATTTTCCTGCCTCTATCTTATCCATCCCTTTCAGAGTTTTATATGTTCCTATATCGTGTAACTCCAGGTCACAGCCTTCAAACGAACTCAGAAAGGTAAGAAAAAGATATATTAAAGATATAAATAGAGCTGAGTCGGTAGATGCAAGCAAACGATTCTCCGTTAGGCGCCATCATCTTAATCTTCTCCTTCCGATTATAAGGGACGTAACACACTAAAGGAATATACCGTCACTCCATCATTAAGGCAATGCAGACCGGATTGGGGGAGGTTCGTGTGCTAAATTTACAAATCTGTTACTTCATCGGTGGAGATGGGGATCATTAAATCTGATAACATAGAACAACTCGTTGATGTAATCTCAACCCTATCTTTGGCCAGTGATCGGAGGTAAGAAAACGTTTAAGTCGTTGGAGATTTGGTGACGTCGTTGTATGTGTTGTATCTTTCTAATTATAGATTATTTGTTCACTATTCAACACGTAAAGATTCTACGATAGTTTAAAGTATATATGTCAAACTCAAGGCCCGCGGGCCAAATCCGGCCCGCGGTGGAATTATCTTTGGCCCGCGAGATAATATCTAATTACTATTAAAGCTGGCCCCAGTAATCGAAGCGCCTATGACGTATGAAATGGCTAATACTGAGTTTATTCAGGTACCAGGTTTTCAGGGTTTTTAGTGTTTATTCGACAGTTTTGCTCGGCAGTCTTCTTCATAAGAAACGGAATTTGTAAAGTGAAACACTTTGTAGTTATATCAGAGACTGAGACACATGAGAGCAGGCTGAAAAAACGGAGGCAACGAAAGCTGCGTTCGCAGCGTCCGACTGATCCGGCCCGCATGAAGCTGCATTTTGCTCAATCCGGCCCATGACCTAAAATGAGTTTGACACCCCTGGTTTAAAGTGTGAATGCATTGAAAATGTAAAATATTTCACAAGGACTGGACATTTGTGAGTTCAGTTGAAAAAGAAACAGAGGTAATGCCTGAGTGAATGAACAGAAGGCAGTCGTGTGTTTGTTAGAATTACGTTGAAAGGATGTTTGAATTAATCTTTTCATTCACAGGAGGATCTCACTGCCTGCAAATGTCTGCTTCATTGTTTGAAATAAATGTGCAGGACCATGTGAATATCAGAGACTGCTTCTTTTTCCGAAATTGTATATAGTTTTATTGTATGGGGGCCGCAATCCCCCACATCTGGTTTCCCTTTGTTCTTTAGAATATTTGATAAGGATTTTTACTCTGGGAATTAATTGTTTATTACATATACGCCAGTTACCAGTGACAGACTTGAAGGAAGAAACGTCACAGCTTAGAATTTGTTTCACCTTACCAGCGTATTTCGAATCCGCTCTTGTGTTTGTTTGCTGTGGTATTGATTTCAGAGATAGACACGAATTCCACACTGGCCATGTGAAATCAACGTTAAATAGATCGAGATAGATAGATAGATAGATAGATAGATAGATAGATAGATAGATAGATAGATAGATAGATAGATAGATAGATAGATAGATAGATAGATAGATAGATAGATAGATAGATAGATAGATAGATAGATAGATACTTTATTCATCCCCATGGGAAATTCAACTTTTTTTCCAATGTCCCATACACTTGTTGTAGCAAAACTAATTACATACAATACTTAACTCAGTAAAAAAATATGATATGCATCTAAATCACCATCTCAAAAAGCATTAATAATAGCTTTTAAAAAGTTCTTAAGTCCTGGCGGTAGAATTGTAAAGCCTAATGGCATTGGGGGGGGAGTATTGACCTCTTCATCCTGTCTGAGGAGCATAGCATCGATAGTAACCTGTCACTGAAACTGCTTCTCTGTCTCTGGATGGTGCTATGTAGAGGATGTTCAGAGTTATCCATAATTGACCGTAGCCTACTCAGCGCCCTTCGCTCAGCTACCGATGTTAAACTCTCCAGTACTTTGCCCACGACAGAGCCCGCCTTCCTTACCAGCTTATTAAGATATAGATATGACTGTATCTATTCCGGGTACGATAAATCCGCTGTTCAAAGGTAAATTGACATTAAAGAAAATCTTGTTTTCTTGAATTGGAAATTTGAAATTCGCTTTCTGGGAAGCTGGTTCATTTGGAAAGCAACAAAGGATGCTGCTGAATATTTTGAATACTGATCTTGAATTGCAGGGTTTCATTCCAAAAAAATGTTTTGATGTAATCGTAGTATCTGTCCTGTAAGAAGTAAACGTGATTTCAATTTAGATAGCTTGCAGTTCCAGTCCCATAATAAGTATGTGTGTGATTTCAGCTTAGATAGCTTGCAGTTTCAGTCCGAATTCAGCAATTTGCTTTCAAAATCAGCCCTAACTCGGTAAATTAACCAAGTGCTGCAGAATGATCAATTTAAAGCCTGTCTCTCAGAACACAATAATAGCAGAATCTACATATAGTTGTTAAAGCGTACTAAAGGTTATTCCTTCCTTGCGGAACATCACTAGTCACTGTCCTCCAGGCAGAATACACTCCATCCACTGCCTCTTCAGCCTTCCCTCTGTTCGCCAGTTCCGAATGTACGCAACCAGGTTTCACTAGATCGCAGGCCACCTAACTTTCTTAAAGTCTGCACCATCGGGAACCCAGTCTACTAGCTTACACATTAATATACCCCACATCGACTTTTCTGCTTCATCTGCTTATTTTTCACTGCTTCATGGGATTTATTCTGGCTTATAAGGGACACAAATCCGGGCTGACTCTCCCCAACCAGAATACGGTTCTTCATAAATTCCGTCTCTAAGAAGCTCTCAAATACCTTGCCCTCTAATGACCGAAGGCTCACTGGCCTGTAATTCTCAAGACAATCCCTATTTGTGTTTTCTTTCTTGAAAAAAGAAAATAAAATTTGCCATTCTCTAATTCCCCTGCACTACTTCTGTGGCAAGCGATGACACAAATGTAATGTCCAAAAGCCCAGCAATATCTCCACTCGCTTTATAGAATTACCTGGATTACATACTGTTACGTACCCGGTAACTGGGTGTCGAACCAGCAAATATAGAATAATCCGTTGGAGTCTGGTGGTACTATTTTCAACAGTGTTTATTAGTAAAGTACACAAATCAATATCAATAATGCAAATATATAGATAATACACGTTTGCAATACTAAACCTAAAAGTGTGGGTATAATAATAATCAATAATAAACAAGCTCTATCGATGTCTAGGGGATAATGAATTGTCATTGATAAGTATAAAGTTCAGTTCAGTTCATACGTGCTGACGTAGGTTTTGATTGGTGTGTAGTAATCGTTGGAGAGAGAGAGAGAGAGAGAGAGAGAGAGAGAGAGAGAGAGAGAGAGAGGAGAGAGAGGAGAGAGAGAGAGAGAGAGAGAGAGAGAGAGAGGAGAGAGAGAGAGAGAGAGAGAGAGGAGAGAGAGAGAGAGAGAGAAAGAGCAGTAACAGCTACAGGCAGCAACCCTTCCTTTACGTTTCTTGATCCGTCGATGTGTTGTGGCCATTCAGGTATGACCCCTCTGTCCTTCAGCTAGACCGTTCTTCTGTGGTGGGCTCGTCACTCTGGCATGAGTGGACCACACACAGAAGCCCCCACCGGCCCTGCTATAACACTGTGAGTTAAACTGACCAATTCTTTGTTCGGTCTTCCGATGCCCCACACCTTCACGGGAATTCCAACACTCAGGCAGTGCTCAATAGTGTGTCTCCTGATGTGTCAGAGTGGGTGTGTCTCCAGACCTCACTTTTATCCCTACTCACGGGGGTCTCAGTTTTCAATCAATTTTGAATGGCTTTGTCCATCAAACCAGCCCACTCCGGCTGTCCACTGAGGAATTTTAATGAACAGAATGTTTATAAGTAATCAGCCCTCTCAGAAGCCAAAGTCTTTCAGAAGCCATAATATGGTGAATCAACAAGTCTCTCTCCCCCTGCTTTATCTCTCTCTTATCTGTAGCAGATGTTCCAGTTCCAGAATGTTTTCCCTACCTCTCTATCTCTCTCTCATTAGCAGCATAGCAACAGTAACGGTTCGTGATTCTCCCGGAGGGGGGTGGGGGGGGGGGGGGGTAAATGGGCAACTTTGCACCCTTCTGTCCATCAGAGCTGTTCACCCTACATAACACCCCCATTCTTCTGGGAATGTTCACTAAGGTGAAAATTAACTAATACAGCGTCTTACAGAATTACAGAATCTAACAGAATACAGAAGTGTTCTTAACTACAAAGATAATGCAGATATGCATTCAACTTAGCATCTAGACAAACAGTCAGCGATTACATTGTCACTCCCTTTAATATGTTGTATCTTAATATCAAATTCTTGTAGCATCGGACTCCAACTTAGTAACCTCCTGTTTTTATTTTTCATGTTAGCCAAGAATAACAAAGGGTTGTGATCAGTATAAACAATTAAGGGTCTTTGTGCTGAACAGATGTAGACTTCGAAATGCTGTATTGCCAAGACAAGTGCTAACAATTCTTTTTCTACAGTAGAGTAGTTCCTCTGGTGCACATTGACCTTCCGAGAGAAATACGCTACTGGGTGTTCCACACCATCCCCTGCTTCCTGCAATAGGACTGCCCCTGCAGCCTCATCACTTGCATCGGTACCCAGGGAGAAGGGTTCTGGCAAGTCAGGTGCTTTTACCACAGGTTGATGGCACAGTATGGTTTTCAAATTTTCAAAAGCTTCCTGACAAGAATTGCTCCACTCAAACTTTTCGTCCTTCCGCAGGAGTTTTGTAAGCGGGAGGGCGATATCAGCAAAGTTCTTACAAAATGTTCGGTAGTACCCCACCATGCCCAAAAACCTTCCAAGGCTCTTTTATTTGTTGGTAGAGGAACCTCAGAAATAGCCTGTACTTTTGCCTGCACAGGAGCCAACTGCCCCTCTCCTACCACAAACCCGAAGTATGTGATTGTGGCATGACCAAATTCACTCTTTGCGAGGTTCACTGTTAGATGGGCTGCAGACATTCTTTTAAACAGGTTTTCTACAGCTTCAATGTGCTCATCCCAGGTGTCACTCCAAACTACCATATCGTCAATATAAGCCTTGGTATTTGTTAACCCTTTTATCACCATGTCAATCAACCTCTGAAATGTTCCTGCTGCATTTTTCGTTCCGAAACGCAAGACTTTGTATTCGTAAATCCCGAATGGGCTGACAAAGGCTGAAATTTCTCGAGCCCTGTCCGTTAAAGGAACGCACCAGTATCCCTTTAACAAGTCAATCTTATTGATGTACCCCGCTTTCCCCATTTTATCAATGCGATCGTCCACCCTAGGGATAAGATAAGCATCTGTCTGTCTGCGTGACAGCATTCACATTTCTGTAATCGGTACAGAACCGTATGGTACCGTCCGGTTTCGGTACAACCACGCAGGGAGAGGCGCACGCAGAAGAGGATTCACGAATTATACCAGCAGCTAGCATATGCTCAATTTCTTTTTCTACCAGCTTTCTCTTTTCCAAATTCATCCGATAAGGAGATTGTTTAATAGGCTCGGCCGAGGTAACAATGACATCATGCTCTGTTCATTTACACCTCCTTGGAACATCTGGACATAAATCTGTATGCCGTTTAATAAGCTGCGTTAACTGCTCTCTTTGTTCAGGCTCTAAGTGACTGACTTTATCAGCAAGGTTGGCTAGAATAACAGAGTTCTCTAGTCTGGTGGGTACTATGCTTATCTTTTCAAAACTCTCCGGTCCCTCCTCAACACTCCTTTCTGCCTTATCGGTATTCGTGACTGCACCGACCACCGCGGGGGTCGATTCATGATAACCTTTCATCATGTTTACGTGATCCAACTGGCTCGGCTTTCGTCTATCAGGTCTTTCGATCACATAATTCAGCGAGTCTATTTTATTAATCACTTTATACGGTCCTTGTAATCATGCAGTAGTGGATTAGTAACTACAGGGAATAGGACCAAAACCTTATCGCCCACGTGAAATTGTTGTTCTCGGACTCGTTTGTCATACCATTGTTTCATTTTAGTCTGGGAGTCTTTATGATTTTGCTTTGCCAAATTGTATACTTTATGGAGTCTTTCTCGGAATTTGAAACTTGTACGTTCGGGCTAGACCACTTCTCTTTAAGCAAGGTTAAAGGTCCTCTGGGCTTGTGACCAAAAACGAGCTCAAATGGACTGAACCCCAAAGATTCCTGAACCGTATCCCTCACCGCAAATAATAGAAGTGGTAATGCATCATCCCAGTCTCGAGTGTTTTCCTGACAGTAAGTTTTCATCATGGTCTTTAAAGTAGCGTGGAATCTTTCCAACGCTCCTTGAGATTCCGGATTGTATGCAGAGGATAAAATTTCTTTCACTCCCATCTGTGTCAACATTTTCGGAAATGCACTCCCCTGATCCGACTGTATTTCCTTAGGTAGCCCCACTGTGGTAAGGAATTTAATGAGTGTCTTAACCACCGCTGGGATGCACCGCACAGCCTCTGGAAATCGTGTAGCAGCACACATCATGGTCATGACTTAGTTCTAGGCAAAGGACCCACAAAATCCACAATGATTCGGGAAAAAGACTCCTCGAAAGCGGGTATCGGTCTGAAAGGTGCCTTAGGGATAACCTGGTTTGGTTTTCCTACCACCTGACAGGTATGGCACATTTTATAATAGTCAGCAATATCCTTCCTCATATTTGGCCAATAAAAATCTTTCATAACCCTATCCACTGTCTTCCTTCCTCCCAAATGTCCACCTAGAGGTCCTTTGTGAGCTAAGTTCAAAATTGCATCCCAATACACCTTCGGAACTACCACCTAATGTACCACCCCCCAGTCCTCATCAACTGGCACCGTGGTCGGCCTCCATTTCCTCATCAACACTCCGTCCTTCAGGTAGTAGCCCTTTGGTTCTTTATCCAGTTCTGTCTCAGAGAGAACTGAATCTCTCAACGCCACAAGCTCCTCATCACGTCCCTGCTCCTTTATAAATTCTCTCCTTGCTAAGGGTAAGTCTACCTCATCTCTTTTACCCTCTTTCACCTCCCTATTCCCCGTTTTACCATCCCCTAACCCCTCTTGGTACAGGGTTGGTAAAAACGTCTCAGCCCAATCAACACTGGACCCATTTAAACTGTTCTCTTTCTCAGCAGCCGCCTTTCTCGACATGCTGCGAGTGATCGCGTATGCGGGATAAATCTTAGAATCCAGGGGCGGGTCCTCAGCACTCACAGGCTTGCTTGTTAATTTCACTGTTGAACACAGGTCACCACCAGCTAAATCGTTACCAAGAAGGACTTCCACGCCGTCTCTCGGTAATTCTGACCGCACCCCTATTTCGACTGGTCCAGATACCAGGTCACATTTTAAAATGATCCTGTGCAAAGGTACTGCTTCTGTCCCTTTTCCTATGCTTCCTAATACCACCTCTCCAGTTTCAGGACCGAAATCTAGCACCTTACTTAGGATCAGTGACTGGTCAGCCCCAGTATCCCTCCAAATTCTCACTGGAACTGGGGTTTCTCCTTCTTTCACAGGCACCGTTCCCTCTGATATAAATTTCTCAAGCCCCTCTCGTACTCTATCTACCTTTGCTTCCCTCATCGATCCACTGACCGACTCAATGCAACCTGTAGGGATTGCTGTTTTCCCATTTCCTGTCTCCTTCTTCGGAGCAAAGCACTTTGATGCAATATGACCAACCTTTCAACAATTGTAACAGGTCAAACTAGGAACCTTCCTGCCAGCCTGTTTTTTTCTCTTCCTTACCTTTAACACTAGCTCCCGGCTTATTCTCTACCTTAGCCGGCGGTCTCTCTCTACCGTCCTTACAGTCTTTCTGGTAACTCTTATTTGAGGAAAAATTGGCCTTGTGGGTTAGGGCGTACTCGTCTGCTAATTTTGCATTCGCAGACAGAATCTCCGTCTCCTTCTCATCCAAGTACGTTTTCATATTTTCAGGGATACAACGTTTAAATTGCTCCATCAGCATTAACTCCACCAGTTTATCATAATCTCCAACAACTCCTTTTGAGGCGCACCAACGCTCACAACACAGCCGCATCTCACGGGCAAACTCTAAATACGTGTGGTTCCAGGGCTTCTTCAGATTCCGGAACTTCTGCCGGTATGCCTCTGGCACCAACTCGTAACTCCTTAATACAGCCCTTTTTACTTCCTCATAATTCTTAGACTCTTCCATGGACAATGCCGAATACACTTGCTGAGCCTTCCCCTTAAGTACGCTCTGTAACAGAACGGCCCATTTCTAATTATGCCAGTTCTGGTTCACAGCCACTTTCTCAAAATGGAGGAAGAACTTACCGACATCCGTCTCCTTAAATGGAGGTACCAACTGGATCTCCCGACCAAACCTGAAACCCTCACTTGAGTCTGTCACCTGGTCTTTCCCCAGCTTTAACATTTCCAATTCCAGCGCATGCTGCCTCTCTTTCTCCCTTTCCTCTATCCCTTTCAGCTTTTTCCTACTTCCTCCATGCCTCCAACTCAGCTCTTTCTTTCTCCCTTTTCGCCTCCAACTCCTTTAGCTGGATCTCATACTCCATTTTCTTCTTTTCCGCATCCAACCTTAATTTTTCCATCTCTAACTGAGTCGCCCCATCAACTGGTTTCCTCTCAGGGAACAGGTCCAATACCTCAGGCGTGAACACATCCTCGGATATATAATGCTGAGCTATGGCCCTCTGTATCACCCATTTTCTCATTGACGACTTCACCTCTGTGAGATCTAATCGTTTCGCAACTTTCAACGTCCGTCTTTGTGGCACCATCTGGTACCTTCAAAGTCAGGTTTTCTATACATTTGTCTATTTCCATTTCTACAAGTTTCCCGTCTGGGTACCCACGCAACCAGATCAGATAATAGACTTATAGCCCGATTCACTGCCCCCCCCCCATTTGGTAATCAAATCGCGGAAGACGAGGCCGCAGTTTGTTACGTACCCCGTAACTGGGTGTCCAATCAGTAAAGATAGAATAATCCGTTGGAGTCTGGTGGTACTATTTTCAACAGTGTTTATTAGTAACGTACACAAATCAATATCAATAATGCAAATATATAGATAATACACGTTTGCAATACTAAACTTAAAAGTGTGGGTATAATAATAATCAATAATAAACAAGCTCTATCGATGTCTCGGGGATAATGAATTGTCATTTATAAGTATAAAGTTCAGTTCAGTTCATACGTGCTGAGGTAGGTGTTGGTTAGTGTGTAGTAATAGTAATCGTTGGTGAGAGAGAGAGAGAGAGAGAGAGAGAGAGAGAGAGAGAGAGAGAGAGAGAGAGGAGAGAGAGAGAGAGAGAGAGAGAGAGAGAGAGAGAGAGAGAGAGAGAGAGAGAGAGAGAGAGCAGTAACAGCTACAGGCAGGCAAACCTTCCTTTACGTTCTTGATCCGTCGTTCTGTTGTGGCCATTCAGGTATGACCCCTCTGTCCTTCAGCTAGACCGTTCTTCTGTGGTGGACTCGTCACTCTGGCATGAGTGGACACACAGAGAAGCCCCCACCGGCCCTGCTATAACACTGTGAGTTAAACTGACCGATTCTTTGTTCGGTCTCCGATACCCCACACCTTTACTTGGGTTCCAACACTCAGGCAGTGCTCAATAGTGTGTCTTCTTGTGTGTCAGAGGGGTCTGTCTCTAGACCTTACATTTATCCCTACTCACGGGTTCTCAGTTGTCAATCAATTTTGAATTGCTTTGACAATCAAACCAGCCCACTCCGGCTGTCCACTGAGGAATTTTAATGAACAGAATGGTATAAGGTAATCAACCTTCTCAGAAGCCATAAGTCTTTCAGAAGTCATAATATGGTGAATCAACAAGTCTCTCTCCCCCGCTTTATCTCTCTCTTATCTGTAGCAGATGTTACAGTTCCAGCATGTTTTCCCTACATCTCTATCTCTCTCATTAGCAGCATAGCAACAGTAACGGTTTGTGATTCTCGCGGGGGGGGGGGGCAATTTGCACCATTCTGCCCATCGGAGCTGTTCATCCTTCATAACACCTCCATCCTTCTAGGAATTTTCACTAAGGTGAAAATTAACTAATACAGCGTCTTACAGAATTACAGAATCTAACAGAATACAGAAGTGTTCTTAACAACAAAGATAATAGAGATATACATTCAACTTAGCATCTAGACAAACAGTCAGCGATTACATTGTCACTCCTTTTAATGTTGTATCTTAATATCAAATTCTTGTAGCATCAGACTTCAACTTAGCAACCTCCTGTTTTTATTTTTCATGTTAGCCAAGAATACCAAAGGGTTGTGATCAGTATAACAATTAAGGGTCTTTGTGCTGAACAGATGTAGACTTCGAAATGCTGTATTGCCAAGACAAGTGCTAACAATTCTTTTTCTACAGTAGAGTAGTTCATCTGGTGCACATTGAACTTCCGAGAGAAATACGCTACTGGGTGTTCCACCCCATCCCCTGCTTCCTGCAATAGGACTGCCCCTGCAGCCTCATCACTTGCATCAGTCGCCAGGGAGAAAGTTTCTAACAAGTCAGGTGTTTTTAACACAGGGTGATGGCACAGTATGGTTTTCAACTTTTCAAAAGCTTCCTGACAAGAATTGCTCCACAGAAAATTTTCGTCCTTCCGTAGGAGTTTTGTACGCGGGAGGGCGATATCAGCAAAGTTCTTACAAAATTTTCTATAGTACCCCACCATGCCCAAAAACCTTCTCAAGGCTCTTTTATCTGTTGGTACAGGAACCTCTGAAATAGCCTGTACTTTAGCATGCACAGGAGCCAACTGCCCCTGTCCCAGCACATACCCCAAGTATGTGATTGTGACATGACCAAATTCACTCTTTGCGAGGTTCACTGTAAGTATGGGCAGCTCTGCACCGGTCTGCCCATCAGAGCTGTTCATCCTTCATAACAATACATTCTAGCACCGGGAAATGCTTTATATTCATGTATTCGCAGTTTCCAGCTCGTAATTACAAGCGTCTGCATGTCCCAGCTCACCTGCCTTTTTTCGCTGTATCCACATTCATCAAGGTCTCATTCACTGGTGAATACCGAAGCAAAGTATCAGCAAGGAATTTCACTGCCTCCGTGAACTCCAGACACGTTTCCTCTTTTATCTCTTATCTCTCCCACTCTGTCTCTCGTTATCCTCCTGTTTTTCACCTACATTAATGTGCTCTCCCATTGCCTTCTCATGTCTCATTTTAATTCTTCTAAGTCTATTGTTAAATCCCTCTTGGCTACTTTGTGGTTTTCCATAGCTCTGCTTGATCCTTTCTTCCAGCACCTTAAGTATATCGCTTTCTTCTTCTTGAAGAGGTGTTCCAAATCTCTCATCAACCAGGGTGATATTACGGGGCCATCCGATCCCCGACTCAATGAAACAGGCCAATGCTGAACCCTGATCAACTGCACCATTAACAATCTCCGAATTTCTCTGGTGCATTTGAAGGAACAAACTGCTTCCCTAATTCGGTTCCCACCTTCCTGCACAATAGTACCAATTATGTACATTCCATACTGTCTGCTGGTATCCCAGTGTAAGGTATGTCGAATAGCTGTGCTCTATCGTTCTGAAATGCTGACATGAGGACAGATCAGTTATCTGGCCCATTTTACCTTCTTCTATTAGCACAAGATGGACTGTTCGCTCGTCCGCCTGCGCTTCTTGAGCCGTGTCTCCTTCCTATACACAACAGAGAAATTCCGACACATCTAAATATTTTAAACAGAGGAATTGCCGATGAATATCAGAGAAGTTTAAGTGGCCTGTGACAACAGCCCTGTTAATATAACCAGCTTTGCAAAATCTATCTCCCGATCCGTCACGGTCTCTGTGTTATTTTCATTTTGGTGATGGGAGCTCTGTACAGAATACTCTCAAAAGAGTGTTTGTTCCCTTCCTACTTCTGAGTTTTACTCACTGTGTATTACCATACAATCCCACAACAGTGTCCTCCCTTCCTGCAACTGTGATACTGTCACATTCTCCCTGTGCTTAAAAGGCTTTCCCTTTACTCTCCCTTACCCGACTATGAGCACGTTGAATCATCAGAACCCCGAAAAGTCCGGAAGTTATTCCTCCACTTGTGCTTGAATTTACTTTATTTCTTACATTTTTCAGATATGCGAGGAATAAAAATCTTAAGGTTGCATCTCCATCTACATGTGCAATGTGCAATCCGAGTAATTTATAATTACTTACAATAAATAGAAAGGACAATGTAACATAGAAGAAACACTCAAATCCGTGTGAGTTAATCAGTTTGAAGGCCTGGTGGATGAAGCTGTCCCGTAGCCGGTTGGTCCTGGCTTTTATGCTGTGGTAACTTTTCCCGGATGATTGTCAAGTCTCTATGGTAGTTTGGAATTTATTCATTTCTGGATAGTCAGGCACATGATTGTTTGAACTTAAGAGATATTTGTCAGTTCCACTTTTTTTTTAAACTGCTTTACTCTAAAACCCAGCTGAATTGCTATTGGTGTGTGCGTTATCTACACAGATGGCCATTTAACGTGAAAACATACTTCATTCCATTTTTCAGCTCTTGCCTGAATTTCCTCTGTGTCAGTGTATAGATACAAGTATTGGTGCACACACTGAGAGTTTGCAACATGTACCCAAATTGTTGTAGTATATAGACCGGGGTAGTCAAATATCTGTCCAGGTAATAGTAATTTTCCACTTGCCATTTCAGGGAATGAACTGTGTAGGGCATCCAAAGTAATATGAAATTAGCAGAAATTGCAAACAATAAAATCATCGATTTTCTGCGGTTTTCCACCTCGGTATCTTTCTGTTTATCGCTGCTCTTCCGAAGTCCTCTGCGGACTCTATTTGCCGCAATTATATGTCTGACTGTTAACCCATTGAAGAAAAGAATTAAGCCGATTGGTAGCAACGGTGTTAAAATGCCATCTAGTAATTCCATTCCTTTCCACAAGGGTGAAGTAGCGTATTCATCTGTGAGGGCGCAACGCCACGGCATGTTGTCAATAATGACGTAAGGTTCAACAACAAAGTAAAACGGGGCATTTCTCCCGCAACTCACTACAACCACGGTCACCATAACCACCGTAGCTGTTCTTTCAGTGCAGTATCGTTCCCCGAGCTTTCGACAACATATTGCGATGAAACGGTCAACGGTAAAACTGACTGTAAACCAAACAGAACAGTCCCTCGTCACATGAAAAAGTACAAGTGTCGCCGCGCATACAGGAGTGATGAGCAGGAATCTAGAATAAATGTAGATATTGTTGGTCACTTCCACTAAAGCGTAAACTATAACCACCATGATATCCGCTGTTGCCATGCCAACCAGGTAACGGGTGATGCATTTGGAGAGGCCGCATTTTCCCTGAGATAGGATCACAATGGCCGTTAAATTAACTACAAGAAATGTGGAGAGAGAAAAAAAAAATCAAACACAGAATTATCATTAGCTGCTAATGTCTGAATGCCCAACATTTTACCAATGCCACTCAGGGTATGATTTTTTTTTCTTTTGGAAATGAAAAGCAGAAATTCAGTTTGTGGTGACTTTGTCAGGGCACACCGGCTAGACAATAATAGATAGAATTAACAATGGGTTGGCGACTTTCTACAGATTAGAATTGGGCATTTGATTTCCACGACTCATCACCGGTAAAGTTCGATTGCTCCATAAACACCACCATTTCCATTATTTGAGGTGAAATAGCTGAAGGGTTTATTTGCAGTGACATCATAAGATTGAATGCATAAGTTATAATCTAAAGGTTTACGGAAGAACAGACCTAAATGTCGATATTCGACTGACCGGTCAGTTGAAAAAACTTCTGATCTGAATATGAGACCACTGTCGGTTCAGAAAGCTGAGCAATGTTTAACTATTGAATTATGGGAATATCAGCAGCAACGTAATCGACAAAAGAGAAAAAAACACATACAAACAATATTGAAGCTGAATAACAAAACTATCAGATGCTTGAATCCTCAATTCTGGAAACACATTTCAGACGAAGGTAACATCAGTGCTCAGTAAAAGTCCAAACAGTGCAATTGAACGAAAGCAAGACGACGATGGCACCATACATAGAGTGACCAGCTCCAGTACCTTACCAGGGATACCAATCGCTACAACTGTTGGATAGAAAATGGCCGCGATGTAGTAAATCGCTGGATATTCCATAATCCGTCAGAGGCAGCGTTCCCACTGCTCATATGGACTGGTGGCAGGTTTTACAGAGTTATATGCAATTCAGAGTAATTCCACTGAGACAATTAGTGTGTTTATGACATCAGTCGCATGAGGGACAACCAGCTACACAAACACCTACATTAAAATGTTTTTGTCACTCTGTAACTGTGCCATGAATTCGTATCCCCAAGGGATGTTACAAGTTAATAACCTTTAATCAAAAGATAATGCGAGCGCTACCAGTGCACTTTCCAAGACATCTGACGTCAGCTGCTGAAGTGGGACAGTTTCTCATCAGTGTTAGTTCTAACGTAAAAAGACATCTTGAAAAATCAACATAGACAATCAACTTCAAATAGATTTATTTTGTCCCATTCAGAGGAGCACATACGTTTCTGACATTGAAGGCGGGTCATCAGCTCGGCAGGTGAAATAGGGTACAATTTATTGAAGGGGAAGTTAGAATCATTTTTTCTGTCGGATCTTCCAGTCGTTTCGAGTCACCTGAATGACCTAAGTCACAGTAACGGATAATGACATGTATCACAATAAAACACGTTGCACACACGAGGAAATCTGCAGATGCTGGGAATTCAAACAACACACGCAAAATGCTGGTGGAACACAGCAGGCCAGGCAGCATCTATAAGGAGAAACACTGTCGACGTTTCGGGCCGAGACCCTTTGTCACGTTGCACATATGTTCTCCTGAGCATATAAAATAGATCGAGTAATAGTCCAGGGACCTTTGATAATGAAATTTACGCGCTCTCAGCAATTTAGATGCGGCTTGTGGACTGATTGATGAACGTTCTTTTCTTGCTTCGCAGAGAGCGGGTGGTTGAATATTTGACACTGAGAAGTGTAGTACAGGGATTGGTGTTAGGCCCATTGTCTTTTTATTTTTTTTACCATGAATGTTAATGACTCAGATGTCGATGTAAGAAACTGAATCAGAAGAATTGCGGACGACTCCTACGTTGGAGGCGTTGTTCCAGCCAGGAAATATATCCAAGCTTGCAGCTCGATGTTGACTGGCTAGGAAATGGGCTGAAAAATGTCAGATGGCATTTAATACGAACAAGTGTGAGATGGTCTGCGTTATGAGGAAAGATACAACAGGTTCCGATGCACATATTGAATAAGTGGACTTCAGTGTGCAGTATTTAAAAAGAGACCTGGAGATAGAGATCGATAATTCCTGGAAATCGGCGTCACGGGCAGATCAGCTCATATTGAGCTCTGATCAGAGCGGCCTTCACAATCAGATCACTGAGAATACGAGTGGGGCCCTTATCTTGAAGCTGTACAACATGTTCGTGAGGCAGTAGATAGAATATCGTGGGCCGTTCTGGCTACCTACTTACAGTTTTGAAATATTAATAAGTTTCAAAGTGTCCAGTAATAATTTGAAAGGAAGAGTTCGGGAAATGAACAGGGTGAATGCACGCAGATTTTCCCCATCCAGGGTCTATACAATAGACACTATAGAGAGGGAGCGCAAAGGAGATTTACAAGGGTGTTGCCTGAAATGGAGCTCGTACCTCAGGAGTAGAGGGCCTTTTTACCTTGTAGTGACAGAGGATGAGAGGTGACCTGACAGAGATATATAAGTCAATGATCGTATGGATAGTAAGAGTCTCGCCCACCGCCCCCCCCCCCAAGCCGAAATGGCTAACAGAAGAGGGAACTGTCAACATGGATTTGTGCATGTAAGGTCATGCTTTACAAATTTTACTGAATTTTTTGAAGAGGTTTCTAGGAAAGTTGACGAGGGAAAAGCAGTGGAAGTTGTCTATATGGATTTCAGTAAGGCTTTTGAAAAGGTTCCACACGGAAGCTTAGTTAGGAAGTTTCAATCATTAGGTATTAGTATTGAAGTAGTAAAATGGATTCAACAGTGGCTGAATGGGAGATGCCAGAGAGTAGTGGTGGATAATTGTTTGTCAGGTTGGAGGCCAGTAACTAGTGGTGTGCCTCAGGGATCTGTACTGGGACCAATGTTGTTTGTCATATACATTAATGATCTGGACGGTTGGTAAATTGGATTAGTAATATGCAGATGATACTAAGGTAGGTGGACTTGTGGATAATGAAGAAGGTTTTCGGAGCTTGCAGAGAGATCTAGGCCAGTTAGAAGAGTGGGCTGAAAAATGGCAGATGAAGTTTAATGCTGATAAGTGTGAGATGCTCCATTTTGGTAGGACTAATCAAAATAGGGCACACATAGTAAATGGTAGAGCATTGTGGAATGCAGTAGAACAGAGTGATCTAGGAGTAATGGTGCATCGTTTCCTGAAGGTGGAATCTCATCTGGATAGGGTGGTGAAGAAAGCTGTTGGTATGCTGGCCTTTATAAACCAGAGCACTGAATATACGAGTTGGGATGGAATGTTAAAATTGTACAAGCCATTGGTGAGGTCAAATTTGGAGTATTGTGTACAGTTCTGGTCACCGAATTATAGGAAAGAAGTCAACAAAATAAAGACAGTACAGAGAAAATTTACTAGAATGATACCTGGGCTTCAGCATCTAAGTTAGAGAGAAAGGTTGAACAAGTTAGGCCTTTAATCTTTGGAGCGTAGAAGGTTGAAGGGAGACTTGACAGAGGTATTTAAAATTATGAGGGGGATAGATAGAGTTGACGTGGATAGGCTTTTTTCCATTGAGAGTAGGGGACATTCGAGCAAGAGAACATGAGTTGAGAGTTAAGGGACAAAAGCTTTGGGGTAACACGAGGGGGATTTTTTTTACTCAGAGAGTGGTAGCTGTGTGGAAATAGCTTCCAGTCGAAGTGGTAGAGGCAGGACCGATATTGTCGTTTAAATAAAACGGATAGGTATATGGATAGGGAAGGAATGGAGTGTTATGGGCTGAATGTAGGTCGGTGGGACTAGGTAAGAGTAAGCTTTCGACATGTACTACAAGGGCAGAGATGGCCTGTTTCCATGCTGTAATTGTTATATGGTTATATGGTTAAAATGCTTGGAAATCGGTACAGAGGGGATACCAGGTGTAAGTTGTTTTTTTTCACACTGATAGGGATGTTTGCATGAAATGCAGTGCCGACGGCGTTGGTGGAAGAGGATACAATAGGGTCTTTTAAAAATCTTTTAGACAGGGTTATGGAGCTTAGATAATTAGAGAGCTATGCGCAAGGGAAAGTCTAAGGAGTTTTTGGAGTAGGTTTTATATTCGGCAGAGTATTGCGGACCGAAATGCCTGTCATATTCTGTAGATTTTTCAGTTCTATATTCTACCCTTTGAGTTAATCTGCTACTGTAGTTCATGGACTTGGGGAGAAATTTGAAATATGCAAGAGGTATATGTAGTAGAACTTATTCACTCAGAGGGTCGAGCGTGTGTGGAAGGAACTGCAAGCGTAACCGGTATATACAATTCAATTGTATCATTACAGTGAAGATTATGTAAGTACATGGATGAGAGAGGGACGAAGGGTGTAGCTAAATGGGGCGAGGCGGAGGATCACAGAGGGATGCCTTTGATGGACGGAGGAGCCTAATTCTCTATAGTAATAATCTGTGACTTCATGACCGTCTCTGTCTCATATCCCGATTCAGTGTCATCTAATTTTCCACTTCGTCACCAGTGCAGTATAAGTATGTGCAGAACAGAGAGCGTTTTAAAGCTCACTTTTCAATCTCATTTCCTTTTGTTAACCATAGAACAATTACAGCACAGAAACCGGCCATCTCGGCCCTTCTAGTCCGTACCAAACGCTTACTCTCACCTACCTGTACACAACCCACAACCCTCCATTCATTCCTGTCCATATACAAATCAATTTTCTTTTTACTTGCCAAAAAAACGTTCTTGAAATACGAACCGCTCTGTGCCTATTGTGGAATTCGGACCGAGGAGCGGCCCTCGGCCATTTGGAAAGATGAAGTCTCACCGTTCTGCATCCAGTGTGGAACTTGTCCCAACGTATTGCCCTCGGTTGCATGGAAAAAGTCTGTATCCATCGTGGAGCTGGTATCGATGTGGGATATGCGGGACAGTTATCATCACCGTGGGCTGATTCTCCACTCTGTATCCATTGTGGGACTCGTACTGATGCGTGGCCCTCGGTTTCTTTTCGACTAACTCAGCGATGATAAAACGCTTTTTCATTCCACACTTTGAATACGATCTGTGAGGCTGACTGCGCTAATCTCAGCGTGTGATTCACCTTTTCTTGTAAATGGCTTTCTATCAGTAACTCGGAAACTGTTGTCATTTGTTGCGACAGCAATTCATTTCAATTCCTACTCCGCCATTTCATTGTCCACAGCGCCATTAATCAATACATCCGGTTCAGTGATCAGAACATCAACGTTCGTACTAGTTTTGTTGATTTCAGCGATATTTGTGTTATTGCCAGTGCATATTTATATCTGTCTCCAATTGCTCCTCCGATGGCAACGATTAGCTTCTCTTTTACAGGATTGCAGCCTTTCAATTAGCGAATGGGAACAGGTAGAGAAGGACAGTGTCGGACGGCGATATATTTCTCGGCAAAGCAGATTTCTGATTCAAACGGGGACACTGAAATGGCGAGCTTCCCTGCAACTGTGGCCAATGCTCAGACGCTGGAGGTGCTGCCTGGACGAGACTGAACACGGTTCACACTGCAGAATGATATGAGATGAAGCGGGGTCCTTTGGTGGATGGCATCACCAGTCCTATTGACTTGCCAAAGATTTACGTGTGGTATACCCAATCATACACTTCTTCACTGTCATCTGTCGGCATAAAGTAGGATATGTTAAGAGCCGGGTTACAAATCAAGTCTCCAACGTGAATCTATGCATCCTGTTGCAAGGCAGTTTGAAACTCATTTTGCCAATCTGCCTGGGATTCACTAGGCTCCATTCTTAAAGACCGACCGCAGATCCGTCTTGATAGCAACACTGGAAAATGTTCACACGTTCATTCGGTAATGCAAAAAGCAAGGATTTTAAAAGGTGAAAGCAAAGCGATAGCGTTCCACACTGCGGTACAGGAATCTATATTGGGCCTCACCAATATGGAATGAGGGAGGACGTGTAGATGCAGGTAGCGCTTGCAGTGATAATTACGAAGAAGAAGATTAGTCGGGAAAGATAGTGGACAAGGGAGTGACGTGACACCTGCAGAAACCGCACAAGGGGCTGGGGGCTGTGCAGGTAATTATATCCTCGTAAGTTTCCCATTGAAGACAGACAAAGTTACCGAGGAGGAATGCTGGAGGTGTGTTGGGAAAAAAAAACATGACAATTTTATATTCCCCAGCTATAGGAAGGATGTGGAAGGGGTGCAGAGGAGATTTATAACAGTGCTGCCTGGATTGCGGAGCATACTTTATGATAATATATTGAGTCAGCTCGGCCTTTTTTCCTTGGAGCCACGGAGGATGAGAGGTGACTTGATAGTATAAGATGAGGAGAGGCGTTGATCGTATAGATAGTCAGAGGCTTTTCCCAGGGCTGGAATGGCTAGAACGAGAGGGCAGATTTTTAAGATGCTTGGAAGTAGGTACAGAGGAGATGCCTGGAGTAAGTTCTTTTTACGCAGAGAGTGGTGAGTGCATATAGTGGGCTGCGGGCGATGGTGGTGGAGGCGGATACCATAGGGTCTTTTAAGAGCCTCCTGGACCGGTATATGGAACTCACAAAAATAGAGGGCTATGGTTAACTCTAGGTAATTTCTTAGGTAAGGGCATGTTCGACACAGCTTTGCGGGCCGAAGGGCCTGCATTGTGCTATAGGTTTTCTGTGTTTCTGTGACGCTGGAGGAAGGTATAAGGGTAAATTCTCCAGAAGGTGAGATAGATATTGAGAAATGCTCACCCTTTCAGGGTTATACTATCTTTCAGTCAGGCAAATGTTGTGCAAAGTCAAACAATGAAACCTGCAGAATAATGATGATGACTCTCTGAGTTAAATGAGAGTGCAGGAAACTGACCAAATTTCAAGCGAGTGAGGATGATTTTTCTGGATCTTCAATGGGAATTATCTAAGGGCGCGGGCTGAACGGTGTATTTACGTACGAGAATGTGCTGTTCTGACAACTATACTACACAATTCCAGATGGTGTCTCTCCGATGAACAGAATTACTGTCATTGTCATCCAGAAAATGTTGATTTTGTACTCGCCAAATAAATATCGTAAACATTTATTATGCTAAATATCATCAACTCCCACCAGCGTTGAAATACTAACGGCTCTGTGAGACGTGGGTCTCCCACCTTCAGGAACACACATACATATCCTTGATTTTACCAATTCAAAAAAAAACTCCCTGCCGTTAACAGAGACCCACTGTGTTCTGTCAACGATCAGATTTGATACTTATTTAGTGCACGTTGTACATGCTACGAAAGTAAGTAATTGTTCATAGTTTTCAAATTAGCTGCTCAAGTTTCGTGCCAAAATAAAATCTCTAAGACCATTCATTTTAAAATGTTATAAACAGTAACTTATTTGCACCTCTGGTCGCGGGCCTGTTGTATTCTACCCAGAGGCAACTGGTCCATTGTTACTCCCCTCCTGACACCCAGCTCTTATCGGTGGCTCCGAGTAACTGTTTGCATCCGACAGTGGCAAACCCTGGTACGGCGCTTCAACAGGCGGGCTAAACCCGGTGAGGGTAGCCGGCTTGAGCGCCCGTGAATTAGGGATTTGCTTATCCCAGCATGTGAAGACAGTTCCCGGACTCGGCGGATGAGATCAGCTACAAGATCCAATACCCAAGGAGGCGTTGCAGCAACGCTTCATGGACAGCGAAGGGCAAAGCAGGACACAAAAGGCGTCATGGACATCCGCTGCAGCGGAGGAAGTCTCCAACCCTGACTTGCTTTCCTGCCATTGGACCAAGACCTTTGAGTGGAACTGCCTCTGCACAACGGTTTTTTCACTATGAAGTTCCTCCTTCAAATTTTACGCCATCGTCTGAAACGACGGGCAATCAGCACCGATAAACAATAATTAAAAAGGAATTAGAAATACACTAACAAACCAAATCAGCAAGACATAACCCAGAGAGATTTTCGCAATCATTTCAAGTATACATCTCTGTTCTCGTTATAATTCTGCATTCTCCATAGAAATTGTCATCGCGGCTATTTCAATGAAAGGCGTTTTCAGTTTATCGCCAATGGGCGCATTTAAACAAATAGGTGCATAAATAGATGGATCGATAGATTGAGAAGGATTACATTTAAGAGACAGAGAACCTGATGTCCTTTCCCAGCTGTGGAGAGACAATTGGAGTTATTTCCTTCCTTCCAAGGGATCCATTACTGCAATAAACAAAGCTATCGCAGGTTTACAGGAACATCACTTCCCACGCGGTGTTATCAGTGCTTATTCTGACATTCCAGCTACTACATGGATAATGCTTCTTATCAAGATCGCTCAATTCTGGAAAATTAATATCCCATCTCATTCGGTCCCAGGATCTCTCACACAGAGGGTATCGCTGCTTTTTTCAGAATCATCTCCAAGTACACTGGTGAATTAATTGCTTGTCCAACCTCATGATGGACAGAGCAAAAACAAGATGTATGACCACTAAACCATATCAATATCTCTCTTTATATAAAAAAATGCTCTTCAGCAGAATCACATGTCAGCGATGATGCCCTGCAATCAATGATCACACGGTCGCTGGAAATTAGAACGTATTGGTTATGGTTTTATTTGTCTATGTCTGTTCCCTTGCAGCAAATAAAAACACAAATTTCAACGGTCAGAGTCAGTACCTCAAATGTGCAATCATTAATGACATTGATAGTGCCCTGCACAACAGGAGATGGCGATGTGATGTGGAATGAATCTCCGTGCAACTTATCGTTCACAGGAGAGAGAGATTTACGGTCAATGCATCAACGAGTGACAGAAACATCAGTGGACATAAAGACATTTCACCTCGGCTTTTGTTGTATTTTCGTACTCATATCAAGGGTGACCCAGCGAATAAGGAGAAATATTCACTCTTGTTTTCCATCATCACGTTCGGCCGTGTTTGTATTTCGAGGCACCCGCTCATTTTTATTTTTGTGTATCTAAAAGAAAATCAATGTTATTGGTTTACAAGTCCTATTACACTCTCATATTTAGACAGTCAATATGAAAACAAATTCCGTACTTTGTTCAGTGGACTCGCGGATAAAGACCCGCAATGACGAAAATAGCAGCTGGTGTTCAGTGGGTTCAGATTATGGAAACCGCCGGGGAACATGAGGATGCCGAGGTTTCGTCACCTTTACACAACCGATATGATTTCCTCTGATGTCTCCCACCCGGAATAAAATAATGAATATAATTGTTAAAGTACCCTGTATACGTGTAAACACACGTTTGGTACTCTGAGCATTTGAAAAAAATTGTGTTGTTTGCTGTGAATAACTGTGTAGGCTTTCTGTTGTTTCAAGTAAATGGTGTAGAACAACAAGAGAGAATTATTGTACATCACTAGTCAGATTAATTACAGCCAAGTTGAGGTGTATTTCGGCACTAGCAGAATTACGAGATACGCTCAATTATATGTTTGTGTACAATAAAATTGAGACAGTTTCTAAAGATTTAGAAATAATTTGTAAGTATTGCTCGAATGAGATAAAACACTGAAGGTAACAGAATAAAGTCGTCTCTGCAGGATGAGCAGTGACCTGAAACACAACCGGATGAATATGCACAATCGCTAGAAGGAGAGAGATGAAAAAAGGTGGGTGAGATATCCTTCTAGTTCAGCTCTTTGCCTTTACCTCCTGCCGTTTCCCAGTATCAGACGCATATTTTCATTTGTAAGGCTAAACGAATTTTATACATTTACAGTGAAGTCCTCTCACAAACATTGTATTGACTTATCCATTCAAATTTAAATCTGGACCAGATTAATAACAGTCAAGGTGAGATGTCGTTGACCCGTTATAGTTCGGCACTTGCAGAATTACAAGATACGCTCGGTTATATGTTTCTTACAATAAAATTGAGACAGCTTTTAAAGATTTTGAAAAAAATTAGAAATATTGCTCGAATGAGATAAAACATTGCAAGGAACAGAATAAGGTGGTCTCTGCAGGATGAAAAGTAACCTGAAACACAGCCGGTTGAATCTGCACAAGCGCTAGATGGTGAGAGATGAAAACAGGTGGAGCAGATTCCCTTCTTGTTCAGCTCTTTGTCCGTTCCTCCTGTCATTCCCCAGCTTCGTTCACAATTTTTCATGTGGAAGACTCAACGGAATTCGGTACATTTACAATGAAGTCTTCTCACAAACATTATATTGACCTATCCGTTCAAATTTAAATCTGGACTCGATTGCGGATCTGTGAAAACAGAATCGGTGGTTGCATAAACATATGCCGCTTGTCTTCAGTGGCTGTAATTAATGGTCTGGGAATCGAAATGTGTCTTCATTAAATCATTTTCTGTACAATGATGGGTAGAGCTTTATATTGTACAACCGAACTTCACTGCGCTTTCCTGTCCTGAAGAATATTTGAATTGATGCTTTTCCAGAACCATTACTGCACACACACTGCCAAAGCCTTTGCTGAATATGATGATGACAACAATGCTAATCCAGGCCCATCACTGACCAGACTAACAATACTGGCGTCTCAGCAGACTTACCAGTGAAAACAGTTTAGAGAATCGTCTACTAATGGACTTTGATTTAAAGTGACGAGAGAGAATGAATGGGAAGTGGAGGGACCACTTTGACCAACTCAGAGTGTAAATATATGTAAAGATGTAACCAAGAACCTGTTTGAGGTATACACTTCCACAACATTCAGAATGTAATTGGACAGTCCATGGATAGGAAGGCTTTAATGGGGTAAGGTCCAAAGGGGGGCAAATGTGGATAGCTTCGATGGTATAAACCACTTCGGCCGCCGTTTCCACATCCGGTCACTAAGACTGTTTACTTTAAGAACCGGAACATTAATAGCTTCTGCGATTCTGTACCTGACTTGTATTTCATTTCCGATTTCGGACACGTGCGGCAGTTGGATTTCTGTGATTTTTCATGGAGGGTAAAATATGAAAAAACACAGCGTTTACATGAGGTTATTTTGACTGTCAATATTTACAAGGTCAGTTCGAAGCACAGGACTGATGCTTCTGCATAAAACCTGTCCTCTCATCCTACTTCGTTGCATCCAAGGGAGCAGCATCAGGTGCCACACTCCGGAGCATTTTGTACAGCTGTGGTGTGGGATCATGTACGGGTTCTGCTGTAAAGGAAATATTTTAATTCAATTTGTTTTCCTTTATGATTAAACAGCCGCATGTACTTACAATGAAATAACGCACCGCGGAAGTATTGGAGTCCGTAAAAGCACGAATTTATCAGGATAACAT
The DNA here is from genome assembly GCF_048418815.1 of Hemitrygon akajei. NCBI lineage: Eukaryota > Metazoa > Chordata > Chondrichthyes > Myliobatiformes > Dasyatidae > Hemitrygon > Hemitrygon akajei. The sequence continues at coordinate 1,838,947 of NW_027331990.1, read as the reverse complement.
GCAATCTACTCCTCAGCCAGATGAAAAATGGAAGTAAACCAGAGAAAGATATGTGGTAAAGAATACCTATCGGGCATTCAGTGATCTGACCCATTGAATGCTGGAGGGAAGCCACTTGCCGACAGCTGAACCCGCCAAAGCACATTTATGCTAACACCACTGTGTCTTCCTGCTATCAGTTTTCGTTACCGATTCTCAGACATAACAAGTAAACACAAATGTGATTATTGACAAATTTCCTATTCCCTTTAAAGTTCGTAAAAGGAAAAAACGAAATATCGCGTTCTATCTTTAATTACAAATTTATTTTACGTTAAATATGATCATATCTGCCATGTTACGCATTCATACATACTCTGAGACGTTTTGTGTGTAGTTCAAAAATAGGTAATAACAGGAGCATTTATCCTCACAGATTTTGCACCACTACTGCCCAAATCAAGGGTTAACACTTCATGGAATATAATTAACGTCATTTCAAGTGTGGCTGCAATATGACCTGAAAAATGTTTTCTCTATTTAAAACGCTTTCCGTTTAATCTGCCAGGAAATGCAGAGGAGACTTGAGCCAAATTCAGAACAGAAGAGCGGATTAAGCGGGGAATGATAACTTCCATAACAGATCACAAAGTAATAAAGCAGAATAACACCAGAAGCCTCAAAGCAAGGGACAAGGGAAATTAAACGTCTTTTGCGACAAGGTAAACGTTATGCAGGTCGAGTGCAATCTGTAAAATATTGGTTGAGGCCTATTGGTTTGATTAGTGAGCAAAGATGGTGGTTGAAAACTGGGGGCTGCAGAGTACGTGTACGGAGCGAGTGGCAGGTGAACCCTATCAGCTGGGTGGAGACAAGGATATGTCAGCGAGAGAAGCCCTGATGGAAATCCGACCACCACCACCTTCCATAGCCCTTCCCCGACCACCTTAGCTGAACTGGATGGGTCCGCTAGAACTTATTGATGAACAATTAATCCAAGATGTTGTTACGAAGAAAGATATTGATTACTAAAAGCTCATTAATCATTTACTTACTAACAGCAAGAATTGTGGCAAAACTTGCAGCAGAAAGTCAGACCCCGATTTCCTTGGAGAGCATTCCCGCTATCTTTGTATTTCAACCTCTGCCAATAATTTGGAATATTTCATGGGATTTCGAATTTAATCTGGATGCCATGTGTTTAACAGCATTTGCCGCGTACACGCGACTAAAAGTAATCTTTGGTCACTTTGTGCATTTGTTTTAATATTTCCGTATATAGGATGAAGTTCAGTCCAGAACATCGGAAAAAAAAAGGATTCCGGAATTATCGGAGTGTGAATTCTCGTGACCTGGACATTGCCATAAGAAAACTATCCATAATATTACTCTTCACTCTATCGGGCACCTTCATGTTACTGAGTCTCACAGCATCTGTGGATTATCTTATCCCCTTTTTTCGCCATGTATTCAGATCCCGACCATTATTCCCCCGCAGATATCATAGAACAAATCGGAAACCTGCTGACGCACACTATTTCCTTTGTAAACATCGATCTTTAAGCATTTACCCACGATAAATTCAGAGAGGAGTCAAAGACTTTGATAATGTCCCCATGCATGAGTATTCTGACATTGACCATGACCAATGCAATTCAAACCAAGTCGTCATATCTTCGGTAGCTTTTGGCTCGATTTCATGCCCTCAGTTACCACTTGTACCATTCTATCCGGAATGCCGATTGTTATTGAGAGAAATAAAAGTGACATCAAAACAAGGTGTAATTCTTCCTGGCTAATTGCATTATCTATACACTGTACACAGTGATTGTGCATAGTGTAATGTAACAGGAAAAAATTCAACGAGCAGGATCGAAGGAAGATGAGTCCTAAGGCAAATATTCCATCGGGGCCACCGTGGATCATAGTCAGAAACTGAAGTTAGAGTTAAGAAGAGTTTAGGTAGACGTGTGTTTTACTTTGTTTTTTCGCGAAACAACACAATTTAACAGTCAGTAGTTCAATTGTTCAATTTAATATCAGAGAATCAATAAAATATACAGCATGAAATTCTTGTTCTTCGCAGATATCCACGGAAACAAAAGCATACGCCAAAGGATGAGAGACGGAACAAAATTTAGAACCCGAACGCATCCCCCTACTCGCCCATCACAAGCACAAGCAGCAGCAAAGCTTCGACAGTCCCCATCCTACACCTATTGCGGCAAAACACACCGGCACGCTCCAGCTATCAAACAAGCAGTAGCAAACTGCCAGGGGGAGAAAACTACATGATTTTAGAGCACAACAAAAAACTAATCTTTAAAAAAGGGCAAGTTAACATACTGCCACTCTCTCTCTCTCCCCCTCCCCCTCCCAGTCCCCCTCCCTCTCCCGCCCTCCCCCTCCCCCCCTCCCTTCGTAATAAAGGAGCAGAGAAGTGCCGCAAATTCAGATAGGAAACTAAGGCAGCAACAAAAACAGAATCACTGATGGAGGACGTTAAAGAATGATCAATTTCTTCGACTCGAGAATCGAAAACACACCCATTCCCAACAACTCAAGAAAGAGAGCGCAAACGGGAAATGCGAGTACAGAGGCCTCCAGCGGGTGATCCGTTATTCGCGATATTCCATTTTCTCCCGAGCTGCTTCAGGCAACGACACCTGCATAGAATCGGTTTCTTCCGGAGTGCCGCTATGCTCGGAAGCTTCAATGTGCGCTTGACTGCCATCCCGCGTCCTTGGGATATTGAAAGACAGCCGGTTCGTAAGCCCCGAGAGTGGACACCATTGTCGTAAAGAAACTAAACTTGACTGCAGCTGTATGACAGGCAATTCCCCGAACTCCACCCACCTTGAAAAGGAACAGGCAGAGGTTAGAGGTTGAAAATAAGCTGTTTCTGCAAATTAGCTTGAAGAAGCCGCTTTTTCTCGCTATCGTGGCATCACCCAATCCCGCCCCACCCCCGCGCCCTCTCAGGCATTTTCTTGTCGGGTACTGAAAGAGGGAAGAATCGGGATGTTTTATCCGAATCCTGATGACAGAGCAGCCTTTCACCAAATACAATGGGAATGAAGAATACACTCGATTATGTTACTGCAATTTGTGAAGAAAAATCATGAATAAGTTCATGTGACCTCTCCGTATTTGCCATTTTATTTTAACCTTGGTAGGCTTATGGGGTCAGTTACCTGACGCTGAGTTGGTCCTGATTGAAAAATTCAGGCATGAAGCTGACTGTTTATTCCGGACGCAACCCAGTGCTCATTGCATACCTCAAGCGTTGAATAATGTTTATTTTCATACGAACAAAGGTAACAGCAGCATGAACCGGCCATCCCGCGGCTCAGAACTCTCCACAATTTAGTAAGGCCGTAACAGCCATTTAGCACAATGGCTCAGGTTCCATAGGTCGCCGGTTAAAGGACCAAATGTCCTGACTATATCTCTTTGCGCATGACACGGATGAAGTGTCAAACTCGTCACGACATCAACTCCCGACCACACTCGGTTTCAGCTCACATCCATTGGTGAAGCTTAGGAAGACGATGGCGGCATTTTGATGACACTTTCGGAAACAGCTCTATTTCTATCTTCGAAATCTCCTTTTCTTCCATTTGAAGGTTCATTTGTAGTCCCTGACCTGGGGTTACACAGTGACGTCGGTTCTTTGTGGAAATAGGAGCTGCCTCGTGGCCGCACAATCGGCCACTTTTCGATAAACAAAAGATGCGGCCTATAAGACAAGCGTGCATTCAGGGTTCCGGTTTATCGTGGCTCTGGAGGTGGGCCGATGAAAGGCCGGTGCCGCCGCCTCCTGATGCGTCATGGGAGACGCAACAACGCAAGTAGCGAGCTGGCTGCTGGCCGTGTGCCCAGAGACCCAATTTCTTTGGACAGATCTCGGCAGAAGTGACGTAAGAATCCTTTATGGGCCGCAACTGGAGTATTGTGTACAATTCTGATTACCATATTAGAGTCAGGGCTCTGTGAAGAGATACAGGTAATATTTACCAGGATTCTGCCTGTCTTAATGTTTATGAGCAGAAGCTAGACTTTGAACGATCATGTGTTCTCATTAGAAGGCTAGGTCTAGGCGGGAAAATTAATAATTTTAGGAAATTAGTAATATTATGGAGCATTGATACTGTGGTCCGGGGCTCCCAAACGTTATTGTTACGGCCAATTCCATTAAGCAAGGAGTCCGTGGACATGCAAGAAGTGAGATGACGAGATCAAAGAGGATGGGTGAGGCAAGTTTTCTCCATCCATTTTCCCAGTATTCAATGTAACCTAAGACTGTCCTCACTATCAACACCACCATAGTTTGTGTTGTCTTCAATATGGTTAGATTGGTTTAACTTTCCATAAAGTTACCTTGAGATACGGGTGCATTAGCGTTCACAACATCGATAAATGAGCGTAATATCCCAGCTGCAGTAAAGCAGGAGCTCTTGCGCAACTGTGTATATGAGAAACAGAAACAATTACCCACGCACAAGGGGATGCCATGAAAGTTGTCTGTCATTGCTGTTTTTTATCCACGCATTCAATCATTGACAACTAATGCGCATTGGCAGAATGGAAACACCCATGCCCTTGAACATAAAATCCCATAAAAAGTAGATAATACAGCCCAGTCCATCAGGGGCAAAGATTTCAAAGCTATTCCACACACATCAGGGGCAAAGATCTCAAAGCTATTCCACACATCTAAATGAAGTGTTATCACAGGAGGGCAGAATCCGGTGCCATTAGGAATCCCAACCTCTCTCCTCCCTGCTGCCATCAAATGTTGGTTCAGCAGCCTCAGGTCTCACACCACCATGTCGAGAAATTTACCAACACTCGAGCATTAGGTTCTTAATCCAAAGGGGATAACTGCACTAAGTTCCATTTATCCATTATTTAAATGTACCCCCAGCCAATTGGTTCACTTGAAGAACTCTTCATCTCATGTTCTCAATAATTTGTGCTTGTTTATGATTATTATTTCTTCTTTATGTATTTGCAGTTTGCTGCCCTCTGCACTCTGATTGAACACCTTAGCGGGGTGGTCTTCCATTGAGTCTTTTCTGATTATTATTCTGTAGATTTATGGAGAGTACTTGGGAGAAAATGCATCTCAGAATTGCCTATAGTAACATAAATGTACTTTAATGATAAAATATACTTCGAAGTTTGAAAGGATTAACTTGTTTATCAATAAATTTAGAAAATGCAGAATAACGACTCTATGGATAATTATGCATTTTTGCTTAGGTTCCTCCACCTGTCACCATTCTAGGTTCACCAGCACAAAATTCCCCCACCACCACCCCAGCCGTCAATATACTGGATGCAGAGATACATCGGATGACTGCAATCCTGGATTTCCCGCATCATGTCTTCTTCCTCTTCCTGAGTTCTCTGTTCCGTTTAACTTTTCAACTTGGACAGGACGTACTTGCAAGGCGTCTGCTCTCTCAGCATCTCACGTACCTGTGGAACAGGGCAGTCCGATTATGTGGAATGTGTGAAGAATCATGTATGATTTCAACTGTCAAACAAGAAACAATCTGCAGATGCTGCAAATCCAAGCAACACACACAACATGCTGAAGGAATTCAGTGGTTCAGGTAGCATATATGGACAAGAGTAGAGACAATGATTTGGCTTGAGACACTTCACCGGAATGCACTTATCATCAAGGATCTCCACCATCCAGACCATGCTCTGTTCTTGCTGCTGCCATTGAGCAGGAGTACAGGAGTCTGAGGTCTCACACCACCAGGACAAGACAGTTATTATCCTTCAATCATCAGTCTGCTGAACCAACGTGGACAACTTCACTCACCTCAATATGAACTGATTCCGCAACCTATGGACTCACTTTCACTGATTCTGCAGCTCATGTTTTCAATATTATATATTTATCTATCAGAGCCCCCTAAAAGTATTCAGCCCTCAACTCTTTGTTCACATAAATGAGTATTACAACCAGTGGTTTTGGTCAGTTTAACTGAGTATTTATGAATCACATGCTCCTTTGCCACTGTAGAACCTCTGAACAAGGAGAATTGGAAAGTATGCATTTCAACGATATTCTTTTCCATGGATACTGCCTGGTCTGCTGAGTTCTCCCAACATTTTGTGTGCAATACGCATTGTGTTAGGTTCATTAGCCTTTGTTGGACAGCAGAATGCTTCCCTCTACCCACCATCATCCACTGAAATCCATCACTTAACACCATGGGAAACCCTGTCCTTCACAAGAACCACATTCCCGAAACACTGGGAGACTTCATCACTTTCAAATCAGACCGTTCAGGTTCCATTAATCGCTAACCAACCAATCATCTTCCAACGCACTAGAACCAAACTTCTTCACAACTCATGGAAATCAACCTGTGTGGACACCATGGGAAGCATTTTCACTTTCGCACCAAGGAATCTTATTTCCAAACCAATGAGATCATTCACTCTGCATGCAAGGCTATCCTTTTCCTCGTAACACATTCCCTGCCCTAAAGCAGAAATAGCTTCTTCCTACAAAATATGCATTTTACTTTCCTTTGATTGGGGATCAAAGCAATTATTCAAATCCCTCCCCCTAGGAAAAGAAAAAACAGACACATGGATTGTATACCGCAATTCCAAAAAGTAAGCTAGAGATCACTTTCAACTCCCTCAATCTGGGGCATTGAACAGCCCCTTCAAAACAGCTAAATTGCTGTTTCATATATCAGAAAAAAACTAAGCATATTACAGACTGCCTTTCGCATTGCAATGTGCTCCCGTCTCTCAAACAAAACAATGTTTTTCTCTCCCAACCCAGACCCCTTTCCGAACCAGTTCCAACAAAGATTATTTGAGCTGAAATGTAAATCTCTTTCTCCTTCCCTGCGCTGCCTGTCCTGACCAGTGAATCCAGCCTATTTCTTGTGTGCATTCTTCAACCATCCTCCTACACCACTGGAAGGAAAAAACTGAAACGGGTGGAATTCCCACCTACTGCCCAGCCATAACTGCAAATTCCATTTCACAAAACAAGTGGAATTGCTACTTCCTTTACACAAGTTGGGAGATAATCTTCATTCCAAAATTGACGGAAACATTTCAACTCATACCATTGAATACCTTCTACTCCACAAACCTGGGGAAACAGATCTGCTCAAAGCGAAGGTAAAACTATCTTATCGAACACTGGACTATTCAGTGACCACCACCACCGCCGAACTCTGGCAGATGCAGCTGAGTGGAGATACATTGAGAAATGTGATGGTAAACTCTCTGGTATCTGGAGTGGGGCTGACTGACGAATGGCTCATTATGAAATGTAGGGTGGTAAAACATTGATGATAAATTTAGTAATATCGATTGTGGGAGTGAAATAGTTTCAAATGTGACAGCGAATTAAGAGTAACATCTGTACTTCCCAGAGTAGGGGCAGGCAGCATTCCCTAAGAAGCACTGGAGTTGGCTGGTTACCGGGTATTCTCTGCAATTGGCAGACTGAATGAGCAACAGGTATAAGCATAACTTGCAGAAAATACAAAGGCTAGATGGATAATCATACAATTTTAGCATCAATTTTCCACCATCATCGCAGATTCCCCATCACCAGCAACTCTGTCCATTATCCAGTGAAACGTTGAATTATTGTAATTCAGGATCCAGTGTATCAACTACTTTCCTTCCTCTTGCATTCTCTGTTCTGTGTAACCTTTTCACTTGGACAAGACATACTTGCTCTCTCAGTTTCTCACCTGTTGAATAGGGCAGACGATGTGAGGGACAGATGAAGAAACATTGTGGGACGGGACTATGTGGGGATGATGACTCAGACCAGAGTCCCCCCTCACAGCTCCCCCATCTCCTACAGAATCCATAACTGGACATCAAGAGATTGCTTCTCCTTCACACCAAGAATAACACAATATATACAAAATACAACCTGAAATTCGTTCTCTTTTCAGACATGCACAACTACAAGAAATGAATGTCAAGAAGCGTGAGAACCTGAAAGCCCCATCGCTTCCATGCATAAGCAGAGGCAAAAACAACAACACTCCCCTCTCCCCATCCCCACACTGGCTTCAGCAAAAATATCAACACATCACCACCCCCCACCCACCATGCGAGCAATACAATCTTTTCAACAGAAGTGCTTTGCCATCGCCTTCTTCTGGGCAGTCTTTAAAAGATCCTAGCCATTATTGATAAACTTCAGATTCCGTCCGTCTGTATTTGCATTATCAAGATTTGTGATCTGCACCAGTTGCTCATTCACCGCCTGCACCCAGGGTTTCCTATGACCCTGAACACGGTGCGTAAGAAGGTGTTATACCTTATCCAAGGGTAACCTGCAGGCCAGCAGAGGCAAAGAGCACCCTAACACCTCATTTGGTTGAGATGTATCTCTAAACTGCCTCGCAAAGATGATTGCACTAATCCCTCAAACCAGTTAAAGCCCCTTCCCAGCAACAGAAATCTCAGTTGTATCTGGAAATGAAGGGGAAATGCAGCTGGGAAAGTGCAAGCTATGAAAAGGTGGGTCAGTCAATCTGCAGTGATGGAGAGTTTAAGTAGCTTTGATTGCGGTAGGGAAACAAAGTTAACTACTTCGACAGCGCTTCTCCCTATAAATGCTGCCTGGCCCGTTGTGTTCCACCAGCATTTTGTGTGTGTTGTTGTGTTAACTACACATGGCAATTTGAGAGTGGCAACTGCCGCTCGCATTCAATGAGAAACAGTGGGCACAGGGCATAGGAGATGAGAGGGGAAAATTCAGGCTTACTGGGATGGGGTGGGACAACCACAGCTACATTGGTCAGAATTTTCAAACATGAATAAACGTGAAGTAAATGTCTCACCAGACGGAGATAATCCTTCGTTGGGAGCCTTTTGACTAGAAGATCGAAGCAGTTTTGAGTCATATTTCAACCCGGCCTCTCCCAGAGTCAGCAACACCCACATTTATGTTTGTGCAGGTAAGATCGGAAACCACATTGCCAGAGGTTGAAGCACATCATGATCTGCACTTAAATGCAAAGGGGGCTCAGCAGGGGCAGAAGGTTGAGTGGGCTGGGATGGATGGCAATGGATAGAGAGAGGTGACAGTAAGGGTTCTCATCTGAGTTTAATTTGAATGCAACTAGTGGGATTAAGTGATCTTCACAGATGAGATGTACGGACTGTCACAGATAGGTGCTGTGTGAGGTGTTTGGAGTAAAGGGTGGGAACATACAGTGAGAAGATATAGACACCATCAGAGAGCAAGGGTGGTAGTGGATCATAGAAAGTATGGACTGAGGAAATGTGAGCAAAGGGTGTGCTGTGATATTTACACAAGGGATACAACAGTTTCAGAGGGGTTCCTCAAACAATGTGGCACCAACTCTGACTGAGGACTCTCCACCAAACCAACTGATCAATCCCACCCCCACACACTGACACAATATACCTGAGCACGTTTGTTTCTCTTGGACAGAGGATGTTTCTGGAATCGGTGTTCGAGTTGATGACTCGCTGTGTCTTTCACCTTTGGAAGTCAGCAGATGTAGACAAGAAAACAAAGAATCACCAAAATATATCAGTGTGAGACAGGAGTTGGAGTACTGGAGGATTTCCAACAGCCGTGAAATTGCTTTCCCAAATAACTGTTACTGCCTTCAGCATGAAAGAGAGTGAACTTCCAGGATGCAGTATTCCTTTCAGTAATCCTCACCACCACTACACAAGCTTACAGATATTGTGTGCTATTAATGTCACCAGCTTTCATGTATCGTTCATTTCCCATGCCCCGTATCCAGCCTGGTCCTGAGTCTCCATTATTGTCAGTGATAATCCCATCCGCCTTCTATTCTGTCAGTTTCCAAGCCCTCAGTTACACAATCACAATTCCATCCATTTGATAGATTTATCAAAAACCGCAGGTTACTTGGCGTTCATAGTTCTGACCGCATTGTCATTTATAAACCTACTGTTGGTTGCTATTGCTGACTGTCTGCTCAATCACCCAGCTTCGAATCCATCCTGAAGGAATTGGAACCATTCCCACAGACTACTTAAATGTCATTGAACATTAAATCCCAGGTTTCTGCCCTTGCATTCTGATTATCATCTCACTGGGCTCCATGAGCTCAAACTTAGAACAACGTGCTTACTAACAACCATGGAAATGTCGGCACCTTTCTGAGTTATTTAAGATGATGCCGAAATGTGGTAGAGAGGGGAAAGTTCAAAAACTGATATAATTCTCCCATACTTTACTGGCTGCCATCAGGTGAATTAATCCATGAGACATTCTTGGTCAGAATGGGAGAGACAGAATGAACCCCGCAGGTACAAGGTTTGCTACCTGTGGATGTGTCTCCCGCTGGGACAGATGATGGTTCCTGGGTGAGTTCTCCAGTTAATGAATCATTGGCTTCATCACTTGTGGATTTTTTGATAGCTGGAATAAAATAACAGAAAGTGGAGAGTGTGGACTCTAGGAAATGTCATCGGTCTGGGTCAGACATTTGGGAAGTGGAGACTTGATCCAACCCGAAATTAACATGATTCCTCTACCTTCTTCATCTTTCCCTCGCAAAGAATTGATAACCCCTTCCTTCCGATTCGGGGTGAGGTTCACAGAGAAATGTGGCACTCAATATCCCCAGTAATTACACCCGCGCTTGAACACACCACTGTTTTACATGGACAGTCACAGATTAGGTTCTTTCCTTTCATTCCTGTAATTTCAGCTATACATCATGGTATGATTCCCATCTACTATTCCTTATTCCTCTCCTCTTGATATTAGCTGAGGGGACATTTTGTATGTCTTTTACCTGAGGATGTACCTCTTATTGGTTTAAGGGATGGTTCCTGGGAGATCTCAGTCGTCAATGATCCTTTTGGACATCCATTTGTGGGAGTTTCTAGGTCTGGAATTAAAGAACAAATATGGGGGAGTGTTAGATATATAGCATTAGGCTTGGAGCATTCACCAAACTTGTTTCCCCAGATCTCCCCCACAGATTGTCATTCTGCCACATCTTCGCAGTCTTGGTACATATTAAATTAATGGAATGATCCTGTGCAAAACCCTACTCTTGATTGATTGCAAACACTGAAACCAGAAATTTCATGCACTGGCGAGGTGCTGATCAACCGTGGACCAATTGTGTTTCTATCTCATTTTTTAATAATATTTGACAGTTGATCTGGAAAATTACGAAAATAACAGGAAATTTAAAGGATTAAAAACAAGTTGAATAGGTTCTGAAGATAGAATTTGACTTCAGAGAAGAAGGCAGACAATCCCCGGATTATATTAATCAACAGGTGGTGTCTAACCTGGCAGCACAACAACACGTAGACATTGAATACAAGTCATGCCCCACTCCCGTCTCCTGTCATTCATCTCAATATATCTATCCCTCACAACTGACAACTTGACTATCAAAGTTGTTCCTTGACTATTAAAATTCTTTCTGAGTTATTAAAATTCCTCTCCTCAGACCTGCAACTCAGGATTCACTTCCCTCATTCATTTTAATGCCACCCATCTCCTATTTCACCTCATTAGTATCCATCCCTCACATCCAGCAACTTGGTCCATTATTCCTGAATCAGTCAAATTCCTCTTTACAGTTCTGTACATTGTCATTTCCATGCTCTGCATTCACTTCCCTCAGTCACTTCACCCGGTTCACCCCACAGACCAGTAAATGCTCCTCCATAGAAACTTGAGGGAGGCTATTTTTCTACAAACCCTACAACCGACACGTACTGATGAATGTGGACAAAGTCACAGGGTGCTAATCTTCCATACTGACATTTCCCAAGAGAACCCGGAACTGTTTTAAATCAGGAGCACATGGTAAGTCTAAAAGAGGAGGTATTGAGCTAGTCTGAGATAGGACGAGATTACAGCAGGCACCAAAACCAGACTTCCATCGTATGAAAAATGCCCGTCAAACCCCGTCCTGTAAGATTATAGAGCACTTACCCAGCCACCAGTTACTGCATTCCGCATCCACCTCCCAGGAGAGGTCTACACAACTGACCCAAGTCATCCCATCCAGATGACCCCAATCTTTCCAACAGATGTTGGAGCCCTCTTTGAAAGTTCCCTCCATTCCCACTCGGAGTCATTCCTTCCCTGTACGTCAGACACTCCAGAATAGTTCTCTCGGATGCAACATCCAGTGGTACTCAGATCTGACTCAATATGCTACAGTCACTCAATTATCAACAGCATCAGTATATTCATTTAACTTCATATCTATTTCAATCCATGACCATACATTCAGCCCACTCAGCCAAGTAGCCTGCCCAGTGTCACTCCTGGTCATGGTAAACATGAATATTTGTGCCCATCCCCATTATGCAATGCTACAGTTACTCTATCACCCCTCTCCCATCTCTGCTTCCATCTCTTCAGCATTCAATAATCACACTCTCCCCTTCCATGTATCACTCACCCCTTACTCTCTCCCTCAACATATTGCTTCCTTCCTCACCCCACTTCCTTCAGCCAGTCCATCACCATTTTGGTCCTCTCCCATCAGTCTCTCCTCTGTCACCCTCTCCCTCGATCACGTCACCTTCGGTCAGTCTATCACTATTCTGCCTTCAGTCAATCCCAGGCACTTCTTGATTCTGGTACAATCTCTTGACTGGTAATATCAGAGAGGAGTCTTTATAAAACAAATCCACACATCTGATACCTGGGATGTACCTGGGTCCGTGATCGCAGACAAATCATCGCCTGGCTCAGGTGTTGTCCCCTCGGGTTGTGGAGTTGGTACAGATGCTGGATCTATAATGAACAGGGGTACATCGTCGGAACTGAGGAACAGACAATAGACCACCCAGATGGGACGTAATTAAACTGAAGAGAACAGCTGACAATAAGAACAGAACTGCAGGTGTTGGGAATTTAAAACTGAAGCAGAAAACACAGGAATGCTCGGTTGGTCTGTCTTCACCTGTCAGAAAAAGAACTGAGTCAACATTTCAGCTTGGCGGTCATATGTAAACAGTGATTGTCACCAGACTGATAAACTCGCCATTATCAATGTGTCCTCATTCTCCAAGCAGAGTGCACTCCTTGAGTTATTACAAGACATTTACCTGCCTCACTTATCACTTTCCACCTCTCTCCTTCCAACTGTCCTACTGTGAAGATAGATGACATTAATCCCAACACCAGTAAAGGCACATATATTATGCAGACAGTACAGAGTTCCCCTGTGGCTACCCCCTCGAGAATAAATTGCTTTGATACTGTTGAAGAAGCTGATCTCTAAAGGAAAACCAGCAGCAGCAGGGATTTCAGTGGTTCCGGCTGACCGGGGGAGGGTGAAAGTGATCATCATCATCATCATCACGTGCCATGCTTTATGATGTCGGTCATGATGATCTCTATGGCCATGATTGTTCTTGGCATTTCTTTTCTACAGGGGTGGTTTGCCATTGCCTTATTCTAAGCAGAGTCTTCACAAGATGGGTGGTCGTAGCCATTAGCAATGCTCTTCAGAGATTCGTCGCCTGGTGTCACTGATCGCATAACTAGGACGTGCAATGTGTACCAGCTGATCATACACCTTACACCATCCATTCCCATGGCTTTTCATGGGAAAATCAGGTAGGTTCAGGATCCCAAGAGAGGGAATCTGTAGAATGCCGAGGAGATTTTTTTTGTAGCAGCTTGTGTTTGAGCACAAGAGAGAAAAACAGTTCTCAAGTTACACACACTGAATGCTGGTGGAACACAGATGCTGCCTGGCCTCTGTGTTCCACCAGCATTGTGTGTGTATTGTTTGATTTTCCAGCATCTGCAGATTTCATCGTATCAGTTCTCAAGTTAGTGTTGTGTAATTCAACAGATTTAATTAGGGAGCTTAATGTAAAGGATACTTTGGAGGCAGTGACCATAATATGCTGGAATTTACTCTGCAGTTCCAGAGGCAGATGCAAACATCGGGTGTCATTACAGTTGAGTAAAGGGAATTCCAAAAACATGAGAGAGGAGATGGCTGAATGTCATTGGAAGGATGCACTATCAGGGATGATGGCAGAACAGCAATGGCTGGGGTTTCTGGGAACAATTCAGAACGCACACGGAAAATCTGTCCAAAATAAATAGTAGTACTCTATAGGGAGGATGACGTTTCTGTGATGGTGAAGAGAAATCAAAGGGAAAAAAAAAGATCATATATTACAACAAAAATATTGGGATGTTAGAGGATTGGAAAGTGCTTGATTAGACTGTTTACTTGTTGTTTAGAATGCAGCTTGTATTTTTTAGATTAGCTGATATCCATGGAAATATTTGAAATTTCATACTGGCTGCCCGTCCTGCCCTTCCTGCATCCAAGTTCTCCAACAGCTCCATTCCAGGTGATGACCGTGAGCTTATCCGCCTTTCCAACGATACTTCTTACATTGGAATAGATGCCACTGAGGACACGAGTCGCTCAACCTATCGATTCCAGACTTTGTCTGAGGTCTAAACAGCATCCTTCTCCAAAAGACTCTCCTCTATTCTGTTCTAGCACCCTGGTTCTCATCCCCCCTGCAACTCTAGTTTAAACACTAAATGTAATTTTATCAAACCTTCCCACCAGGATATTAGTCACCTTCCAGTTCAGGTGCAAATTATCCCTTCTTGCAAAGATCCCCATGATCGAAATATCTTGTGCACTCCATGAAACACCAATTCCTTAGCCACAAATTTAATGATATAATCGTCCTATTTCAGACATCACTAGCACATGGCATGGATAGCAACCCTAAGATTACAACCCTGGATGTCCTGCTCTTTAATTTATCACCTCACCCCATGAATTCCCTTCGCAGAACCTTGCGACTCTTCCTACCCATGTCATTAGTACCTATTGTACATTGTCCTTAACCTCTGGATGTTCACCTTCCCATTGAAGAATGCTGAGGACTGGATCCAGGATGTTCTGCAACTTTGTACCTGTGAACTAATATACCATCCGGGAATCTTGTTGTCACCCACAGAATCTCCTAACTAATGAATCCCCTATCACCACAGGTTGCCGCTTCACTCCACTTTCCCTCTGAGTCACAGAGCCAGACACAGTGCCAGAGACCCAACCGCTGTGACTTTACTCTGCTAGGAAATTCTCCAAAGTGGTATAACTGTTTTTGAGGGTAATAGCCAAAAGAGGTACTCGGGTCTGTTATTGCATTATTTAAATAGAGGGGATCTGTTTGTTTGACTTTCATGTGCATATTTGAATGGAAAGTTTCTTATCTATTGGTATAAATATAGCTGTCCACACGGCAGTGCCATCAGATTTTTTTTCTGCTACCATCCGGTGAATATCCATTTTCAATTTTCCTTTGTACAATTAAAACTTAATAAAACCACTTTGAAGCAATAAGTTTTATGCCTCTTTCCTGACTTCCAAAAGAACCTTGGATTAAAAAATAAAATCAAAATCCAAAAGAAGCTTTAAAAAAAAAACAACACAAGACAACTGAGGTGCCAAAAGGAGAGAAACATGAAATTGGGTAACCTATTCTTTAGAGGAAAGAAAATATTTTTAGATATATAAAGAGTGAAAGAGAGTTGAGAGTGGATATTGGATGACTGGATAACTACACTGGAGAAGCACTAATGGGGGACAAAGCAGTGGCAGCCCAACGTAAAAAAAAAAAATACATTGTTGTCAGTCTTCACTGTGGAAGACACCGCCAGCATGCAAGAAACCTAATATTGTCGGAGATCAGAAGTGAGTGCAGTTGCTGTTACTAAGGAGAGAACACCTTGATACCTGAAATGTTTGAAAGCCGGCAACTCAACAGATCCGGTAGACTGCAACCCAGGGTTCTGAAAGAGGTAGCTGCAGATAATGTGGAGAATTAGTAGTAATCTTCTAAGAATCACTAGATCCTGGAATGGTACCGGAGAATTGGAAATTTAGAAATGTCACTCCAATTCTTAAACAAAATTATAGGCATTAGCCTGACTTTACTGGTTGGGAAAATGTTCGAGTCATTATAAAGGATGAGTTTTCGAGGTACTTGGGAGGCACATGATAAAATATGCTGAAGTCAGCATGGTTTTCTTCAGGGGAACTGTTGCTTCACCAAACTATCGGAATTCTTGGAGAATATAATGGAGAGTTAGTGAATGTTATTTACTTGGATTTCCAAAAGGCCTCTGACAATGTGACACATACTGGCTGCTTAACCGGATAAGTGTCCATGGTATTACAGGACAGATACAACCAGAATTGACTGATTAGCAAGAGGCAAGCCATGGGAATAAAGTGGGTCCTTTTTCATTGGTAGTTGATGAGGAGGAAATTATTTACTCAGAAACTCTGAATCTGTGGAATTAGTTGTCGCAGACGACCATGGAGGCCAACGTTGGGTATATTTAAAGTGCATATGGATAGATTCTTGTTTAGTCAGGGCATCAAATGTTAATGGGAGAAGGTAGGAGAATGGGGTTCAGAGGGAAAATGAATAAATGATGACTGAATGGTAGAGCACACTAGGTTGGATGAATGGCTTGATTCTGCTCCTATATCGCACGGTAGAGCTCTTGCCTCAGGTCCTCAGCAACCAGGCCTGAATCCTACCTCTGATGATCTCTATGAAGAAGCTGCATGATCTCCTTGTGATCACGCATGTTTGACCTGTTTTCCATTCCCATCCCAAGAATCATTCTCTTACTTGGGAAGTGGAAAGAAGGAATGATATGTTCCATCTCGGGGTTTTGCTGGCTCATCTGTTCCTCGGAAAGATGGAGGGGCTGTGTGGTCCTCATGTGAGCTGGAGGGTTTGACTCAAGCTTGGTGCTCAAAAGTCATGTGACACAGTAAGTGGATGCTTCACATCAGTCTCGGTGTGGGAGAGGACGTTACCTGTCGGAGCAGGAGGATGAGATTCTGCCATGACAGACTGACTGTCATGTGGGTAGAGGAGAAATATCTGAGGTGATGCACTAATCATGAAGTAGACTGTAATATTCAACATTCTGTGGTTTTGATCATTTGGGATGTCTCAACATTTCCAAATAACTCCTTCACTCTCCCCACCGTGTTGCATTGGAGAATGATAACGTACCTGTACAGTAAACTTTGTTACAGCAGAATGTCGGCTTCAGCCAGTACACAAAGAAAGAACCATAGCTTTTGATCTGGATTGTCCGATTTGTCTCGCAGTTGTTTTGCCCCCAGCTGAAGCAGACAGTCCTGTGGACCTCCCCCTCTCCCACGGTGGGATGGCTCCCTGAAATGGGGGTTTAGAAACATTGTAAATATACCTGTCTCCACGGTACAATGGGGAACATGCAACCAGACCTACTGCAAAGCCATTGTTCACAACCCCCAGCCCGGACTGTGCTCAGTCTGTGTAAGCTGCTGTCCCCTCCTTCCCGCAGCCATAACTAGTCTCAGAAGACATCTCCTTGTGGGTACCTGTCCCACGAAACACGAGTCCTACCCCTGAAGAGCTCTGACAACACCAAAGATGACACACTGTTGTATATATCCAAAGAGAACTGGAGACATTTGCAAGCTCGAAAATAGTTCTAAAACGAATAACAATCACAGTTGTTGCAAATTGTTAAAACGCATGTTTGTTTTTTAGAATTTCTTGAATGTTTAATTATGAACAAAACTTGGAATTTGAAAAGAACCATGAAATTTAAAATAATTGCAGCATGAGAACTAAGGAATGGGTTCAACTGAAAGCATTACACAGTTTAGTGGAAAAACAAATTGTCTTTTTGATCACTTCATGAACTGTGGGCTGCATGGAAAACACTCAACTCCATGGGTGCTGCTCCTGCACTGAAATTGCACCGGATCTTAACTTGAGTGGGCTTAATCGGCAGATCCAGAGCCCAATTGAAGGTAGCAGGAATATACGGGAAGCCAGCATGATTCCATGTAGATCCAGGGCTTCAGAGTGGCTGAAATGACTTGGGAGCATTTTTCAGGGATTCCTACATCTGTTCCATATAAAGGGTTATCTGACATAGTCTGTATCTAATGAAACCCACTGGAAAAAGTTACTAAGCCCACTGTTGCACATTATGACCTTACCGTTTAACCAGCCTGCACTTGTCCCGGAGCACTTGTCTGTTGGAACAGCAGTCTCAGGAATCCTCCACCCACCAGAACTGAAAAAAGTAGCATCTCCGTCATCAAATGAGCATCCACTGTGAGAATGAGCAGGAATTGGAGCTCATTCCATTGGTTGTTTTTTTCTCCCTAATCTCAGGATACCCCATTTGACATAAAAGTATGCAGATGCAGGAAATCTTGCAAAATGCTCACAAAATGCTGCAGAGGTGCAGCAGTTTAAGCAATGTAATGTTTGTTATCAGAGTGCATACATCTCACCATATACAACCCTGAGATTCCTTTTCTCCAAACATACTTAACAAATCTATATAACTGTATTGGTAAACAGGATCTGTCAACATCAGAACAGTAAACTATGATTGGTGGAGGGGCGGGTAGTGTTGACGCAACAGTTAGGATGCTAAAGAACTTTTACAGATTAAGAGAATGGGCAAGAAAGTGGAAAATGAAATGCAATGTTGGTAAATGCATGGTCAAGCACTGTGGTAGTAGAAAAAAATGTATGGACTATTTTCTAAACAGGGAGAAAATCCAAAAACCTGAGATGCAATAGGACTGGCGAGTCCTTGTGCAGAACAGCTTTAAGGTTAACTTGCAGGTCGAGATGGTAGTGAGGAGGGCAAATGTCATGATATCATTCATTTCAACGAAGTCTTGAATACAAGGGCAAGGATGTAATGCCAAGGTATTAAGGCACCTTGAGTACTGTGAATAGTTTTGCGTCCTCATCTTAGACAAGCTGTGCTGGTGTTGGAGATGGAAAGCAAATGTGTAAAGGATGTTTCCTATGGTGGGAGAGTCTCGGACAAGAGGTTGCAGCCTCATGGGAAGGGGTGCTCTTTTGAAACAGAGTTGTGGAGACATTTCCTTAGTCAAAGGGTGCTAAATTTGTGGAATTTCTATGCACATGCAGCTGTGGAGACCAGGTCGTTAAATGTATTTAAGGATGGGATTGATAGATTCCTGATTGGAATGGCATCACATGCCATGTGGAGAAGGCCAGGAAATGCGGTTGAGGAGAGAAAAAAAAAGGATCAGTTATGAATAGATGGAGGTGCAGACTCAATCGGCCAGATGGCCAAATTTTTCTCTTATATCTTATGGGCAATGGTCTAAACAGGATCTATAAACTGTCAACATCAGGAATGTAAACTGCAAATAAACTGTATAAATTCAGATAACAAATGCAGCATCTGTGGAGAAGAATAAACACCTGACATTTTGAGTTGAGACCCTTCATCAAAACTGGAGGGGAAGGGAACAGAAGTAGAATGTAGCTGACTAAACCCCTTCTCATCTCCTCCCCACACTCGTATCCACCCATCAGCTCCCTCTGGTTCATCTCTCATTCCCTTACACCACTGTTCACTCTTATCAATTTCCTTCTTCCTCAGCCCTCCACCTCTTCTATCCATCAAACCCCAGCTTCTCATATCGTTCTGAACTCCCCCTTTCCTGGTCTCATCCATCACCTTACAGATTGTACTCCATCTCCTCTCCCACTTACATTATTTTCATAAACAACTCCCTAGTTTATAAAGAAAGGGATTCTACTCCCTTTTGTTCCAGGCGTTATGAAAGGCATTGACATAAAATTGTATTTATTCCTCACCATAGACAATGCTTGACCTGCTGAATTTCTCCTACATTTTGCATGTTTTGCCCCTTTTATACTTGTGCTTTTATCTATTTCAGCAAACTGCAGTGTCTGTGAATGGACTGTGAGCTTCCCTCTTCCTGCATTTAGTCACTGCCACATCACTGACTAAGGACCATAGACTTCCTGCATCCACTCCTGTTCCATGTTTCAGTGTATCCACAAACTGCCACTCTTCTGCGATCAATGACTCCAATCCCTATGTATTCATTCTGATCTATGTTATCTAACTGATGACACAGAAATAATGATGTTTATGCACTCTGCCACATTCCTGTAATCGAAAAAAATCAGGCTCCCTTCATATTCGCCTTAGTTCCATGTATATTTTGTGTTTCATGGACTCATAATTGTCACCTCTCATACCTCTTAAACCGGTACCATCCTTCTGTCCGGGCTTCATCATTCATGTATTTACTGGGTTCATTCGATGAATAATCCATGCTCCTCCAGGGCTGATCCAGGATTGTGTGGTTTGCACATGGATCTCCGAGAGTGGAATCTGCAGCAGGAGTATGCTCAGTGTTAATGGTACAAAACAAGAATGTAATTTATCAGAGTTAATTTGCATTAATGTTAGTGTTAATGCCTCTTGTAGCTCAGCCCCTCCTCCACCATCAGTTGCACTCTCTAAAATAATGATCATCTACTCACATAATCACTGTCAATGCAGTTTCATCTTTCAGCTCTCTTTATTGAATTGGTGATATTAACAAAGAATCATACCATATGGAAATATCCATGCGGAAAGTGACTACTCCTCAGTCCTAACCTGGTCCATACTCACCTAGACACAAATTCTGCCAGCATCCAAACTCTGAGACAGTTCATTCCAAGCATTTACTGCACTGTGAGTTGAGGTCTCCCTCACAAACCCTCTAAAACACTGCTACATATTCCTTAGTTTTGTCTACCTGCAATAGAAGCCAATTGGACCACAGGGTATAGAAGCGGAATTAGTCCATGTGTCGCATGAAGTCTGAGCCGCGACTTCATCATGGCTGATCGACAATCTCCAATCTCTCTCCTGTCCTGACCAATCAAGATTCTATCACCCTCTGCTTTAAACATACATAAATTTGGCCCCCAGAGTTGTCTGTGAGAACAAATACTACAGATTCACCTCTCTCTCTCACTAACAAAATTCTTACTCATCTCCATTCTAAATGGTCACACCTCTATTCTGAGGATGTATCTTTTGGTCCTAGACTCTCCCAATATAGGAAACATTCTCACCCATGACCGCTATCAAGGTCGTTCAATAATTTATAGGTTAAAATTATGTCTCCCCTAATTCTTCTGAATTACAGGTAATTCAGGCCCAGAGAAATCAAACACTCTTCATATCACAAGCTGTTCAATCCTGGAATCATTTCCGTGAAACGCTTTGAACCCTCTGCAGTTTCAGCACATTCTCTCTCTCTCTCTCTCTTTATATATATATATAAATAAAAGGTGTCCAAACCTGCTCACAGTACTCCAACTAAGGCTTCACCTTATTAGTTTAACAAATTAAATTTTTGGGAATCCTGCATAAGGACTCTTTGCACCTCTTAGTTTGGAATTTTCTCTCCATTTAGAAAATACTCTAACCTTTTGTTTCTTCAATCAAAGTGCATGAACACACACTTCCCGACACTGCATTCAAACTGCCACTTCTTTGCCCATTCTCCTAAACTGTCTAAGTCCTTCTATCAGCTCTGTAATTCCTCAAAACTATCTACCCCTCTACCTACCATCTGCAAACTTTTCAACAAAGCATCGATTCCATATCATTGATATGGAAAAGGTGACTTACAGTCTACCTTTCAGTATCTCTTTTATCCGCCAATCTGATATTCCTGTTTCACCTCCTTTGCTCCAGGAGAACATGACTAACCTCTCCACACTCTCATCATAACTGAAACACTCCAACCTGGTGATGTACCATTGCATCACTCCTGCATTCTTCCCATGATCTGGGTATCAGAACTATCACACATGTCTGACAAGGTTTTTTTAAAGTTCTGTTTTCTGTACCCTGAGTAATGATGGTCTATATCACAGTTACATTCACAAATTGAATGCTCTATTCTTTTTTTTTCTTTTTATATTATCATGTGTTGCATTGAACTGCTGCTGCTAAGTTAACAAATTCCACGACACATGCTGGTGATAATAAATTTGATACTGATTCTGATATGACATGCACAGAGTGCATGAGTCCATAAGACTATATGACCATAAGACAAAGCAGTAGAAGTTGGCCATTCGGCTTATCGAGTCTGCTCAGCCATTTCATCATGAGATGATCCAATCTCCTCTTTAGTCCCATTCCCCCACCTTCTCACCATAAGATTTGAAGCCCTGACTACTCAGATACCTATCAATCTCTGCCTGAAATACACCCAATGACTTGGCCTCCACTGCCGCCGGTGGTAACAAATTCCATTGATTCACTGCCCTCTGGCTAAAAATTAATTTTTGCATCACTGTTCTGAATGGGCGCCGTGCAATTCTCAAGTCATGTCCTGTCGTACTAGACTCCCCCACCATGGGAAACAACTTTGACACATCCACTCTGTCGTTGCCTTTCAATATTCAAAACGTTTCTATGAAGCCTTTCCTCATTCTTCTAAACTCCAAGGAGTACAGTCCAAGAGCGGTCAAACGTCCCTCATATGTTAACCGTCTCATTCCCAGAATCATTCTAGTGAATCTTCTCAGAACCTTCTCCAACGTTAGCACATCTTTTCTTAAATAAGGAGCCCAAAACTGCACACAGTATTCCAAGTGATGTCTTACCAGTACCTTTTAGAGCCTCAACATCACATCTCTGCTCCTATATTCTATTCCTCTCGAAATGAATGCCAACATTGCATTCACCTTCTTCACCATCAACTCTACTGGATGTTAAACTTAAGAGTATCCTGCACGAGGACTCCCAGGTTCCATTGCATCTCAGACCTTTGAATTCTCTTCCCATTTACATAATAGTCTGCTCGCTTATTTCTTCTACCAAAGTGCATAACCGTACACTTTCCGACATTGTAATTCATTTGCCACTTCTTTGCCAATTCCCCCTGCCTATCCAAGTCCCTCTGCAGACTCTGTTTCCTCAGCACTACCGGCCACTCTACCTATCTTTGTATCATCATCAAACTTAGCCACAAAGCCATCTATTACATAAATCGTTGATATTCAACGTTAAAAAAGCGGCCCCAACAGAGATCCCTGTGGAGCACCACTTTAACCGGTAGCCAACCAAAATGGGATCTGTTTATTCCCACTCTCTGTTTCATGCCAATCAACCAATGCTCTATCCACGTATGTATCTTTCCCGTAATTTCATGGGCTCTTATTTTTTTTAGCAGCCTCATGTACGGCACCTTGTCAAAGGCTTTCTGAAAATACAAATACGTAACATCCACCGCATCTCCCTTGTCCAGCCTACTTATAATTTCCTCAAAAAATTACACTAGGTTTGTTAGGCAGGATATTTCATTAAGTAAACCATGCCGAGTTCTGCCTATCTTGTCAAATGCTTCCAGGTTCTCCGTAACCTCATCCTTGACAATCGACTCCAACAACTTCCCAACCACCGATGTTAAGCTAACAGGTCTATAATTTCCTTTTTGCTTCCTTGCCCCCTTCTTAAATGGTAGAGTGACATTTGCAATCTTCCAGTCCTCCGGAACCAGGCCAGAATCTATTGACTTTTGAAAGATCATTGTTGATGCCTCCGCAATCTCCACTGCTACTTCCTTCAGAACACGAAGGTGCATTCCATCTGGTCCAGGAGATTCAGCTACTCTTAGACTATTCGGCTTCCTGTGTACTTTCTCTGCCGTAATTGTGACTGCGCATAATTCTCTTCCCTGGCACCCTTGAATATCCGGTATATTGCTGATGTCTTCCTCAGTGAAGACTGATGCAAAATACTCATTCAGTTCCTCCGCCATCTCCTTATCTCCAATTACAATTTCTCCAGCATCATTTTCTATTTGTCCCATATCTGCTCTCACCCGTCTTTTACTCTTTATATACCTGAAAAAGGTTTTAGTATCCTCTTTGATATTATTTGCTAGCTTCCTTTCATAGTTTATGTTTTCCCTCTTAATGACCTTCTTCGTTTCCTTTTGACAGCTTTTATAAACTTCCCAACCCTCTGTCTCCCTACTAATTTTCGCTACCTTGTATACCTTCTGATTTGCTTTTAATTTCGCTTTGACTTCTCTTGTCAGCTACGGTTGCATCTTATTTTCCATTCGAAAATTTCTTCTTCTTTGGAATATATCTGTCTTGCACCTTCCTCACTTCTCGCATAAACTCCAGCCACTGCTGCTCTGCCGTCCTTCCCGCTAGTGTCCCTTTCTCGTCAACCTTGGCCAGTTCCTCTCTCATGCCACTGTAATTTCCTTTACTCCACTGAAATACCGACACATCAGATTTCAGCTTCACTTTCTGAAATTTCACAGTGAACTCAATCATGTTGTGATCAGTGCCTCTTAAGGGTTCCTTCACTTCCATCTCTCTAATCATCTCTGGTTCATTACACAATACCCAATCCAGTACAGCCGATCCCCTAGTGGGCTCAACAACCAGCTTTTCTAAAAAGCCCTCCCGTAGACATCCTACAAATTCTCTGTATTGAGATTCAGTGCAAACCTGATTTTCCCAATCCATTCACAAGTTAAAATCCCTACAATTTTCATAACACTGTCCTTCTGGTAAGACTTTTCTATTTCCTGTTGCAATTTGTAGTCCACATTACTGCAGCTGTTTGGAGGCCTGTAGATAACTGCCACCAGAGTCCTTCTACCCCTGCAAGTTCTCAACTCAACCCATAAAGATTCTGCACCTTCAATCTTATGTCAACTCTTCCTAATGATTTAATATCATTTCTTACCATTAAAGCCACGCCAAGCCCTCTCCCTACCTGCCTATCCTTCTGATACACCGTATCCTTGGACGTTCAGCTCCCAGAGATATACATCCTTTAGCTACGTCTCAATGGTGGCCACAATATCATGCCTGCTAATTTGTAACTGTACAAAAAGATCAGCCATCTTATTCCTTATGCTGCAGGCATTTAAGTATAACACCTTAAGTCCAGTAATTGGTACTTTTTGCATTGGTTGCACTGCAACTCATCACAGTGTTTGCAAATTTGCTCCATCGCCTTCCTGTCCTTCCTGACATCCTTACTGCTCACTACCTTAGATCTATTTCTGTTTTCCCTCTCCTCCGCTCCATCATTCCGGTTCCCATCCCCCTGGCAAATTAGTTTAAATTAATCAATGCTCACATCAAAACTATATGAGTCACTCTACCAAAGGAAAGATGCAGAGGTAAATCTGAATATGCAGAATCTATGTACAAGGAATCATGCTCTTCTCTGGGGGTGTAATATCTAAACAGAGACAAACCTGAATAAAATCATGACAGTGTCAATTGTACGGATCGAGCGACATGTGCAGACAATGTGATGCTTCGAGCTTCAGAACCACATGCTGTGCAGTTTGCTTCAGAGGGAGATAAGAGGCAGGATTTACTGTTGGTACTGATAATTCAGGATATCCCGGAATTTCCCTTCACTCCTTACACCTCTGTGTGAATGAGAGCAGTGACATACCTGTACAGTACACTTCACGTATACTCGGTGTCGGCTTCAGCAGATACACAAAGTAGCCAATGCAATTCTTGACCTTAATATCTAGGCACGTGGTGTTGCTTTGACTTGCACCATTTGTACTCATGCCAGATCCTGGTATGATGTTTCCATTAGCAAACCCTTCTCTTCACCTCCCCCTCTGTCACAGTAGGATGGGAACCTGCAATAAGGTTTACAGAAGTGTAATTGTCATTCAACCATACATGAATAGCCATGAATACAGCCAAACAAAACAGAGTTACACCAGGGCCAAAAAGCATTGCTAACAGTCATACACAGCACAAGGCAGATATAACGTATATAAGATAGCAGTTGTACATTCACACAAAAAAGAGCTAATGTTGAAACTCTATAGGACCCTGTTCAGACCTCACTTGGAGGACCGTGTTCAATTCTGATCGCCTCACTATAGGAAGGATGTGGAAACCATAGAAAAGGTGCAGAGGAGATTTACAAGGATGTTGCCTAAATTGGGAGCATGCCTTACGAGAATAGTTGAGGGAACTCGTCCTTCTCTCCTTGGCGTGACAGAGGATGAGAGGTGACCTGATAGAGGTGTATAAGATGATGAGAGGCATTGATCTTATGGATAGTCAGAGGCTTTTCCCGAAGGCTTAGATGGCTGGCATGAGAGGACATAGTTCTAAGCTGCTTGGAAGTAGGTTCAGAGGAGATATCGGGGTAAGCTTTTTTTTAACGCAGGGAGTGGTGAGTTCGTGGAATGGGCTGCCGGCGACGTTGGTGGAGGCAGAAACGATAGGGTTTTTTTGGAGACTCCTGGATTGCTACATGGACATTAGGAAAAAGAAATAGAGGACTATCGTATAGCCTACGTAGTTCTCAGTTAGGGAGATGTTCGACACAGCTTTGTGGGCTGAAGGGCCAGTATTGTGTTATATTCTTTCCATGTATTTTTTTCTATAATATAGCTCAATACCCCGAGCCTATGAATGTGGCAAGGGCAAACCACTGTAATTATGCAGTCCAGCTAGTCCAGCTAGTCCAAAGCCTCTCTCCAGGATGGCTGCAAACTGTGGCACGATGCTTACTCCTCAAGACAGCTGAGGCTACACTCTCGATAAACCAGTGAACCAGACTTGTAGGATACTATATTACCAAAGTTCAACAGGGCCTTGCGATCATAAGGGAAATGACCAAAACAATCACAGGCTGTTAGACTGCACATCACCCTTGCTCACCAACTCCAACAGATTTCTGTAGCAGACAGCTACACGGACTCCAACAAGTTCAGCTCCTCCACGAAGCAGCAACACGCTGATGAAGTAGACCTGCGGTGCTTAAAATAATTCTGAATGTCCAGCTTGTAATTAAAAAAAAACATTGAGCAAACACTAAGACACTGAGACCTGCAGTTCACAAGTGAGTCCTCAGCTGAATCAGGAACCCATTTGCTACAGTCCATAGCCTCAATGTGGTCAGCAGGCAGGCCCACAGCACCACTGCCTGAAAACACCATGAAGATGGCACTCCATTGCCTGTCTCCATGAGGATTCAGAGCCAATGTGTGGTTTCAGGGACTGGGGGAAGCATCTTGGAGATTAGAGTCCATGCTTAGGATATTGTGCAGAAACCTGGGTCATCAGTCTGATCCCTCTTAACAAAAAAGGAAATCCCTACTGTTGTTAACACTAAGCCTACCTTCTAACCAGCCTGGGCTCTTTCTGCAGCAGCAACCCACTGGAACCTCTTCTTCGGGAATCCTCCATTTGCCGGAACTGAAATATCAATTGGAGAACAAGCTCGTAAGCTGAAGCAACTTATTCACTGAGAAGATTGAACCTTATTCTCAGCCTGTATGCTTTCAATCTTCCCCCAATGCTAACTAATTTTATTTTTAATCTTCCATTTCAATCTTCCTTATCTCTCTCTGTCACTCAGGCACTGTGCAGAATGCATCAGCTACTTATCTCTACAGTCCTATTGTCCCGCTGTCCCATTGTGATGACCGATGATCTGGTCACCCACTATTTCCCCTTCCCGCACCCTTCAATCTCCCTTCATGCTCGGTTTGAAGTCATTAGTCACTCATTACCTGCTGAATCGGTACCATCCTTGTTCAAGGTTTGTGTCAGACGTACATTGTGCACTAGTGCTGGGCGAATTCATACTCCTCCAGGGCTGATCCAAAATGTTGTAATTTACACACGGATCACCCAGTGTGGAGTCTGTAACTGAGGGACAGGGTGATGAGGATTGGTTTAAGCGTCACCTGATTCCACGCAACCTCTTATATACCCACCCCACTTCCACCATCCCCACAGGAAAAGCAACAGTTTTGTTCTCCAATCAGTGAGCTAATCCACAAATAAATGGTGGAAACTCTTCCTCATATCCAAACCTGTCTCCATTGCACTTATTCCACCTGGCCGACAAGCTCACACCAGTGATAAACTGATGGGGAACAGAAAGACTAAATCCAGCCATTTAGCATTGGTGAGAATAGGTCACCACGTTCTCAATGGGCCGAAATGCCAGTGTCCTATCCATGTGACTCTATAACTAATCAACGTAATTGGTGTTGAAATGCACCGTAACAACCTATCGCCCCATCAATAAAAGAGAACTTTAACAATGCTGAAACAGTAAAGTAAACATTGCCAATGATGTCACCATATCCCCTGTCTCACTAAGGGTGCGCAGTGGATGGACAAGATGTTTTCCGTTGTGGGGAGTCTGGAATAGAGGACACGCAGAATACAGGGAAGTTCATTTAGAACGGAGACGAGGAGCAATTTAGTCTAGAAAGAGGTGAATCTGTAAAATTTGGTGCCAAGCCACTGGGTATATTTTAGGCAGAGGGTGATAGATTATTAATTAGTCGGAACATGAAGAAAGGAGATTGGAACTGAGAGGGAAATGAATCAGCCATGATAAAATTATGGAGAACATTCGGCAGATCAAATTGCCTATTTCTGTTCCTAAATCTTACTGTCCTATGCTGTCCACTAGTTCAAAGAACAACCTCTGCTTTAGCTCCAATTCTGTGCATTCAGTCTGACCATCAGCATCCGCACCAGAAGACAAGAGGGTTTGTGTTTCAACATGGGAACCCTTTAGGACGTGGGAAGCCCTGTAAGAAACAGCCAACGTCTCCAGGTGTAACTGTTAGTGTACATTGGATATCAGGACAGATTCAAAGCCTCATAATAGTCATACACCTTTGATGTTTTCTGCTGGAGTGCTTGGTGTGTTTTAATTGTGTTAAGCACAATTCAACATAACTAGTGTAGCTCAGCTTGATTTAAATTTTCACAAGGTTTCAATAACGGAAACATACAAACATAGAAACAAACTGAAAATGCAAAGAGACAGCACACTGTTAAGGACAAGTGCTTAGCATTGTTGCTGAGCACAGAGATATTGGGATCTTAGATCATGACTCCTTGAAAATTGCTATCCAGGTTGATAAGGGGGTTGAGGTATCTTATGGAATGTTTGCTTTTATTAGTCAAGGATTTAAATTCAAATGTCAGGAGGTTATCGTGGAAAACAATACAACTCTGTTTAGGCCACATCTGGAACATTTCATACAGATCTGATTGCTGCACTATAGGAAGGATGTTGAGGCTTTGCAGAGGGGGCAGAAAAGCTTTACCAGGATGCTGCCTAGTTTAGAGGGCATGTTCTATCATGAGAGGCTGCATAAATTTGTGCTGTTTTCTCTGGAGTGTGGAGGCTGAATGGAGATTTGATATAGATCTATCTGAATGGGAATGTAACAGGTGTTAACACTTGGAACCGTGAAGGTGGGGGATGAATGAAAGGAACAGCAGTTTGTGACCTGGAGTGGTAATGTGAACCAGAGGGGAAGGGCCAGAATGGATATCTGGCAAGGTGGAGCAAGAAAATGAGGGGACATCCGTGGATGTCTAGATTGAGGGAATGGATGGCTATGAGATGGGCCATGGAGGGGAGGGTTAGACCCTTAGTGGAGGTGATGTGAATGACGGGACATATTGGCCCCAGTTGAGGCAGGATGAAGGAATCAATCAGGTTTAAAATCAACCGTAGACATTGTGAAAGTTGCTGTTTTGCTGTAGTGGTATATTGCAATACAGAGTAATAAGAACTATCAATTAACATAAGAAAAATATATAATAAATAAATTAAGTAAGTAGTACAAAAAGAGGGAATAGAAATCAGATACTGAGGAAGTGTTCATGGGTTAAATGTCCAGTCAGAAATCTGATGGTGGAAGGAATGATGCTGTTTCTGAAACGTTGAGTGTGTCACTTCAATGTCAAGCCCCTGAACCTTGCCCTTAATGGTAGCAATGTAAAGAGGGCATGTCCTGGGTGATGGAGGTCCTTAATGATGTATGCTACTTTTTGATGCATCACCTTTTCAAGGTCTCTTCGATGCTGAGGAAGCTACTGCCCATGATGGAGCTGGGTAGGTTTACACATTTCCGCAGTTTGTTTTTTCCCCCGATGCTGCACAGTGGCCCTTCCACACCAGATATCGATGCAACGAGTTAGATTGCTCTCCACTGTACATAGGTTGAAATTTGTAAGTGTTTTTGGTAACATATCAATTCCCTGAAACTCCTAATTTAAACAAAAATAGCTGCTGCTGTGCTTTTTTTGTAATTGCGTCTATATATGGAGCCACGGATAGATCTTCAAAGATGCTGGTACTCAGGACGAAACTGCTCTCCATTTCCCTTTCTGATCCCTCGGTAGGACTGGCATGTATTCCCTCACCTTGCCCTTCCTGAAGAGCAACAATCAATTCTTTGGTCTTACTGGCATTGGGTGCAAGGTTGTTGCTGCAACACCACTCACCCAGCTAATCTATCTCACTCTCCCTTGTCACCATCTGGAATTCTGCTTTTTTTGCTTCAGCTGTGCCTTGCCATACATTTTAGGGTGCAGAGCAGAGCAGTGCAGGGCAGTGGGGTACACACCCATCCTTCAGGTGCACCACTGTTGACTGTCATTGAGCAGATTCTATTTCAGCGAGGAAGAGATATTAAGGATGCAGTGACGCTGGGTCGATGTAGAAGGAAGAGATGGCTGAGCCACAGGGCATCAGTAGGACACTGAAAGAAGGGAAAGAGCAGATGGCAGGGCCTTTAGGGAGGCAAGAAGCTCACTCTGGGGGAAGGGAGGAACTATTCTGGCCTGAGTGAGAGCAGTTTTCATTTCCAATGAAAGGAGCTGTTAGCCGAAAAGGAAAGAAACAAGTTTGAATACATGTCAAGAAGACGCCACACAGTTTACAGACGGTGGTAATGCTGTTAACCATGTGGTTCCCGGGCTGGAATATTTCGCCGGTCCTGTTTCAGCAGCCACAACTGTCCAGGTGTGTGTTGTGCTGGTCAATGTAAACTCAAGGCACGACCAATGCAGACTAGGCAATAGCAGGAGTGGGTGTGGGAATTGGGAAGGTGGGACACCTAGCCCAGACTGTATCTGTGCCTGGCCACACAGTCGTGGGTGTAGAGAGAGTTAAGTGGTGGGTTCTAACATCAGATAGATCGTTTCGGGAGGCAAGGAGAGAAAGCAACATGTCAGACGAGTAAAGAAAATTTCTGTCAATGTAGAGGAAGCTCGGCCGAGGGAGAGAAGTTTCGGCCGACAGTGGAAAGTTGCGGCTGAGGGAGGAATGTTTTGGCCGAGGGAGGAAAGATTCGGATGAGGAAGTAAAGGTTCAGCCCAGCATCTTGCCTCATTCTGGAGGTCAGAGAAATCTAAGTGATTATCATGGTCAACTTGAAAATTCAGGCCACCTTGGCTGTTGAAAGACATCAATTGTCCTGAAGTTCACTGGGCTTCATGCAGAGACAAAAATGTACGGAACCAATATGAAGAGAAACATACCTGTACAATACACACTATATAAGCCCGGTGTCGGCTTCAGTTTGTACACAAAGTAAGCTGTGCAGTTTTTGATCATGATTTCTATTTGTTTGGTGCAAGTGTGTCTCTTTGGGTTATGTTTGATCCAATTCAAACAGATGGTCCTGTTCACTTCACCTGCTCCAACATCAGGATGGGGTTCTGCAATGAGGTTTAAAAACAATGGAAAATGAACCCGCTTCCACATCGGGATGGGGGCCTGGAGTGAATTTTATAAACACTGTGAAATGAACCAACTCCCACGGTACAGCAAGGAATGAGAATCAGTAGCTACCAAAGCAGAGTGGTTCACCACCCACAGCCCACTCCAGCCTCAGTAAAATTAACACTCTCCTCGCCACGACCAATGCACCCTAAGGCACTTCAATCTAGTAATGCCCGATGCCGAACCTGCAGTCTACAGAGTCCTGAATAATGGTAGGAATCCATGGCATAGAGGATGTTGGGAAGTCTTGCTCTACAGATTCATGGGATCATAGACTAGAAACATCAGATCTGTCCCTGACGCGCTTTGATATTTGATGTATCCTCAGCTCAGCAGCTGAACCACCGTTAAATAGTTCAATGCCATTAACTTCCAGGGATATTCAAAAATTCCCACAACCTATTGAAATGAATCATTATTATGCAGACGCTAACCTGCAAAGTCCTGCTTCCGATTGTTTGTTACTGAAACAGACTGAACTCACTCGCCACAGTGCTGTACAAGAATACTTTTTTAAACTTTTCTTCTTGTTGAAGGCACCGATCATTTTGTATTCTCTACTCCAGAGCTTGGGAATGCTGGACAAATGGTATTATTACAAGAGGGTGATAAATTTATGAAGGTTGGAGAACTTATAACTAAAAACTCATCGAGG
Organism: Hemitrygon akajei; assembly: GCF_048418815.1. NCBI lineage: Eukaryota > Metazoa > Chordata > Chondrichthyes > Myliobatiformes > Dasyatidae > Hemitrygon > Hemitrygon akajei. The sequence continues at coordinate 1,806,806 of NW_027331990.1, read as the reverse complement.
ACCACAAACCTACTGTGGTTTGTAGGTTTATGTACCTCAATGACCCAGAGAGCCTCTTTGGCTGGAGTCAGATATTCACGTTTTGGCTCTTGGTAGGGTCACCCATGCCTGACAGGTCAAATGGTAAAGGCCAGAATAAGGTGGTCCACTGGTCCTCCAAGTTCAGGAGAACAGCTCCGAGCTATGAGACAATGGTGAGCCTTTACTGTTGCCTTAAACACCAGCGGCGTGATGAGCAAAAGAGAACTCCTAACCAAAGAATTATTTTGGGAAGCAGTGCAATATATCAACTGCAAGAGCTCAGTAGGCTGACCCACAGCACAACAGCTGCAAACCCACCCCTCCTTTGGACTCCATGAAGATCTATGATTGTTGTGAAGACAGAGAAACTGTCCGTAAACCTGTGTCTGCGTCTGCACAACAGGTTGCTGCCTAACCTACTTCAGCCAATTAAAGACCTGACTCCAGCCAACATAGCTTTCCGGGTCAAATGAGACTGAGATTGTCAATTCTGCTCGACTCATAATAACTGTGGTAAGTTCTTGTAGACCTACCTCTTACCCAGCTTGTACTCCATGCAGAGCAGTGAATGAATGGAACTGTAGACTCGGGAATCCTCACATTGCCATGACTGAAACAATGATCAGAGAGTCAGACCCAGTCCAGGATCTGTGATTTATTATATCCTCACACTGTTCAACTCTGGTCAGATCACAGTAAATTACGTTTCTCGTCCGCCCCGTCCAAGTACTTGGGTGAATAACTATTTCCTCACAGATTAATGTGGGTGTTTCCTCTTCTCTGCACCCTCACCCTGGTCCCCCAAAGAAGTAACATCTCTCGCATCCCTGCAAAACTCATTCTAAAACATATTATCCACATTGATGAAAATTCGAAATAGCAGAAGGAAACAATTCAGCCCATCAGGTTGAGACTGTACTGCTGGGGACTGATCCTTTCTGCAGCATTCACCACCTCTTCTACCCAAAAATCACCTACCTAACAAAATTAAATATTTACATTATTTTCATTATTGTTTGCCACGTCGTATGTCATGGCCGATCATGGTTTGTGAATGACTATTATTGACAATTTTTTCTGCAGAAGTGGTTTGCCATTGCCTTCTTCTGGATAGTACCTTTACAAGATGCTGACCGCAGCCATCAGCAATACTCTTCAGACATTCCCTGATTGACATCAGTGGTTGCAAAAGCAGGACTTGTGAAATGCACCAACTTCCCATACGACCATCCACAACCTGCTTCTATGGCTTCATGTGTCCCATTTTCTTAGGCGGGGGAACTTATAGAGCAATTTACATTGCTAGCTCACATTTGGATTATGGAAGCAGCCAGGAAGAAGATGGAGAATTCACTGAAAGCATTGCATTTGGATGTAACTGGGAACCCAAGATCTGCTGAACCTCATGAACCTCACCTACTAAATCTGTACCATCCTTCTGTAAGGTGTCCATCATCCATCCACCGACCACTGCACCGAGTTTCAGAGCAATTCGAGCTCCTCCAGGGCTGATCCAGGATGATGTGATTTTCACACGGATCATCAATGGTGGAGTCTGCAACTGCGGGACAAAAAGGTGACCATCTAATATTCACTGGTCATTCAGACTTTGCTAAACCGCACACACCTCCCCAGATCCGTGAACACCAATAACCTGAGATTTACCCTCCAGCCAGGAAAAGCGTAAACCACGTGGGCAATTCTTCCATCTCTAAAGTCTTCTAGATTTTAGAAGGCAGGAAAGACGATTGCCACTTTGTATGCCTGCTCCGCCCCCAGTGGAAAAATCACATCAATTTCATTCCCCTCTCATTATTACCCTTCAGCTCCACAACTTGCTCATCAAAGCAGATTTGTTTCCTATTCTCAACTGCCTACAATTTGGGGTAATTTATAATGATCAATTATCCAACCATTCCTACAAGCCTTTGTAATGTGAGAGGAAAGTTGAGAACCAGGAAGAAATTACACGATCATGCAGGGAGCATGCCTTTCTTGGGAGAACTCGGAAGGTTCAGGTAGATAAATCCAGAAGATTAAATAAATAATATTCTAAAGGGAAGATGAGGCAGCCGAGACTAATATGGGATGTTAAATACAGCATAAAAGCAAAGCGATAGCATAAAAATGAGCAAACATTTGTGGGAAGTTCAGGAATTTTGAAATTTTGAAGGATCTTGTATTTAAAAGCGTTTTGTTTCCTCAAACTGTGTCCAGCATCGCTGGTACTTCTCTTCCCAGGACCTCTCCCTCAGCCAGCGGGTCTGGTACTGTCACTAGTCTGGTTCCAGTCACACCATGACACACGTCTCTGTGACATCATCCAGCTCCCCCTCTGTGACATCACACAGCTCCGCCTCTCCCTCAGTGACACCCAGCCACCACCCAGCCCGGCACTCTTCTCTACACAAACTCCGCTGGCTGTGAAGCTTTTCCCACCATCCCCACGTTCACTAATCTGTCTGAGTAACAAAAACCCAATCTTTCCTTCACATACAACATAGCCTCACCACTTCCTCCTAGGGTAATATCCTCCCGCCTCTTAAAATTCCCCAAAGTCCAAGCCTCTCGGAGTTTAATCACTGCATTGCCAGCCATGCTTTCTCCCCCGTCTTTAAGCCTGAAATTCTCTGCTGAAAGATCTCTGCCTCCCCACTTTCCTGCACTCTCTAATGTAGACTTAGCGATCCGGGTATCTGGATGTTTCTGATCACCAACTTTAATGCTGTATGTTCCAGTGTCAAATTCTATTCATAATGTTCCCAACGTCCTTCAGTACTTGTCCACATTAAATACAGGCTGTCTCTGCTCAGCTAAAGAAACAATAAATACCATCCACTTCCTCTTACTGTACACCGCACGCAGTCTGTCCCTACAACACATTACTCACCCAGAGAAACCAGGATGAACAGCAAAATGATCAGCTCAGCCGGTAACATTCTGGAAATTAAAGAGTGGAATAAACTCAATGAGAAATGACACACTGGTGCTGAAGACAAAGTGCAAATGTGGATGGGAAATGAGGATCAAACCGGTTTTCCATCTATAGTGGGATAGATACTTCGCTCCCTCACTGAAATCCCGCAGGCAGAGGTGGATCTCATTTTATCCTTCTTTGAGACTCCGTGACAAAGGTGAGATCTCTTTCACCGAGACCCCACAGTAAGAGGGTTCATCTCCTTTTCTCCCTCACTGAGATGCCACAGATGGAGGTGAGATCTCCCTCACTGGGAACCCACAGACAGAGTCGAGATCTCCCTCATTGAGGCACTAAACAAAGGTGAGGAATTACTTCCTAAAACCTCACAGATGGATGAGAGAGAGGGGATCCATCAGTTTTAATTTATTTACACTCTCTCTTCCCCCAGCTAAACACACAGTCCCTGTGCAACACACTCATATGCCAACAGAGCACGACAAATTTCAAGTTCTATGGCAGGTTTGGCGATGTCTACTCACGTGTGAATCCAGATGAGATGTACGTGTGTGAGTGGAGGGAGATGGGACCACCTACAACCTCCTCACTCTCTGCTATGAGTGGTGTCAGGCTCAGTGACAGGTCGATTACTTTCCGCATCGGCTTCTCGAAGCAATGAAGTCTGAGTTGGGCAGTGCAACAGTTGATGTATGTTTGGGAACAGTATGCAAAATAAAACAAACATCATCTATTCTGAGGCTCTGCAATGAAGAGCCTATTGTTTCCTGTCAGTGAATTTCCTCTAACAACTATGGGTTCAGTAATGGGTCAGTACTGAGCAGAAGAACAGGATTGGACACAGGTGCTGGAGAGGAAATCGTCACAGGATAACAGTTGTCAGTTTTAAAATGGGTCAGAATTGTGGAGCGAAAGATGTGTGATTGGATATATCATCTGTAATGGACAGCACACATTAGTGGGAATAGACACAGAATAAGCCCCCAGTCAGGTTGGCAATGGATCAGTACCACGGAGTGGACCATGTTCAGACCCTGTAACTGAGAAGGGATTTAGAGGGCATTTTATGAAAGACACAAATAATTTTACACAGAAGTAAGGGTGTAGTCACACTGGTCCACCATAGGGTGTTTATCTCAGACTGCAGGAAGAGCCAGACGTAGTTAAGAAGGCAACTGGCAGGTTGACCTTTAATGTATGGGGGCAGTGTTGTTCAGAGAGTCACAGAGCACTACAGCATAGAAACAGGAACATCAACCCATGCCAGCCTGTTCTTCTCTCCAGTTCCATCTACCTGCACCCATACCATACGTCTCTTATCTCATCCACCTATCCAAACTTTTCCAAAATGTTGCAATTAAATTTGCATCTACCACTTCTGTTGGCAGCTCATTCCTTTCACATCACGCACTAAATTAAGTCCCCACTCAGGTTCCTCTCAAACATTTCATCTTTCCGACTAAACTCACCAGTAAATAAATTCTTAATGTATTCAATATTTCCTTGTAATACAGATCTTCGTAAATTTTCTCTCAGCTCTTTCAATTCAGATCAGATTCAGTTTATTGTCATTTAGAAACCACAAATGCAATGCAGTTAAAAAATGAGACAACGTTCCTCCAGAATGATATCACAAAAGCACATGAAAAAACAGACTACACCAAAAAATCCACATAACGTTTGGCAATCCCCAATCCAGAGTCCGGAGAGGCTGCTGCGGATTAATATCGCGTTACCATCTTAGCGCGTACCCCGGAAAGGAGCTCCAATCCAACCAGACAAAACAAGACCAAAAACTAAGGCTACAAGACCTGCGCAAAACCGCATAGTTAAAGCATATAGTTACAGCAGTGCAAACAATAGCATAATTGATTTTTTTAAAAAAAACAGACCAATGGCACAGTAAAAATAGTCCAAAGATGTTAAAAGACCGTAAGATCAAAATAAACCATCACACAGATTCCACAAGTCCTCAGGTTCCCGATTGACTCGTCATCCCACGCCAGCGGCAGAAGGGAATACCCCCGCTATGGACTTCCACGGCGCAGCCCGTCTCAGCCTCGCAGACGCAGCACACAGTGAAAGCGCTCCGACCGCAGCGGACTCCGAGTCCGTCGAACCTCCGACTCTCCGACCATCCCCTCCGACACTGCTTCTCCGAGCACCATCCTCTGCAGAGTGTATTAAGACGCCCCCACCAACGGCCATCGGCAACGTTACCCCGAGGACTGGGTACCTGTTCTTCCCAGCAGAGACCTAGACCTCACAGCAGCAGCAGCAACGAAGAAGGACTTCCTGGAGATTTCTAGATGTTCCCGTGCTCCCTCGTCCGTTTTTCATCCGGTCATGATTGCGCAGGACACCTCACTTCACAAAAAGCTGCAATTCAGCTCCAGAGTGGCCGCTGCAAGCTGCGTTGCCCCGCCATCTTGAAAAGGTAATTTGTATTGTATTATATTACAATTAAGTTGATATATTTTCTTTTTACACACATTACTTTGAAATCTGCTTCACTAACATCATTTACAACCTTAAAATAACATCACAAGTTCTTGTACTCAATGCTCTGATTTATGAGGGCCATTGTACCCAAAGCTCTCGTTTGAACTGTATCTGCCTTTGAGGCTGCTTTCAAGGTTATAATTCTGTATTTCCAGGTGCCTTGGTTCATACACCTCACAGCCCTAATATACAGCATGCAAATGTTATCCTGGTTTGCCGTCCCAAATTGCAACATCTCACCCTTATCTGCATAATAAATTCAACCTGCCCCTTTCCAGGCCATTTTCTCAGATATTCCAGATCTTTTACAAGCATTGATAGCCTTTCTTGTTGTCCATTAAATCCACAATCTTGACGTCAGCAGCCATGTTGCTGATCCAGGTTACCACATTATCATCTGGATTTTTGTTGCAGATGACAAACAACGGACTCAGCACTGACGCCTATGGACTCCAGTAGCCACAGTCCTCTAGCTGGTGAGACAACTAACGCACTACTACTCTCTGGTCTCTCCCGCTAATACAATGTTTAATATAATGGACTACGTCATCCGGAATGCCAAGCATATTAACCTCCTGACCAACCTCCCAATGTGAGAAGTTGCATAAAGTCTTATCAAAGTCCACATAAGGAACATCAATCACCTTTCCTTTATCAACCTCTTGGTAACCTACTCAAGAAACCCAGCGTGTTCAGTTAAATATGACCTGCCTTGCACAAAGCCTTGTTGACAATCTCTAATCAACCTTTTTATCCAAATACTTATATATCCTCTTAATACCAGCTAACAATTCACCGACTGCCGATGTCAGGATCACTGGCCTGTAATTTCCTGGCTTTTTCTTAGAGTCTTTCTTGAACAATGGAACAACCTTAGCTATCCTCCAATCCTCTGGCACACTCCCTTGGCTAGGAATATCTGAAATCTCTAACAGGACCCCTGAAACGTCCACACAAGCCTTCCGCAAAGGCTGAGGGGACATCTTGACAGGCCTTAATTGATCAAAACAGCTAACACCTCTTCCTCTGTAATCTGGATATCGTTGTGACCTCACTACTCTTTAGCTGCATTTCTTCAGAGTCTGTGTCTGGATCTGGCTCCATTCATAGATGACCACGGTAATTATTTGAGACTAGTTTTGTCTGTTGCTCTACTTCTGCTCTCAATGTATCTTGGAAGCCATTGGAATTTTCTTTTACTTTGTCTGACAGAGAAACCTCATGTCCTCTTTTAGCTCTCCTAATTTGTCACAGGAAAACAACATCTATCATCAAGGAACCCCACATCCAGGCTATGCTCTCCACTTACTGCTGTCATCAGGAAACAGGTACAGGAGCCTCAGGACTCACATCACCAGTTTCAGGAAGTTATTTTTCCTTGCCTCAGCATTGAATTGTTCTCAGAACCTATGGATTCCCTTTCAAGGATTCTTCATCTCATGATCTTGATATTTATTGTGTATCGATTATAATTATTTCCTTTTATCTTTTTGTATATGCGTGTTTTGTTGCATTGCACAATGGCAGATTGACCATCCCATTGGGTGCAGTCTCTAATTTAATTGCCTGCAAGAAAATGAATCTCAGAGTTGTATGTGCAACATATCTGTACTTTGATAGGGATTTAGAATGAACTTTGAACACCGAAATGTGTACACCTTATTTGTCTCTCCTTTTGCTTTGCCATGCCCTCATTATCTCTCGATAACAGAAGTACTTTAAATCTGTCAGCTTTGCCTTTTATTCTAATCAGAGCATACAGATTTTGTACACTTTTGAAAGCCTCCTACCTACCAGGCATCTCTACCCCATCAAATCCACATCTAGCAAATACTGTCTGATGCCATCAAAATTGGTCTATCTCAAATTTAGATTTTCTCCTTGCCAACCCAACTTCCTCTTTAGCCTTGTCCTATACTTTATAAACATTCTATATCTATGAAATTTCTTTCTTCTCTCTACCTAACCCTTGACATTCCTCTCACCATCTTAGGTTGCCTGTACTTGTTAAATTTGGTTCTTACATTGATGAGAACATGACAGTTCTGAAATCTTTTTATTTCTCCATAAAACGTTGGAACAGAATTAGACCATGTAGCCCATTAAATCTGCTCTGCCATAATTTCACGGCTGATTTATTGCCCCTTTCAAAACCATTCTCCAGCATCCCCCTGTACATTTGAACCCTTACTGATCAATAACCTATTAATATCTGCCGTATCTTGACCAAAAGACTTGATCTTTCCAGCCGTCTATGACAATGAATTCCACAGATTTGTACCACATAGCTAAAGAAATTTCTCCTCTTTCCCCCTCATTCTTCTAAACTCCAGTGAGTACAGACACAGAGCCATCAAATGCTCTTCAGTTGTATTTTAACCTTTCACTCACAGAATCATCCTCATTGACCCCCTCAGGACGCTTTCCAATACCAGCACATCCTTCCTTATGTAAGGGTCCCAAGGCTAGTTACAATATTTTAAATGCAGAACAATAAATACCTTATACAACCTCAGTGTTAGATCCTCCATTTGATATTTTAATCCTTTAAATAAATGCTAATATTGGAGTTAACTTCCTTACCATCAATTCAACTTGCAATTTAACTACAAGGATTTCCAGGTCCGTTTGAAGCTCTGACTGCATTCAGCATACCACAGTTGCTGAGGAGATGTTCGGTTGCGTGTAGCAGAAAAGGGAATTCATAAGTGAGTGGGGAAGGTCTAGACATTCCGGAATTTGGCGAGAAGGGGCAAATGTTTGCTAGTGCTACTGCACGAGTTGGGGGTGGAGGTTGGGTGGAGGTGCTAGAATTTAAACTCGAGTTTCAGGGGGATGGGAACCAGAGCAATGGATCACATAGTGGAGAGGTTGTGGGAAAATATATCGTTCACCTACATATGAAGCCAGGGATCAAAAGGTTGAGCATGAAAGGTTAATTTTCAGGGTTCTGTACATTTCAATTTAAATTTTAATGCAACGAGTATTATAGGAGAAGCAGCTGAGCTCAGGGCATGGATAAGCATATGGAATAATGACTCCGTAGCCAGTAGTGAGACTTTGTTGCAGAAGGGGCAGGGCTGGCTGTCGGTATTCCGTGGATCTTTTGTTTTAGACAGAGCAAAGCAAGGGGGATTGAAGGGGGAATGGTGGCATTACTAGTCAGGGAAAATGTCACGGCATTGTTCCAACAGGACAGGATGGAGAGATCAATGACTAAGGATAAATGGGTGGAACTAAGGGATAAGAAATGGGTGACCACATTAAAGAGATCAGATTACAAATCACTCACTAGTGAGCTGGATCTAGAAGAACAAATTTATAGCGATCACACACTGTGACAAGAAACACAAGGTTGTTTGATCGAGGTATTTAAAATGTTGAGAGGGATAGATAGAGTTGACGTGAATAGGCTGTTTCCATTGAGAGTAGGGGAGATTCAAACGAGAGGACATGATTTGAGAGTTAGGGGGCAAAAGTTTAAGGGAAACACGAGGGGGTATTTCTTTACTCAGAGAGTGATAGCTGTGTGGAATGAGCTTCCTGTAGAAGTAGTAGAGGCCAGATCAGTTGTGTCATTTAAGGTAAAATTGGATAGGTATATGGATAGGAAAGGAGTGGAGGGTTATGGGCTGAGTGCGGGTAGGTGGGACTAGGTGAGATTAAGAGTTCGGCACGGACTAGGAGGGCCGGAATGGCCTGTTTCCGTGCTGTGATTGTTATATGGTTATATGGTTATATGGTTGTGATAGTAGGTGATCTTAACTTTCCACATATTGACTGGGATGCCTCTAGTGTAAAACGACTCGATGGGATGGTTTGGCAAATGTGTTCAGAGTTTTTCCTTAATCAATACATAGAGGTCCCACAGATCTCGTGGGATGCTACACGAGTAATTGCATTTATATACAGTATTTAGGTTAGTAGTGCCTAAAAAGAGCCAAAACAAACGAAAAAGCAAACAGGTTGAGTATGTGAGTTCATTGTTCATTCATAATGCTGATGTTGGTGGGCGTTGGGAAGAAGCTTTTCCTAAAACAATGAGTATTCGCGTTCAAGCTCCGGAACATCTTCCATGACGGTAACAATGAGAAGAGGGCATGTCGTGGGTGATGGAGTCCTTAATGCTGTGTGCTGCCTTTCTGAGGCACCACCTGTTCAATATGTCCTCACTGCTGGGGAAGCTGGCTGTTGTTAGCTTTCTGCAGCTTTTTCTGAACGAGTACAGCCTGCACCCCCCTCCCCCCACCACAATACCATTCCAGATAGTGATACAACCAGTTAGAATGCTCTCTGCTGTACAGCTGTACAAATTTCCAAGAGTCTATGGGGACATATCAAGTCTCCTCAGACGGACAATGGAATACGGCTACTGTCATGCCTTCCTTGTAATTTCATTAATGTTTGGCCCAGGATAGGTCTTCAGAGATTTTGACACTGAGGTACTTGAAACTGCTCACCCTTTCCACTGCTGATCCCTCAATGAAGGCTGGTATAAATTCCCTTGAGTTCCCCTTCCTGATGTCCAAAGGCAATTCCTTAGTCTTACAGTCCAAGGTTGTTGTTTAGATATCACACAATTAGCTGATCTATCTCACTCCTGTTCACCAGTTGTTCATCACTCAACTTCTGCCAACAACGGCTGTGCAATCGGCAAATTTACAGATGGTGTTTGAGGCACCCTTGCTCACTCGGACCTCTTACACTTGAATATCTGGCACACTGTCACCCAATTCACCTCACCACCCTATACTAGGAACTCCTCTCACTCCTGTCTCTAGGTGAATTTCTATCTGTGGCTTTCAATACTTGATACCTGACAGAGTGAAATGAATAGTCCTTTGTGTTCAATCTGTTTCCTGTTGCCCATAATTTCCTGTCATTAATTTTCCCTTCCCCAAAATCATTCCGGAAACTGGTCATTGTTGAATGATCACCATTACTGCCTCCACAATCATCTCGGATACGTTCAGCTACCCAAGTACCTTCCTCTCAGTAAAAACAACTACACTCACTTTGCCTTGATACTCAATATTCTAGCATAATGTTCGTGTCTTTCACAGTGAAGGTCAATGCAAAGTAATTATTAAGTTTGTCCACCTTTTTTCTATTCCCCATTACAACCTCTCCAGCATCATTTTCCACTCTTGCCTCTGAAAAAAAAAGGCTTTTGGTATCTTCCTATATATTATTAGCAAATTTACCTTTTGATATCATCTTTTTTTACTGTTTTTATTGCTTTTACTTGGTTTTTAAGGTCTGAAAGTTTCCCACTAATCACTGCTTTATTGAATGTCCTCTTTTGATTTTATGCTATCTTTGACTTCCTCTTAGCCATAGTTGCCTCATCCTCGCTTCACAATATTTTTTCACCTTTGGCATTTATCTATACTGTGCCTTCTGAATTACTCCTAGAAATTCCAGACATTGCTACTCTGACATCATCCCTGCTAATGCCCCCTTGCAATTACTTTGTCCAAGTCCACTCTCATGCCTCTGTAGTTCGCTTTCTCCAATGTAATACTGATAAGTCCGATTTTATCTTCTTCCATTCAAACTGCAAGGTGAATTCTATCACATTATGATCACAGTCTGATTACACAAGACAAAATCCAGACCTGTCTTTATCCTAGTGTGCTCAACAACAAGTTGCTTTAAAGTCATCATGCAGGCATCCTACAAATTCATTCTTTTGGGATCTGACGCCAACCTGTTTTCTCCAATCTTCCTGAAAATTGAACCCCCAATGACTATCATTGCATTGCACTTTTTACATTACCTTTCTATCCCCTGTTGTAATTTGTAGCCGGCATCCTAGCTACTGTTCAGAGACAGGTATATAACTCCTCTCAGGGTCTTTTCACTTCTGCAGTTTCTTAGCTTTACCCACAAGGATTCTGCATCCTCCCAATCCTGTAAGACCACAAGACCAGAAGGCACATGAGCAGAATTACTCCATTCAGCCCACCGAGTCTAATCCACCATTCTATCATGGCAGATCCCGGATCCCACTCAACCACATACACCTACATTCTTGCCATATCCCTTGATGTCCTGACTGGTCAGAGAACCATCAACTTTTGCCGTAAATATATGCATGGACCTGGCCCCGCCACAGTCTGTGGCACAGCATTCCACAGATTCACCATTCTCTGGCTGAAACAATCCTCCTTACCTATGTGCTAAAAGGTTGGCCCATAATTTTGAGGCTGTGCTCTCTAGTTCTGCATAATCCCACCATATGAAACATACTCTCCAAAATCACCATGTCTAGTCCTTTCAACTTCCAGTGGATTTCAATGAGATTCTTGGGCTTTTTTCTAAATTTCAGTGAGTCCAGGCTGAAAGCTGCCAAACACTCCTCATATGTCAAACCCTTCATTCCTGTAAATATCCTTGTGAACTCTCTGGACTCTTTCCAATGACAACACAACATTTCTGAGATATAGGGCCCAGAAATGTTGACCATACTCCAAGCTCAGCCTGACTGGTATCTCATAAAGGCTCACCAGTATCTCCTTGCTTTTGTGGTCTATTCCCCTTGAAATAAATGCCAACATTGCATTTCCCTTCTTTACCACAGACACAACCTGTAAATCAAACTTCTGGGAATGCTGCACAGAGACTCTTACGTCACCCAAAAGAATGGACTCCAACTCTTTTCCTCACCACTGAGGTTAGGTTAGGCTGAATGGCCTATAATTTCTTTTCCTGTGCCTGCCTCCATTCTTAAAGTGTGGAGTGACATTTGCAATCTTCCATTTCTCCGGGACCATGCAAGTATCACGCGATTCTTGAAAGATCATTACAAATGTATCCATTATCTCATCAGCAACCTCTCTGGAATCTGGAATGTAGTCCGTCTGGTCCCAGTGACTTATCAACCTTAAGATGTTTGAGTTTGCCAGGTTCTTCTCTCCTTGTAATAACAATGACACTCACTCCTGTCCCCTAAAACTCATGAACCACTAGCACAGAGCTTATTTTTTCCCCCACAGAGAAGACTGATGCAAAGTACCCATTAAATTCATTTGCCATTCCTTTGTCCACCATTACTATCTCACCAGGGACATTTCCCAGTGATCCATTATGAACTCCAAAGCCAACTCTCTCTCAGAACTCTATGACATGGCAAAGTACAGCTCCAACACCATATACCAGTTAGTTGATGGCACCACTGTTGTGAGCTGTATCAAAGTTGGTGATGATGCAGCATATAGGAGGGAGTCAGAACACTTCACTGAGTCATGTCCTAACAACAACCTCACACACCATGTCAATAAGACCAAAGAACTAATAGTATACTTCAGGAAAGGAAAACCAGAGGTCCATAAGCCAGTAATCACCGGAGGATCAGAGGGGAAGCACACCAGTAAGTTTAATTTGCTGGGTGTCTCTCTCAGAGGACCTGTCCTGGACCCATTATAGAAAGATAACTGTGAATAAAGCATGACAGCACCTCTACTTCCTCAGTAGTCTGTGGAGATTTGGCATGTCATCAAAAACCTTGGTAATGTTCTGTAGTTGTGTGGTGCAGTCTGCTGACTGGCTGTGTTACAGCCTGGTCAGGGAACAGAAATGTCTTTGAGCAGAAAATCCAACAAGTTGTAGTGGATTCACCCAGTACATCATGGGTAAAACCCACACAACTACTGAGCACATCTACATGAATCATGGCTGTAGAGAAATAGCATCAATCATCAAAGATCCTCATCACTAAGGCCAAGCTCTTTTCTCACTGCCACCATCAGCCTGCTGAGCTCCTCCAGCATTTTGTGTATGTTCCATGTCATTCACAGCTGTTAATTTCTAACTGTGCTTCAGTTCAATTTATGTCCCTTTCAAAGCTTTTTTGTCTTTTTTTTATTTATTCAGGAGAATTTTGTATCCTCTCCTGCACTCTCCTTTTTACTTTATCCTCACTCATCCAAAATGTTGAAATGTTAAGCCTAATATTTAGGTCAAAGACAAACTTCATCCAATCCCACCGACTGCAATTTTAACTTATCACCTGCATAAATTCCAGCACTATGTTGGTTTTGGTACCAGTCGTGAAAATCCACTGAACCTGGCTTATACTAACATACCAACTGTATATAAAGTAGTTCCTCTGCCCCTCATTGGGCTCCCAGATCACTTATCTGTTAGGCTAATTGCAGCATTCAAAGCACTGATCAAACTGGACAAATCAGTTCTGAGGGAGTGATCTCACCATTACAGGACGGCTTTGTAAACACGAACTGGAGTATGCTTAGAAAGGCTGCTACACAGGGCAGCCACATTCACATCGAGGAATATGTGAATTCCATGAACAGCAAACACAGGGACATGTACTGAGAAATTTACCATCACAGAGCAGATACTCTGTCTGGCTGAAGCTGAGGTGAGGACGCCCTAGGCCAGAGTCAACCCATCCAGATCTTCAGGGCCCGATAATATACCAGGTGGGGTTCTGAAAGAGTGGGCAGCCCAGCTGACTGAGGTGCTGACAGATATATTCAACATCTCACTGGAACAGACCATTTTACGCTTGGTTTTCAAGATGGCAACGTCATCCCACGGCCTAAGAAAGTGAGAATAACGGACCTAAATGAGTGTCATGAAGTGTCATTACCATTACCTATTATGAAATGACTTGAGCAGCTGGTCAGACTGCATTGAAGCCTTTCTCCTACATTACACCCTTTACAGTCTGCTTATCACTTGAATCAATCCACTGATTTAACACCATTATACCCCAGAAACTGGTGGGGAAACTGTCCTCGCTAGGTCTGAGCACCTCCATCTGTAACTGGATCTTGGTCTTCATAACGGTAAGGTCAGTCAGTCTGTGTGGGCAGCAACATCTCTAGTTCCATTACACTGAACACTGGTACACCGCAGACTGTGTGCTCGGTGCATTACTGATGCACAACTTATGGTAATGATGAGTTAGAGTACAGAGAGGAAGCGGAGCGGAAGTGTGAGAACAGCAACTTAAGTCTGAACTTGGATAAAACCAAGGGAATGCTGTGGATATTTGCAAGGTGCAGATGAACCATCCCCCTCTGTGCTACATGACTCCTCTGTGGAGAGTTAAGTGCACCAAGTTTCTGCGAGTTCACATCCTGGATGACCTCAGCTGGTCCATCAACATCACCTCCCTGAACGAGGCTGCACAGCAGCGCCTCCAATTTGTAAGGATATTCAGGTGCGTGAGACCCTCCATCAGCAAAATTTTCCAGGAGCCCTGACAAGCTACATCTCCGTCTGGTATGGGAGCACCAGAGCATCGAATCCAAGGCTTCTACAAATGATTGTGATGACGGCGGAGATTATCATAGACGGTTTCCCTACCATCCATCAGGGACATTTATCAGGAGATCCTCTTCCAGCATCCTCTTTCACTTTCTACTGCCAGGCATGAGACTCTGATGCATTAAATTAAGCAGAGTCAGGATGGGAAACAGTTTATTCCCTTGGGCCATTAGCCTCACTGCTGTATCACATTCATAATGTCACCAGTTCATTGGTTCTGTACCCAGCAATATCTAATTTATGCGCTTTGCTTTGTGTGTTTATGCATGATTCATTTGCAGATTTTATTCTTGCTTTCCTAAATTATTGTACCTCATATGTGTGTTACGTGTAGGTCTGCCCTTTACCCCTGGTCCAGAGAAATCTTGTCTCCTTTGACTGTATACATGTTCGTATTTCAATGACAATAAACTTGATTTGACTATCCTTCCTCACTGTCCCAGCCATGCACTGTATCCACTTGTATACCAACTTCCCATCCTCAGCCCTATCACTCGAGTTTCCATTCCCCTGCCAAAGTTGTTTAAACCTCCACAAGAGCTCTAGCAAACCTGTCTGCAATGATATTGGTCCCCCCTTGGGTACAGACCTGAAATGTCAACTGTTTATTCCTTTCCATAGATGCTGCCTGATCTGTTGAGTTCATCCAGCATTTTGTGTATGTTCCACCATGTCATTCATAGCTAATAATTTCTAACTGTGGTTCAGTTCAATTTATATCCCTTTCAAAGCTTTTTGTCTTTTTATTTATTCAGGAGACTTTTGTAACCTCTCCTGCACTCTCTTTCCTTTTTACTTTATTCTCACTCATCCAAAATGTTGAAATGTTTTAGCTAACATTTAGGTCAAAGACAAACTTCATGCAATCACACTGACTGCAATTGTAACCTATCACCTGCCTAAATTTCAGCACTATGTTGGTTTTGCTACCAGTAGTGAAAATCCACTGAACCTGGCTTATACTAACATACCGAGTGCATATACAGCAGTTCCACTGCCCCACACTGGGCTCCCAGATCACTTACCTGTTATGCTAATTGCAGCATTCAAACCTCTGATCAATCTGGACAAACCACTTCTGAGGGAGGGATCTCAGGATTGCAGGAAGGCTTTGAAAACATGAACTGGAGGATGCTCAGAAAGGCTGCTACCTTGGTCAGAGTCAACCCATCCAGATATGCAGGGCCTGATAATATACCAGGTGGGGTTCTGAAAGACTGGGCAGCCCAGCTAACTGAGGTGCTGAAGAATATATTCAATTTCTCTCTGGAACAGTCCATTTTTCCTTCGGTTTTCAATATGGCAACGTCATCCCAGTACCGAAGAAAGTGAGAGTAACGGATCTAAATGAGTGTCGTGAGGTGGCATTACTATCAACGGTTATGAAATGACTTGACTGGTTGGTCATAGACTGCAGTAAAGCCTTTCTCTGGCTCACTATACCCTTTCCAGTTTGCTTATCACTCGAATCAATCCACTGATTTAACACCATTATACCCCAGAAACTGGTGGGGAAACTGTCCTCGCTGGGTCTGAACACCTCCATCCGTAACCGGATCATGGACTTCATAACGGTAAGGTCACAGTCAGTCCATGTAACAGCAACATCTCTAGTTCCATTACACTGAACACTGGTGCACCCCAGGTCTGTGTGCTCAGCGCACCGCTGATGCACAACTGTATCACTGGCTTCATCTCAAATCATGTCATACTGTTTCCGGATAACACTACAATGCTTATGGTGATGACGAATTAGAGTACAGAGAGGAAGCAGTGTCGGAGTGTGAGAACAGCAACACAAGTTTGAACTTGGATAAGACCAAGAAAATTGCTGTGGATATTAGGAAGGTGCAGATGTACCATCCCCCTCTGTGCTACATGACTCCTCTGTGGAGAGTTAAGTGCACCGAGTTTCTGGGAGTTCATATTCTGGATGACCTCAACTGTTCCGTCAACATCACCTCCCTGAACGATGCTGCACAGCAGCGCCTCCACTTTGTAAGGATATTCAGGTGCGTGAGCACCCTCCATCAGTGAAATTTTACAGGAGCCCTGAAAAGCTGCATCTCCATCTGGTATGGGAGCAGCAGAGCATCGAATCCAAGGTTTCTACAAATGACTATGATGACGGCGGAGATTGTCATACACGTTTTCCCTACCATCCATTGGGGACTTTTTATCAGGAGTGTTGTGTACACTGGGCCCTTAGGATCCCACCCATCCATCCAGCATCCTCTTTGACTTTCTACTGCCAGGCAGGAGACTCTGATGCATTAAGACAAGTAGAGTCAGGATGGGAAACAATTTCTTCCCTTGGGCTATTAGCCTTCTGAACTCACTGCTGCATCTCATTTGTAATGTCACCCGTTCATTGTTTCTGTACCCAACAATATTTAATTTATGCATTTTGTGTATTTATGCATGATTCATTTGCAGATTTTATTCTTACTTTCCTAAGTTATTGTACCTTGTATGTGTGTTATGTGCATATCTGCTTTGAACCCCTGGTCCAGAGAAATGTTGTCTCGTTTGATGGTATACATCTAAGTTAGGTGTACTAAGTTAGTGATGGTACACTTAGATCCAGAGGATGAGGAAATGGGAGTACGATATAGGTCCAGAGGATGAGTAAATTGGAGTATGGTATAGATCCTGAGGATGAGGAAATCGGAGTATTGTGCAGATCCAGAGGATGAGGATGTATTTTGATGGCAATAAACATGATTTGACTTTCCTTCCTCACTGTCTCAGCCATACACTGTATCCACTTGTATACCAACTTCCCATCCTCAGCCCTTTCACTCGAGTTTCCATTCCCCTGACAAAGCAGTTTAAATTTCCGCAAGAGCTCTAGCAAACCTGTCTGCAATGATACTGGTTCCCCCTCGGGTTCAGGCCTGAAATGTCAACAGTTTTTTTCCTTTCTGTAGATGTTGCCTGACCTGTTGAGTTCATCCAGCATTTCTTTGGTTTTCCAGCAACTGCAGAATCTCGTGTTAATGATTTGCCAGGTTCTGTCTTATTACAACACAATGGCTACAACTCCCCTCCAAATATAAAATCTAAATCCATAACTTTTTCAAAAAGCACCTTGAATTGAAGTCTGCTCCTCTGAAATATCACTTTAGCCATGCAATCACTAACCAATCCTCATATTTCTAAACTCAGAGCATGTAACAGAGATTATAAACTTGGAACTCCAGCACTTTAACCATCAACCCAACTCCCAGAGCAGACACTGCAACATCTCATTGCTCTAAAATTAAAACCAAGCTAAACAATAATCTCTTGCTGATCTCCCTCACCTTTCAGAATGCCCAGATGCACCAGTGGCCATTCTCAGACCAGATAGTTATTACCAAAGGGTGCAGTTTTACGGTCAGTAGGCAAAGGTTCACAACAGATATCTGGGTTCAATTTTACCCAGGGGCTCTTCAGAGTTTGGAATGCAGTTCCTGAGAGGATAATATCCAGATGAGCACTGGAATCAACAAGGTGTAGGAGGCGATGAATGAAGTGTGTTCAATTGGTTTTAGTATAGATAGGTACTTGATGGTCAGCATGGTATGGAAGGGCCAAAAGGCCTGTACGTGCTACCAGTTTAATGACTAGAGTGTTTTCAAAGTTCAAAGTAATTTCCTAACCAGTGTGCATACAGTATACTGTATGTCATCATGCACTATCCTGAGATTCATTTCCATGCAGACACTCAGTGTTAAAAAGAAATACAATAGAAGCAATGAAAAACTACACACAAATAATGACCGACTCACAACAAATGTACAAAAGACAAACTTGTGGAGGTAGCATCAACCCGTGGGGATGCTTTTCAAGAGCAGGGTCTGCAAATCCGGTGAGCATTGATGGGAAGATGAATGCTGCTAAACACAGATATTATGGATAAAAACCTGTTAGCTCTGCCAGAAAGCTTAATGTTCATCTTTTTATCAAGACAACAACCCAAAGCACAATGCCAGAGCAATCATGAAGTGTCTTTAAATGAAGAAAATTAATGTCCTCATCTCAGTCAGATTCTGAACCTTAACCGATTGAACATCTCTGGCAAGACCTCTTGATGGCTGTCTACCACTGCTCCCCACTAATCTGGCACAGCTTCAGCAATTTTTCAAGGAGGTATGAGCAAATCTTGGTCACGTTGGTCAAATTTAGTATACTAACTTAAAACATTAGTCTCTGTAATAGCTGTGTCAGATTCAACTAAATAATGAACAAATGGGAATGAATACTATTGACTTTTGAATTTTTAGTTTTTCATGCTTTCTAATTCTTCCTGGATTTGGGCTCAATAGCGAAAAATAAAAGGCTCTGCGACCTTTCATCAAATGTTACCTATGTCTATGATGTGAAATCCGTCTGTTCTCAGTCTGTTTGCATTTAGTGGCGAACAGGAGAACAGAACCAGGCAGAGTTAACCAGAGGGGTATTCCTATTAGATCAGGATTGGCCACAGAAGCAAGAGTAAATAATTTGTAAATTTTGCAGGGAAATAGAATATTCAGCTCTAGAAACTGCATGGTATCTCTTTGACCCTTTGTCTCTCTGTACCAGATCACCACCCTATGTTCCAGGAAACTCTGTCACCTCTCTCTGTGGGTGAATTTGCATTTGTGGCTTTCAACATGTGATACCTGCGTGAGTGAAATGAACAGCCCTTTGTTCTCAATCTGTGTGTTTCCTGTTGCAAATGTGGTGTCAAAAAGAGACTGGATTAAAACATGCAATATTATTATTTGAAATACGGTAACTGCAGAGACACATTATATTATTTAGGAGGAATCTGTAAACACAGGTCACTTAGAAAAAAAGTTCGTCTTTAAATACACCAGTCTTTCCCTCCACAACCATCAGTAGCAATAAATTCCAATGACCACTCTCAAGCTAATGAAATTCCTTTTCATCTCTGTTCTAAATGGACGTCCATCTATTCTGAGTCTATAACCCTCAGTCTTAGACTTCACCACGCTGGGACACAGTCTGTCAATGTCCACTCTGTCCAGAGCTTTCAGCATCTGATGGGTTTCAATTAAATCCTCCTCATTATGGTAAACTCCAGCAAATACCTACACCGAACCATCAACCGTTCTACATACATTAACCCTTTCATTCGCAGGATCATTCCTGTGAACCTCCTCTGGATATTCTCCAATGCCAGCACACAATTTCTTCAAAAAAGGTCCCAAAACTGCTCAATCCTCTAAATGGAGTCCAACAACTGCCTTACAAAGCCTCAGCATTCCATCCTTGCTTTTATATTCTGGTCATCCCAAAATGAATTCTAACATCACGTTTGCCTTCCTGACCACCAACTCAGCCTGCAGGTTAATCTTTGGGGATCCTGCAGGAGGACTCCTAAATCTCTTTGAATCTCTGACTTCTGAATTTTCTCCTCTTTTAGAAAACAGTCTACACCTTTAATCCTGCTACCAAAGAACATGATCATACACTTCCCCACACCGTATTCTATCTGCTACACTTTTCACAGTCTCCTGACCTGTGTAAGTCCTTCTGTAGGCACCTTGCTTGCTCAACACTATCTCCCCACCACCTATCCATAAATCCATCAATCCTGTCATCCGGAGTATTGAGATACAGTATTATGTGAAAAGAAATTATCTCAACACCGATCAGGGTGAAACACAACAAGTCATTGGCTGGATTTCAGAAAAGGACCCCCCTTTATTCCTACTCTCAGCTTCCTGTCAGTCAGGCATTCTTCCATTCATGCTGGTACCTTCCCTGTAATACCATGGGCGTATATCTTGTTAAGCAGCCTCTTGTGCAGCATCTTGTCAAGGGCCTTCTGAAAATGCAAGTAAACAACAACCATGGACTCTCCTATGTGTTCCCTGCCTGTCATTTCCTCCATGAATTCCAACACTTGGCACGTAAGATAACCTTGTTGAATAAGGCCTAATTTATCATGTGCCTCCTAGTACTGTACTCCAATCTTTATTTTTAATACTGGATATCTTACCAACTATTGAAATCAGACTAACATGCTTATAATTTACTGTCATTTGTTCCCCTCCCTTCTTAAAGAGTGGAGTGACATTTGTAATTTTCCATTCCTCTGAATCCATTCCAGATTCTAGTGATTGTTGATAGATCACTACCAATGCTTCTACTAACTTTTCAGCTACCTCTTTTAAAACTTTGGGGCATAGTCCACTGGTCCATGTGACTTATCTACTTTCAGCTACCCAAGCACCTTCTCCTTAGAAATAGCAACTACACTGACTTCTGCCCCAGCACACCAATTTCTGCCCTACTGACGGTGTCTTTCACAATGAAGACTGATGCAAAATACTGATTTAACATTGTTTCTGTCTTTTTTGTCCCTCATTACTACTTCTTCAATGTCATTTTATATTCTTGCCTCTCTTTTATCTTGTGTATCTGAAAAAAAAAAGCTTTTGGAGTCCTCTTTTATATTATTGGCAAATTAACTTTCATGTTTCATCTTTTCTGCTTATTGATTTTTGTTCATGTGCAGAGGTGGAGGGGCCTCGGGAAGTCATTGTGGAGCAGAGGGTCTTGGTGGACAGCATGGGAGGATTTCAATTCAGCACAGAGCGGGTGGGTGGGGAACAACAAAAATATCTAAGTAAGATCAGAGGAAATGAAACCTTCTCCCTGTCTCAAGACCACTACCTGATGATTTGTCTCTGGCATTATTTATTTATTTATTTTGCAAATTACAGTAATGTTTCTGTCTTGCACTTTCCTGCCAGCATAAAACAATTTTCACAACATATGTCAGTGATAATAAACCTGATTCAGTTTCCCAGCTCCATCTCTCACCTCGGCCTTGTTTCCAACTGTTGCTCAATGTCGTCCTGTGGTTTTTCAGCAGATGTTGTCTTTGTGTCTGACACGGAGAGTCCATCGTTCATTGTCTGTCTGTTTCCTTTATAAACTCAACATCAGTATGTGGCACCAGAGACGGCTGGAATCTGGAGCAACATACAAGATGGTGAAGGCATTCAGCAGGTCAGGCAGCATCTGCAGATGGTAAATGAGGAGTTACTGTTTTGGGTTGAGACCTTTACTTAATCTATGATCAATTACCTCCTCAGAATATATCCAGACCCAAACTGTGTCTGTGTCCATGCTGTCACACCGTACACAGGATTGTAATGGACAGAGAGTGAGAGACAGACTGCAGGATTGATCCATCCACATCAGCACAGTGTCAGATATGCAGTTTGCAGAGGAAATTGGGATTAGATCAGACTGGTAACGTGGTAATTACAGATATTGTGGGTCAAATGGACTGTTCCTGTGCTGTACTGCTTTGTGCTTGAGTGGCATTTGTGTTTTGTAAATCGAACACATTACACTGACACCACAAACAAGAGTAAATCTGCAGAGGCTGGAAATCTGAGCAACACACTCAAAATGCACGAGGAACTCAGCAGGCCAGGCAGCATCTAGGGCAAAATAAACACAGTCAACATTTTGGGCTGAAAAGCTTTGGCAGGATTGGAGAACGGTGGGGGAAGGGGAGAGTTGAAACTTGGAGTGGGAGGGCTGAAGCAAAGAGCTAGGAAGTTGATTGGTGAAAGAGACATTAGGCCATGGAAGAAAGAGAGAAAGGGGAGTGGAGGGCCAGATGGAGGTGATGGGTGTGCAAGGAAGTTACATGAGAGAGGAAAAAGGGGATGGGAAAGCAAGAAGGGGGATTACGGGAAGTTTGAGAAATCGACGTTCATACCATCAGGTTGGAGAGTACCCAAACGGAATATAAAGTTTTATTTTTCTCCCCAACCGAAGTGTGGCTTTTTCACGACAGTGGAGAAGACCTTGGAGGGACATTTCAGAATGGGAATGGGAAGTGAAATTAAATTGGGTGGTCACTGGGAGATCCTGCTTGTGCTGGCGGACGGGGCATAGATGCTTGGAGAAGCGGTTCCCCAATCTACGTCAATCCTCATCGATATACAGGGGGCCACACTGGGTGTGCTGAACACAGTGTATGACCTCAACAGACTTACAGTTGAAGGGTCACTTCACAGAGTTCAGGAAAAACTTTTTCACCCAAAGAGTTGTGGATCTATGGAATGCTCTGCCTCAGAAGGCAGTGGAGGCCAATTCTCTGGAAGCTTTCAAGAAAGAGTTAGATAGAGCTCTTGAAGATAGCAGAGTCAAGGGATATGGGGAGAGGGCAGGAACATGGTACTGATTGTGGATGATCAGCCATAATCACATTGAATGGCGGTGCTTGCTCGAAGGACCCAATGGCCTACTCCTGCACCTATTGTCTATTGACTCAAAAAACAAGTTGTGTGGTCATTTAAAAATGATGTACATCGGTATTTCTTCTCACTGTGTTAAATCCAGAATCTTAAACACTGGAGATATTGAATCATTCATTGTCATTTACAGTCATTGAAGGTGGGCATGCAGGTAAAGCAGGCGGTGAAGAAGGCAAATGGTATGTTGGCATTCATAGCAAAAGGATTGGAGTACAGGAGAAGGGAGATTCTACTGCAGTTGTACAAGGCCTTGCTGAG
Organism: Hemitrygon akajei; assembly: GCF_048418815.1. Classification (NCBI taxonomy): domain Eukaryota; kingdom Metazoa; phylum Chordata; class Chondrichthyes; order Myliobatiformes; family Dasyatidae; genus Hemitrygon; species Hemitrygon akajei. Next base: position 1,783,517 of record NW_027331990.1, on the reverse strand, counting down.
ACCACACCTAGAGTATTGTGTGCAGTTTTGGTCTCCTAATCTGAGGAAAGACATTCTTGCTCTAGAGGGAGTACAAAGAAGGTTCACCAGATTGATTCCTGGGATGGCAGGAATTTCATATGAAGAAAGACTGGAGCGACTGGGCTTATACTCACTGGAATTTAGAAGATTGAGCGGGTATCTTATTGAAACATAAAATTCTAAAGGGATTGGACAGGCTAGATGCAGGAAGATTGTTTCCGACGTTGGAGAAGTCCAGAACAAGGGGTCACAGTTTAAGGATAAAGGGGAAGCCTTTTAGGACCGAGATGAGGAAAAACTCCTTCACACAGAGAGCGGTGAATCTGTGGAATTCTCTGCCACAGGAAACAGTTGAAGCCAGTTCATTGGATATATTTAAGAGGAAGTTAGATATGGCCCTTGTGGCTAAAGGGATCAGGGGGTATGGAAAGAAAGCAGGTACAGGGTTCTAAGTTGGATGATCAGCCATGATCATACTGAATGATGGTGCAGGCTTGCAGAGCCAAATGGCCTACTCCTGCACCTATTTTCTATGTTTCTATGAATGAAATGGATCAATCTGTGAAGGAATGGAAATTTGAGAGCTTTGTGGAGCCAGCTTAGGAGAGGTCTTGAGGCCAGGGCAAACCACCTGGATCGATTTGAGAAGTGAGCCAGGGTTGAGAAGCCTGGTGACCCAGTCAAGCTATCTGTTCTGTGTTCCCCTGTGGACGTGCAGATGTCCCATGATGTAACTCTAGAGCAGAGATAAACAATAAATCACTTTAATAATGACAGGGATGGGACAGCAGTGATATCTCAGTGGAAAGTAAGACCAGAATGTTCCGATTCCCAGTCTCAGCACCATCTCTTACCTCAGCTTGGTTTCCATCTGTTGTTCAGTGTTCCCCTGTGGCTCCACACCGGCCATTGCCTCTGCGTCAGACAAGAGTCCATCACTCTCGCTCTGATACCTTCCTGTAACAGACCCGTCATCAGTGGACTCTCACCATTGGAACTCTGCCCACCTCAGACCCTCGTCCATCCCTCACCCTGAGAGAGCTCACTTTGTCTGTTCCTTATCATAAGAAATTCCCTCAAAAACCTTCCCTTTACCTCAGGATCTCCCTCCTTATCAGTCCATCCCTCTACCTGAGGAGCTCCTTCAAATCCCATGAGCTCCCTCTTTCATCCTTAATTAGACCCTCCCCTTCAAACCGTCGCTCGGCCCATGAGCATCACTGCATCACAGGACCTCTGATATTGTAGACAATGAGCTTGGAGTAGGTGTGGAGGCGAGGGAGAGCATGAGGGGAGTGAGCATTGGCCGCAATGTGAATCCAGGTGTCCCTACAAATTCTCAGCTCCCAGGGGAGTTGAGGAGTTCAGCTTCCTTGGTCTTTCACGTCTTAACCAATTCCCTCACCTTAGACCCTCCCTCCGTTTGCACACTGGGAAGGTTAGCTACAAATGACTAAGGGCCTCTTTCTCCCTTCTCACTCTGTCCCCCTCCCACTCCTTTCTCTCCCCTCACTTGCACCTTCTATCACAATGACTAACCTCCTTCGTCCTTCCTTCTCATGTTCCTCCTGAGTCTCTCTCCCCACACAATCTCACCATCTCAGTGTCTCTCCTCAGGCAATCCCTCCAGCTTCATCTCCTGCTTTGTTCCCCATTCTTTCTCTCTCCTTATTCCTCCCTTCCACCGTCACTAGCTACCAGCAGCACTCCTCCTTCATTTCCTCCCTCTTCACTGGCCCACACTCTCCCCCCCTCTATTTCTCTCCTTTGTCCCTCTGACCTTCCTCTAACCACTTGATGTTAGCCAGCTCTATTTGGTCCTTCCTTCAGTCTCCCTTTACTCCCTCCCTCTCCCTGAGTTGCCCTCACGCTGTCCGCTTAGACCCGCATTTCAGACACTCCCTCTACTTCAGGACTGTCCCTCAGTCCGTACCCACCCTGGGTGTTGCCTGACCTTAATACTCCCTCACCTCAGACACCCTCCCTCCCCCGAGACCCTCACTAAACACCAAACGCTACCTCACCTCAGACTCCCTCCTCCCCCCGAGACCCTCACTAAACACCAAACGCTACCTCACCTCAGACTCCCTCCTCCCCCTGAGACCCTCACTGAATACCGGAACCTCCCTCACCCCAAACTCTCTTTCTCCCCCAAGACCCTCACTAAACAACAGACGGTCCCTCACCTCAAACTCCTCGGACACGGTCAAACTGAGAGGCGGAGTTTTCCAGAGGATGAAAATGTCGGAGCGAAGCTCCCGCAACTGACGGGAATTCCCAGACCGATGGTGGAGAGAGAGGTTTGAGCTCGCGCCGTGGGCGGAGACTCTGACCAATGGTAGGGAGAGATTGGAGCTCGCGCAGAGCAGGGGCCGCTGGCCAATGGTAGAGAGGGGTTGAGCTCGCGCCGTGGGCGGGGCTACCTGATCAATCGCTGAGAGTGACCGGAGTTCGCGCGGTCAGCGGGATTCCCGAACTAATGGAGAGGGCGGAGCGCGATAATCGCGCGGTGGGCGGGGCTTCCTGATCAATGATGGAGAAATCTCGGAGCTCACCAAAGGGAAGAGATTACTAGAAAATAGCGCAATGGATGTTGATGCCCAGTTCCCCTGTCTAGACCCTCGTCCCTTTGTGGTGAGTGGGTGTCCGTGTCTTCCCTCTCTCTGCTGGACTCCACATCAGTGACAGTAAAGTGATCACACTCTAGCACACAGAGCGGAAAGCTCCCTTTATCAGGGGTTCCCAGCTGTTCTCTGTCATGGAACTCTCCCATTAAACTGAGGGGACCCTAGACCCAGGTTGGGAGCTCCTGCTTCTACATCACACACGCCCGAAATCAGACACACGGTGAAGCTCCCTCGGCAATCTCCAATCAGATACTTCTAGGGATGTGACATTGCGTAAGGCTCCCTGCACACTATGCCATCACACACTCTTGGGGTCAGACAGAGTGAAGCTATTTCTACAGGTCCCATCACACAATACCAGTGTCAGACACAGTGAAGCTGCCTTGACACAATACCATCACACACTCCCACAATTAGATACTGTATGTAGTGAAGCTCCCTCCACACTCTCCCATCTCACACCCCCGTGGTCAGACAGAGTGATGCTTCCTCAACATTGTCCCACCACATACTCCTACGGTTCATCCACATCCACCCCTTGTCAATCAGATTGCTGATGTCACTAGGGTGCAGGGTTCAATCTTCAGCTACCTTCCCATGACCTTGATAAGGGGTTGGGGTCACTGGTTGTGGATAGAAGATAGGAGTCACAGGGCAGAGGTCTCAAGTGACAGCTGGAGTCGTGGAAGTTCGTCCTCTATCGGGGAGGGACGGAGGAGATTTGTGAGCAATGGGATGGGAAGGCGGATGACCAGATGATGAGTGGGCGGGAGTGACTCAGTTAGTGGTGGAGGAAGTGGGAGGCAGGGCAGCACTGCGTCAGAAAAGGCCATCGGCAGAAGGTTAAAGAGAGTGTTGTGAGAGGGGGCACCGAAGGAAAGCAGAGGAGGGATGAGGATTTAAAATTGAATGAACAGGGAGGGAAGTGAGTGGTTGAGCAGCAGGAACAGAAAGCGGAATGCTTCAGGAGAGACAGGATGGCGAGGGTGGGAGAGAGCGACTTGTAACACGGGAGCTGGAACTGGGGGTACCCACGGGGAGGAGTGTGGCGACGAGAAGAGGATGGCACTGTTAACCTACACCACCCACCCCCGTCTCCAAAATCGGCCACGATTTTTTTTGTTACCCTCCTCAAGTAGCTCGGACCGAATTCTTCAGGCTGCCCCGTGCAGTGGGGAAGGTGTCATCACTAGGACCTGTCAAAGGCAGGAGTGGGCGCGGGATTTCTGGAGGAGATGGAGGCGAGGTGTGGCGGTGCGGGCTGGACAGCGTGTATCACCCCCATTATCGGCAGAGGCGAGTGGAAGGGATCAGATTGGGGAGGGTGGGAAAGAGGAGGGGAAGAGGCGAGACGAGTAAAAGCCTCATCGCCCTTGCGTCATCCATTATCCATTACCATCGCCTCTCCCTCCCACTCCCCTCTTCACTCTCAGTATCCCCTGTTCTCTCTCTATCTCTTCCCCTACCTCTCACCTGCACCCTAATCTCCTCTCTCTACCCCCTCTCCCCACCCGTTTTCCCTCTTTCTCCCCTTTGTCCCCATCTCTCTTTGTACCCCTCCCGCTCTCTTGCTCCCCCGTCCCTTCCCACCCTCTTTTCATCTCTCCTCTCTCTACTATCTCTTCTATGTCCCGTCCCTCGCCGTCCACACCCAGTGCACAGGAAGATTCCACTCACACCCGGAGCATGTGCGGTGGAGTACTCCATGCTCCTACAATTGATGATGTTGATAATGGCCGTGAGGATGAGCATCACAGGAGAGACAAGGCAGTTTACCAGCAAAAATCAGCGTGATTACGCTCACAGACCTCTGAGAGAGAGCGCGGCGGGTGCGAGAGGAAGATCTGGTGTTCGGCTGAGCGACATGGGAGGGGCAGAGAGCCAGGTGGAAAGAGAGGAGTAGAGAGGGAGAGAGAGAAATTGTGTGAGAGCGAGAGGTGAGAGATAGAGGGGCGGGAGAGAGGTGAGAGACAGATAGGAGGAGGAGAGAGAAGGAGAGTTACCTTTTGGAGGTGGCCGGGGAAAAGAGAGGAGAGAGATGAGAGAGGGAAAGTTGGGTTGGGATCTGTTGTAGGTGACGGTGGGAGACAGAGGCGGGGAGAACGAAGAGGGGCATGGTGAAGAGGGGAAGGGTGGGAAAGAGATGGGCGTAGATACGGAGGAGAGAGGAGAGGTGGGGGAGATAATAGTCGACAGAGGAGAGAGACGTGAGACAGAGATGGGAGAGAGTGGTGGAAGACAGAGGGTGGAGAAAGGTGAGAGGGAGAGAGAGGTGAGAGACGGAGTGGATAGAGATGGAGAAGGGTGAGGTGAGAGAGGGGTGAAAGGGGAGAGAGGGTGAAAGACGGAGGGGAAAAGGCAAGTGAAAGACAAAGACGTGAAAGAGGGGAGGAGAGGTAAGAGAAAAGGTCAATAGTGTGGGAGAGAAAGGGAGAATTAAGTGCGAAAGAGACGGGGCGGAGGTATTTCCTCTGGAGGTGTAGAGAATGGTGAGAGACGAAGAAGGGAGAGTGGAAGAGATAGTGAAAGAGTGAGACGGAGAGCTAGCCAATAAGAAAGAGGAGGAGCAGTGTCTGGGGCAATGAAGTGAAAGGTGTGTGTAGAGACCGTGGCGAGGGAAGGAGAGCGTTGGCCTGGGAGAGGGGGAGTTTGGGTGAGGGAGATGTGTTTAGAGGTGTGGTGGAGGTAGTGAAGAGAACTGTGTTAACTCGATCATTTCTTCGGCAGTCTGAACGGGGCACGACAGCGCAAGCACATGAAGGTCGGCCTGTGAGAACAGCGGGAGAGTCGGCGTCGTAGGAGCAGGATACGGAGTAGTGGAAGACAGGGTAGGGAGGCATTGGCTCGAGAGGCTTCGGCGAGCAGAGGCTGAGGAGGAGTTTGCACCCAGTGAGGTATGGCGCCGGGTAAGCTCCTTTAATTAATCTATGTGAGTTAGAAGTAGGTAATGGAGGCAGCAGTTAGGGCAGTCGAGTGCTCCGTTTGCTGTACGTGGGAAGTCAGGGCCTGGTGACTACACCTGTGAAAGGTGCATCCAGCTCCAACTCCTGACAAACCGAGTTAGGGAACTGGAACTGGAGCTGGATAAACTTCGGATCATTCGTGAGGCAGACGCAGAAATAGATAGGAGTTACAGGGAGATAGTCACCACTAAAAGTCAGGAGGCAGGTAACTGGCTGACTGTCAGGACAGGGAAGGGGAATAGACAGGAAGAACAGAGCACTCCTGCGGCCGTTCCCATCAACAATAAGTATACCGCTTTGGATAATGTTGGTGTGAACGACCTACCTGGGACAAGTTGCAGTGGTCACGTCTCTGGCACCGCGACTGGACTCTCAGCTCTGAAGGTGAGGAGGGAGAAGAGGACAGTAGGACTGATAGTTAGGGGGACAGGTATGAGGTTCTGTGGAAGAAATCGAGAATCCCGGATGGTCTGTTATCTCTCTGGTGCCAGGGTCTGTAATATCTCGTATCGTGTTCTCAGAATTCTCAAAAGGGAGGGTGAGCAGCCGGATGTCGTGGTCCATGTCGGGACCAATGACGTGGATAGGAAGAAGGAGGAGGTTCTGCAAAGAGAATTCCGGGAGTTAGGAGCAAAGTTGAAGGACAGGACCTCCAGGGTTGCAATCTCAGGATTGTTACCCGTGCCACGTGCTATTGAGGCTAGAAATAGGAAGATAATGCAGCTAAATACGTGGCTAAGGAGTTGGTGCAGGAGGGAGGGTTTCATATTTTGTTCCAGGGAAGTTGGGACCTATGCGGACGGGACTTGTTGCACCTGAACTGGAGGGCGACTAACATCCTTGCGGGAAGGTTTGCTAGTGCTGCTCCGGGGGGGGGGGGGGGGGTTTAAAATAGATTTGCAGGGGGAGTGGAACCAGAGTGTTAGAGTAGATAGTGAGATGGAGGAGGATAAAAGTCATACGAGAACTGCAAACATATGCATGGAGTAAAGCTGGAGCTAACATATAAATAGGCTTTCTGGAAAGAGAAGCAAAATAAAGGGTGTAAATGTAGTAAGGTACAAGGGCTAAAGTACGTTTACTTCAATGCAAAAAGCATCAGGAACAAAGTTAATGAACTGAGAGCTTGGATACATACATAGAACTATGACCTAGTGGCCATTACAGGGACTTGGCTGGAACCAGGGCAGGAATGGATTTCAGTGTATTAAAATGTTTGTGCGTCAGCAAAGTGGCCATTGGATCGTTTCTAAAGTGAAGTTGTTCTGTGGATTGTATCTCTATTCATATATGGGTTTCCATGTGCGTGTTTGTAGGTCTGGGATTGGGAGTGCTTGTGTGTGTGTGTGTGTATGCTCATGTGTGCGCATATGAGAAACCGCAGGTGCAGAAGTTGGGGGTCGCTCGGTCGCTGCCGGTGAACTCCGTTTACAGATGTATAATTAGTCAGCAAAGACCTGAACTCTGTAAATATGGTCGTTCCGTAGCAAAGCTCAGTCTTTGTCGTTGGAGCTCCGGCATATTTCCAGCAGATTAATCACTGCTGATCTCATGCCCAAGAACTTTGATGCATTCGTCTTTAATTAGCCCAATATTTACATCGGAGCCAATGGTGTTAAACTAAAGTACTTGTTCAATTAACAATTAGTTAGGGCTGCAATAACATCTCTGGAGACCCATCCTTTGTATAAATCAGGGTCGTTTGAATGCATCAGCTCAGATTGTCTGCTGGAGCTGTGAATTCAGGAATAACAGAATTCATACATTCTCACTGAAATGGTGTATCGGGTCATCTCGCGAATGGAAGAATTGTACTATCCTTTTATTTCAGTCTTTGGAATTCTCGGTAAGCCACAGTGCCAACTGTCTTTGGTGAGAACTGAAGTTTAATTCCAATATTGTGATTGTTTCTGTCGCCGCTTTCCACTGTCACTTGTCCAGTCCCAGTGATCCGCATTTCAGGAATTGAATAGAAGTACCGAGAATCTGGATTCTGATATATGGATGGAAAACAAACTGCTGCAGGGATTTAGCGATTGGAACTCAATGGATTCGGCAGTGTTCTTCCAGCTGCTTCTGTTCAACAATGGGATGCTCGGGTCTCTGTGCTTTTGGTCTTGTAGCAGCTGCACTGTATTTGGGAACACTCTGTTTACACACGGAGATTATACCAATTGATTGTCTGCATTTATAATTGAGCGGTTTTCTGCGTTAGGTGTAGCAGTCAAACCATCGATTGGCAGAAACTAATTAGCAAATGTGAGGAGTTCCATGTTGCAGCATGAAACTTTTGTGGATTTTTAGTAAATGTGACTGAATGTGAAGCAGTTGATGGAAAACACAGTGAAGTCGTTGCTGAGCCAATTTTCAGAACCGACGTGTGGCTTCATAGTTACGGTGAAAAGTGTTATATTACATCCACATAAGACGAGGCTACAAATAGCTGACTGCGGTACCGAGCTTGCTGCTGGCCGTAGAATTCCCCCTCCCCACCCCGTTTCTCTGCAAGGCATTCCATGGGAGATGTCATTTCATTCCGTGAGGTTGTGTCAGATTGCGCAGTATTTGTTGGAATCAGTCAATGTTCGGTTGTGAAGTCTGTGAAGTGGCAATTGCTGGATTAGGAAACAACCCCGCGGAATGCTGGAAGCCCTAAACCCCCAGTAGCTTGTATTTCATATCAGGAGGTTCTCTGAGAACAGTTCTGAGGAGAGACGCGTGAACTGTTTTTCTACATAATCTGTTTTGCCTGGATGAGTGTTTCCAGCGTTTCCTGTTTCTGATCCGTCCTGCGGCGTCTGTCGCTGACTGGGAGCACCACGGAAGTTTTATGATTGTCTAATGTAAGAACCCCACCACCACAGTCCGAAATTATTAATTTCATCTACATGAGACGGGGAAGAGACTGGCAGGAAACACTCCATCTACTATTGAATCTGTGGAGGTAGTTACCCAGTTATAGCTTTTCGCTCCCACTTCACGTTTCGGTCATCAGCAAGGAATCAGTTTTCAAATCATATTTACTTTCCGATATAAACTCCTTTTTTCTACGGCGCCTGTGCGCCCTCTCTCGACCCTTCCACCTCTAAACGCAACAATAATGTGGAAATATTACAGTGTCCCCTCAAACAGCTGGATTGGCTTCCGCTCGGTGTTTTCTCAACTTCCTGTTTCCTGCCTCTCTTCCAGCGAACTTGGTGGCGATTGTGATCCTGCTCCGGGGAAAGTGCGGTCTCTCCAAATGTGTCACTCTCTACCTATTAGGAATGGCAGCGGCCGACCTCCTGGTCGTTCTCTCGAGTCCCCTGCTAATGTGGACCTCTTCGATTTACTTTCGCAGATCATTCCTGCGCATCACTCATGTGTGCAGACTCAATAGGTGGCTGGTTTATGCGAGCACTGCGGCCTCTGTCTGGCTGACTGTCGCTTTCACCGTCGACCGATTTGTGGCTATTTGCTGTGAGAAGCTGAAACCGAAATATTGCACCGAGAGAACGGCGGCTGTGGTTATCGGGACAGTGAGTGTGCTGGCCTGTTTGGAAAGTGTCCCCTGGGGGTTTGTAACGGAGCCGTTGGTAATAATTGACGGTGTTCCCTGGGATTGTGTTTATACACCGAGCTTCCAAAAGTCTCCCGCATGGGCGGCATTTGAGATGTTTCACCGCATTTTAACCCCTTGTGTCCCATTCTTTCTGATTTTGCTGTTCAATATTCAGACAATCAGGCGGATTCTAGCGGCCAGTCGAACCCGCAGGGGGCTCCGGGGACAAAAGAGTGGAGAGAGTGACAAGGACCGGGAGATGGAGAACCGACGGAAATCCATCGTTTTGCTCTTCAGCATTACCGGTAGTTTCATATTGTTGTGGGTAACACAGGTGGTATTTTATATCTATCAACGGATTTCAAAGAGATTTGTTTATTCTGTCACGGATCCCCTTTCCATCACAGGACACATGTCAGGGATGCTGCAGGCTCTCAGTTCCTGCACAAACACGTGTATTTACGCCCTGACTCAGAACAAATTCCGCGATGAACTAAAGAGTGCGGTGAAATACCCGCTGAATCGGATTTTGAAACTCATTAAACGTTATAAATGAATGATATAAATTATGATAATGCAGCTGCCTTCATTCTCCCTATTCTGTGCCCCTGCTTGCGGGTAAATGGAAACAATGTGATGACAGTTACAACGCGAACGCGAGAAAATGTGCAGATATTCGAATTACAAACAACGCACAGAAATTAGAGTTCTGATGAAGGGTGTCGGCCCCAAACGTCGATTGTTCAGCATTTTCCGTAGAAATGCCATTTGCACCTCCCCTCCCACTCTTATTCAATCGAAGTTTTCAGGCGAACCTGTAATCCCTGTTTCCCGGTTTTGACAGCACTGCCTGATCCAGAGTATATTTTCGCCTGTAGCAAAGACCCCTGCTCCCGTCACAACACGTGTTTATTTCAAGCTCTTTTTTCTTCCGCTTCTCTCTGCCACCTTCAACTATCTTCCAGCAGGAGTAATTTAACTGATCTTCAGAACAACCGGCACCGTACAGTAAGAAATGCAGAATTTTACTCCAGCCGCTGCCATACTGGTAGGGTGCATACCCTGACAATATCTAGCACGGTACCATAAGGACCTAGACATTTGCTGAACGGGGACCGGCTTTAAAACAAATGGACACACACTGTGGATTTGCAACTGCTTTACAAATGAAGCAAAATGCCATTGCATTTATTTGACAATGGAGCGAGAGAGAGAGAGAGAGAGAGAGAGAGAGAGAGAGAGAGAGAGAGAGAGAGAGAGAGAGAGAGAGAGAGAGAGAGAGAGAGAGAGAGAGAGAGAGAGAGAGAGAGAGAGAGAGAGAGAGAGAGAGAGAGAGAGAGAGAGAGAGAGAGAGAGAGAGAGAGAGAGAGAGAGAGAGAGAGAGAACGTGGCATCGGAGGGTGTGCGAGAGAGGGAGCTCAAGAGAGGGAGAGGCATCGCGAGAGATAGGACGTGCGAGAGAGAGAGAGAACGAGGCAGATAGAGAGAATTAAATCAGAATTAAATTAATAAATTGGTATTGAGATATTCTCAGACGTGTTGATACGAGGGAGGAGATGATTTGAGGTCAAAGAGCCTTAAGGTCTCTAAATCCTTCCGGGGATTTAGTTCATGAGGATACACAGACCACATAAAGGCAAACATGCATTTAACACTGTGATCATGGACAGCACACACACAGTGAGCTGAGAGGTCCGTCCCTTTGCTGTGCTTCCACTGTTAACGTTGAAAATAACTAGCAGGTACCATAAGGGCACTGACGTTTACAACTGATGTCAGCATGCTGTAAGAGACAGGCCTTTACAACAGCTGGACATAGACCTGTACAGCCATGGAACTGTACTGGAAGGACTGAGATTCTTATTATATGCCGACACCTAACTGACTTTCACCTGTGTGATCAGCGACTGATACAAACCCTGCAATGAAAAGAAATTTAAAAATAATACAAACTCTGTTCGGCACTCTATGACGAGCCATTAGAGCTGACTAAACATAGAACCAAAATGGAAAAACACGGATCCCGCAAGCTCAGCACTGCACTTTGGGGCCACTGATTACCAGCACCATCGAGTGGCTGTGCAGGGAAAGGCAGGAAGGACTGCCCATCGCACTGTCAAGACACAGCCCAGGACAGACTCTACTCAGCCCGCTGTATACACCAGCCACCTGCAACACTGGAAGAACACCGACCTACAATCCAGCTCTAGACTACATGGATACTGCCCAGTATCGCTCTGGCACTGCAGGCCGGGAAGAGCAGAAGTAGAAATCAAACACAAAAGCTGCTGCACCTCAGTTTGTTGAGGAAGGGGAGGATGTTACTGTGTATAAACATGCCCTGCATACGATATTCTCCAAGAACAGTCAACAGTTGACCACCGGGAAAATTAGCGCTACAAGATATAGAGCTCCAGTACTGGGGCACAGTTCAATCAAACCATGAAAACTGTGCTGTGAAAACCCGGACCTGTGCACACCCAGCACAGTACTCCACCGGGAATACAAGGAGTACATTACAGTACACTACACTAGTACAGGCCCAGCACTTCAAGGGCAGGTATCTTTGCAACCATGAGACTGGACTGCAATTCATGGTCACTATTAATTTCTTCCCTTCCGCTGCGCATCATTCAAGACAAAACAGAAAGTTGATAAAGCATAGAATAGTACAGCACATGACAGGCCCTTCGGCACACAATCTTGTACCGACCCTCAAACCCTGCCTCCCATTTAACTCCCCACCTTAAATTCCTCCATATACCTGTCTAGTAGTCTCTTAAACTTCACCAGTGTATCTGTCTCCACCACTAACTCAGGCAATGCATTCCACGCACCAACCACTCTCTGAGTGAAAAACATTCCTCTAATATCCCCCTTGAACTTCCCTCCCCTTACCTTAAAGACATGTCCTCTTGTACTGAGCAGTGGTGCCCTGGGGAAGAGGCGCTGGCTGTCCACTCTATCTATTCCTCTTAATTTCTTGTTCACCTCTATCATGTCTCGTCTCATCCTCCTTCTCTTCAAAGAGTAAAGCCCTAGCTCCCTTAATCTCTGAATATAATCCATACTCTCTAAACCAGTCAGCATCCTGGTAAATCTCCTCTGTACACTTTCCAATGCTTCCACATCCTTCCTATAATGAGGCGACCAGAACTGGACACAATACTCCAAGTGTGGCCTAACCAGAGTTAAACTCTTAAACGCTATCCCTCAATTTATGAAAACTAACACCCCATAAGCTTTCTTAACTACACTATCTACCTGTGAGGCAACTTTCAGGGATCTGTGGACATGTACCCCGAGATCCCTCTGCTCTTTCACACTACTAAGTATCCTGCCATTTATTTTGTACTCTGCCTTGGAGTTTGTCCTTCCAAAGTGCACCACCTGACACTTCTCAGGGTTGAACTCCATCTGCCACTTCTCAGCCCACTTTTGCATCCTATCAATGTCTCTCTGCAATCTTCGACAATCCTCTAAACTATCTCCAACACCACCAACCTTTGTGTCGTGTGCAAACTTGCCAACCCACCCTTCTACCCGCACTTCCAGGTCGTTAATAAATATCACGAAAAGTAGAGGCTCCAGAACAAATCCTTGTGGGACACCACTAGTCACAACCCTCCAGTCTGAATGTATTCCCTCCACCACGACCCTCTGCCTTCTGCAGGCAAGCCTATTCTGAATTCATTTGGCGAAACTTCCTTGGATCCAATGCCTTCTGAATTTCTGAATAAGTCTACCGTGTGAAACCTTGTCAAATGCCTTACCAAAATTGATAAAGGAGAACATTGGGAATTGTGTGCTTCAATTTCTAATTGTTTTTGAAATGCCATCATAAGAGAGAGAAACGGAAATGTAGGCACACTAGGAAAGTTTGAAAAAGCAGCAGAGTATCACGTGGCTATATTTTTCCCAATATTGACTGTGACTCTTAGTTTATACGCTTAGCGGAGCAAAATTTATGGCAAGTATCCTGGAAAATTTGCCAGTATTTGCCGCCCATTCTATCTCCGTTATGGAGAATAATCAAATCCCCTAACACATATATGTCAAACTCAAGGCCCGCGGCCAAATCTGGCCCGCGGTGGAATTATCTTTGGCCCGCGAGATAATATCTAATTACTATTAAATCTGGCCCCAGTAATCGAAGCGCCTATGGCGTATGATATGGCTAATACTGAGTTTATTCAGGTACCAGGTTTTCAGGGTTTTTAGTGTTTATTCGGCAGTCTTGCTCGGCAGTCTTCTTCATAAGACCTACAAGTATCTGGGAGTACAGTTAGACGAGAAGCTAGTCTGGACTGCCAACACAGATGCCTTGTGCAGGAAGGCACAGAGTCGACTGTACTTCCTTAGAAGGTTGGCGTCATTCAATGTCTGCAGTGAGATGCTGAAGATGTTCTATAGGTCAGTTGTGGAGAGCGCCCTCTTCTTTGTGGTGGCGTGTTGGGGAGGCAGCATTAAGAAGAGGGATGCCTCACGTCTTAATAAGCTGGTAAGGAAGGCGGGCTCTGCCGTGGGCAAAGTACTGGAGAGTATGACATCGGTAGCTGAGCGAAGGGCGCTGAGTAGGCTACGGTCAATTATGGAAAACCCTGAACATCCTCTACATAGCACCATCCAGAGACAGAGTAGCAGTTTCAGCGACAGGTTGCTATCGATGCAATGCTCCTCAGACAGGATGAAGAGGTCAATACTCCCCAATGCCATTAGGCTTTACAATTCAACCGCCAGGAGTAAGATATGTTAAAGTGCCGGGGTTGATTGTATTTAATGTATTTAAGTAAACTACTTAAGAACTTTTTAAAAGCTATTATTAATGCTTTTTGAGAGAGTGATTTAGATGCATATCATATTTTTACTGAGTTAAGTATTGGTTGTAATTAGTTTTGCTACAACAAGTGAATGGGACATTGGAAAAAATGTTGAATTTCCCCATGGGGCTGAATAAAGTATCTATCTATCTATCTATCTATAAGAAATGGAATTTGTAAAGTGAAACACTTTGTAGTTATAGCAGAGACTGAGACACATGAGAGCAGGCTGAAAAAACGGAGGCAACGAAAGCTGCGTTCCCATGCGTCCGACTGATCCGGCCCACATGAAGCTGCATTTTGCTCAATCTGGCCCGTGACCTAAAATGAGTTTGACACCCCTGCCCTAACATGTCATGATCCTGAGCAGGACCAGAGCAGTTTGGAGCCAGGAAGCGAGACCTTGCAGTGGCTGACTGGGTGAAGGACAAGACTGGCAAGTTTCAGGAACCCTGATTTATTACAGATTCCGGGGTTTAGTTGACAAAGAGGGTGTCAAGCACAGCACATCAGCAATATTGTCCGAGTTAAACACTTGATAACTACAAACATACACGTGCTATTAAAGTTATGAGTGGTTCGGGCGGTGGAAAAAATGGTCATGAGATCATCTTGAAGGCAAGATGAGACATATGACCAAGAATTTCGCTAGTCATCTCATTACTGTTTGGGGCATTAGGGGATTAAAAGGTGTTGTTAATGATCAGCGTGACCATCTTATTTGGAACGAAGGGGAATGGAAAGATTTTTAGGGAATATATACCTTCAATTTTTATTGTGTACAAACTAATGAGAGTGTCGTAAATTCAGGAAATGAGTGATGCCTTGGACCACATATGAGTTAACAGGGAGGAGGTGTTAGCGCTTTGCAATGAATTAAGTCAGATGAATCTCCAGGGCCTGGCCAAATAGGACTTCGTGGGAAATTAAAGAACATCTTACAGGGCCCCTTCGAAATGTTGGCTTCGTATCTGAGATTTCGGACAACTGTAGAGTGGTTAATCTGTTTACACTGTTTAAAAAGAGTAGTAAAAACAAGCAATAATCCCATCGTCCTGACATCAATGGTGGGCAAATTGTCAGATGGGGTTTTAGGGGATGGGCTCTACCAACATTTCGAGAGACTGTGTCAGGTTTGGAACAGTCTGTAAGACTGTGTGTGGAAAGCCATGTCTGACAAATGCCTTCGATTACTTCATGGGGGTAACTGGGATTGTAAATGAGGAGAGCATTGTGGATGCTCTCTGTATGCATCAGAAGTCCGTCTTGGTAGATTAGTCAAAAATATTAGACTGTGTGGGATTGAGATAATGGGATCTGATTAGATTCACAATAACCTCAGTGGTAGGAAGCAGAGGATACTCAGAGTTGTTTCTCAGAGAGGAGGCTTGAGTTTGATGATGTGTCACAGGGGTTAGTTCTGGGGCATTTATGCTTCGAACTTTATATGAATGATTCAGATGTGAATACATGAGGCAAACTCTGTTGGAAAATGATGCTAAAGTTCGTGGTGTTGTAGTTTGACTAGCTGACAATGAGAAATTACAAGAAGATCATCTAGCAATGAGGGGTGAGCTTTGGCAAATGTCCTTCAATCAGATTAATATGAAGCAATGCACAATGTGAAATCAAACTAGTGTAGGATTTATACAGAGAAGGCTGGATCCCTGGGATGTGCTATCGATCAGAGGCGCCAAGGAGCGCAAGTACATCGCTTAGACAAAGCAGCGACACAGATGGAAAGGATCATGAAAAAATGTCATCATTCAGGGAACTGAGTGAGTATGGGCATTGGGAAATAGATACAAAATGCTGAAGGGCCGCAGCAGGCCAGGAAGCATCTATGGAAAATAGTGTAGTCGATGTTTCAGGTGAGACGCCTCGTCAGCACGGCAGTGAATGACAGAATCTGTGGCGCGTGGCCAAGTGGTTAAGACTTTGATCTGAACGTCGTTAGATCGAGCCTCAGTCAAGGGAGCGTGTGTGTCCTTGAGCAGGGCACTTAAACACACACTCTTCCTGCGCGTTGATAGCCCGGTAGCGGCGGTTGGTGCAGCTGAGGTGCCTGCAGTCCTGATGAAGGATCTCGGCCCGAAATGTCAACTTTACTCTTTTCCATGGATGATGCCTAATCTGCTCAGTTTCTTCAGCAGATTGTGGCGTTGTTTGATTTCCAGCAATTACAGATTGCCTTATGTTTCTGATAGGAATTAGGAATTTTTGTTGTTTTTCCGCAACACGTGGGTGAGGCGACTCTTTGAGTATTCTGTAAGGATTAGATCACTCTTTTGTAGCAAAGACTGTATTAAACATAAAAGGGTGCAGCAAGGATTTACCAAGATGTTTCTGGACTTGGTGGGCCTGAATTAAAAGAGTGTTGCAAATTCCAGAGAGTGTAAATAATTGAGGCGTGATCTGATAAGATTATATCAGATCATGAGTGGCATGAATAATTAATGCCCTTTTAATTATCCTATACAGGATCATACAAGTGTGGATGGAGGGAAGTTACAGTGTCTTGAAAATGTACCCACTTATTTCTTGATTTCCACAGAATAACCCAAAACAGGGGAGACTGTAAAATAATAGAACTAAAACTCAAAAACTGAAATGTGACAGTTCAGAATTATTCATTGATCCTTGCTATTACAGCCAGCAGAATGTTTGGATAAGTTTCTAATAACTTTACACAACTGAATGAAACAAGACTTGCCCCATTCCACCTTGCAGAATTGTTCAGGCTGCGCCAGGTTAGTTGGCAGCGCCAGTGGACAGCAATCCTGAGGTCTTTAGGGAGATTTGATTGGCTTAAGTTCGGAACTCTTACTGGGCCATTGAGGGACAGAGTAACTCACCTATAAATTCATGTCTTTTTGTCTCCCGCCCTACTTAAAGAACAGAGAGACATTTACAATCTTCTATTCTGCTAGAACAATTTCAGAATTTGGCGATTTTTTGAATGGTCGTTACTAATGACTTTAGCATCTCCTCAGCTATCTCTTTCCGAACGCTCGGGTGTGGTCCACATAGTCCGGGTGACTTATCTACCGTCAACCCTTTTAGCATCCCAAGCACCTTTGCATTAGTAAGAGCAATTGCACTCACGCTTGTTGGTGTCTTCCAGAGTCAAGGTCAACGCATAATATTGAATTCATCCGCCATTTTTTGAAGTGCATTACACCCACACCGGGGACATTTAACAGTGTGTCTATATCCATTTTTCTCTCTCTTATACTGTATATTTGAGAGAGACTTTTAGTTTATTATTTCATGTATGTAAGTAGTGCTCCTTACTGCGTGTTATTTCTGTTGCATTCCACATTAAAATAACTGAGAGCATATCAAAGTGGTATGGCCACTTTAAAATGATAAGCAGAGTCTGACGGGAGTTATATACACATCTCTCTGTCGGAAAGAGGATGTGGGCTACAGATTGCAGCAGGGGTGAGACAGGAAATGTAAAAAGGCCAAAGGTATGGTAGCCATAAAAGATTCAATGGTCAGGACGTTTGGGAAAATTGGGTTGGTGTTGGATCCCAAAGGATGGAACTTGTAGTGTTTCTGCATGACGACATTTAGAGCAGCTTGTGATTGAGCCAGCTACAGTAAGTGCAAGCTGTATTTGTTGATGTATAATCAGGCTGTGATCAAAATTCACGCTGGGGTTTGGGAGGTAGAGGGTACAATCATATGAGTATGACAGTGCAGTACCACATAGGCAGGAGAGTGCACCTGGCCAAAGTTGATTAGAAGGGGAAATTAGCACGGACGATGACAAAGCAGCAATGCCTGGTGTCTCTGGGAGTAAATCAGAAGGCACAAGATAGATAAATGCCAAAGATGAAGAAATAGTGTAAATGGAGGATGAAGAAGAAAACCAACATAACTTATTCAATAACTGAATAATTTGTAGGAAATTAGAGGATTAAAAATAAGAACTAAAAGCAAGAAAAGAGCAATAAGAAAAGATGAAATAAAAAGTTAAAATAGCTAATGATATAAAAGAAAATATCAAAATAGTTTTTGGGTGTGCGGGGACTAAAATACAGACAACAGTGGCACATGATTCTGAAAAGTTCGTAATTAAGAAAGTCCGTCAAATTTATTAAGCATTTTGTGTTGATCGTCATTGCGAAATGCACCATCACTATGCCAGAATTTTGATGTCGAGGGCACAAGTGAGAGTAGTTGCCAATACTGTGAAGAAGGTGGTTGGTAGCTGAAAGGTCTGGAAGTGTCTGAAATGATTGTGGAGGCATTAGTAATCGATAATTTTCAATAGTCACGAGCTTCTTGAATACTACCAGGGAAATGGACATTTGCAAATGCCACTCCGCACTTTAAGAAGGGAGTGAGGCAAAAGACGGGAAATTATAGGCAACAGGAAACACAGATGGAGAACAAAGGCCAATTCATTTCACTCACGCAGGTATCACGTGTTCAAAACCACAGATGCAAATTCATCCACAGACAAAAGTCAGAGGTCTTCCTGGAATCGGGCGGTGAAGTGGGACAGGGAGAAAGAGAGAGAGAGAGAGAGGATGATAAACAGAAAGGGGTTAGCGGTTTGCGAGGGAGGGCCAAAGAGCTGCCCGGCTCTTTGTGAGGGTGAAAATTCTGTTTGTCTGCAAAACATTCCATGTTATTTGCCCTTGCTTCTGTGGCTATTACAATTCTAATACTGACATCCGTCTGGTTAATTCTGCCCTGTTCTGTGCTTCTATTTGCCACCAAATGCGAACAGACTGAGAACAGAGAGGTTTTCTCATTATGGAACAGTTAACATCTGGTAAAAGGTCACAGGTTGAAAACAAAGGTATTGCTGGAATGTGACGTGTTGTGTGGGGATGGGAAGAACGAGAAAGTGTAGGACTGTAGAGCTGAGAGAGGAGGATAAAGAGTCACAAAGTCCTACAACACAGAAACAGGCCATGCGGGATTTGAATTTGCAGGTAGATTGGGAAAATTAGGTTGCTACTGGATCCGAAAAGAAGGAAATATTAGAATGCATATGAGATGGCTTTTTACAGCAGCTTGTGGTTGCATCAGTGATGATAATATGAACTGATTATGCATCTGTGTCTTTTTTTCACTGCGGGCGACAGTATGTCAGAAATGCAACAACGTAGGAGGGCAGAGTCGGTGTGGGTGTCTCACATATATGTATATAATTTTTCCGATTAATATCGTCCATAAATTTGCCATATAGCCATATAACCATATAACAATTACAGCACGGAAACTGGCCATCTCGGCCCTTCTAGTCCGTGCCGAACGCTTATTCTCACCTAGCCCCACCGACCTGTACTCAGCCCATAACCCTCAATTCCTTTCCTGTGCACATACCTATCCAATTTTACTTTAAATGACAATATCGAAACTAGATCTACAACTTCTACTGGAAGCTCGTTCCACACAGCTCCCATTCTCTGAGTAAAGAAATTCCCCCTCGTGTTACTCCTAAACTTTTGCCTCCTAACTCTCAACTCATGTCTTCTTGTTTGAAATCTCCCCTACTCTCAATGGAAAAAAAGCCTATCCACGTCAACTCTATCTATCCCTCTCATAATTATAAATACCTCTACCAAGTCCCCCCTCAACCTTCTACGCTCCAAAGAATAAAGACCTAACTTGTTCAACCTTTCTCTGAAACCCGATTTCCACTACTATTGTTGGCAGAAGTTCAGATGGTGATGAGGAGGTGTACAGGAGTGAGATAAATCAGCTTGTTGTGTGGAGTCAAAACAAAAAGTTTGTACTTAAAGGCAGTAAGACCAAGGTATTGACTGTAGACTTCAGGAAGGAGAGGTCCGGGGAATTCATACCAGTCTCCGTTAAGGGATCAGCAGAGGAAACGGTGAACAGTTTCAAGTACCTGGGTGTCAACATCTGTGAAGACCTACCCGGGACCCATCATTAATTCCGAAGAAGGCACGGCAGTTACTATATTTCATTCGGAGTCCGAGCAGTCTGGATATGTCACAAAGGACTTTTGCAAATTTCGGATAGCTGTACCGCAGGGAGCATTCTAACTGTTTGCATCACTCTCTGCTATTGGGTGGGGGTACCACTGTTCAGGATCACAAAAAGCCACGGAAAGTGGCAGACTCATCCAGCTTCCAGCCTCCTCAACAGCAACGACATCTCAAATAGGCGATGTTTAGGAAGGCAGCATGCAGCGTTAAAGACTCATTGTCCAGAGTATGCCCGCTTCTCATTGCTACCGTCAAGGAGGATGTACAGTAGCTTGAAGCCACGCACTCATTGTCTCAGCGACAGCTTCTTCCTCACCGCCCACCACCATCAGGCATTAATGAATTATAAAGGATTGGTATTGATCAGTCAACAGTTATTGGACTCTGGAATGATTAAGGAGGTCTGAAAATTGTAAACATCGCTCCACTCTTTAAGAAGGGAGAGTGGCAGAACACACGCAGGTAGCATGACGTCAGCTGTAGGTAAGACATTGGAATTTATTATTAACAATGAGGTTTTGGGGAGCTCGAAGGCACATGATAAAATAGACCGTAGTCCGCATGAGGGGAAATCATTCTTGATGAAATTGTTAGAATTATTTGCGGAAATAACAGGCAGGAAAGGAGAGTCAGTAAATGTTAATTACAAGGACTTTTAGTAGGTCTTCTAAATGATTCCGCAGATGACGCTAGAAACGGTACAAGCGTGACAGGGGATTGGCTGATTGGAAAGAAACAATGAGTAGGTACAAAGTGGACTTTCCTGGTTGGCTACCGGTGACTAGTGTTGTTCCTTCAGCAGTTGCTGTTGGTTGGGACCTCTTCTTTTCACATTATATTCTGTCAATGATTTACATGGCAGAATTGACAGTTTTGTGCCAAGTGTGTGGATGATAAGTGGAGGAGTTGGTAGTTGTGGGGAAGTTATGTATCTAATAAAAACTTAGAAATATTAGGAGTATGGGCATTTAGGTTTCCTCCATCTTTTTTTCTCTATGCATGGAAGATCCTCAGGAGGGCCAGTTTTCCTCGGGGTTATATTTCTCCTCGTCTACCAGAGCAAACTCATGCCTTCTTTTAGTACTTTCGATTTCCTCCTTAAGTGTTCTCTGGCATTTCCTATACTAAGGTATCTAAAGTTCCTTCCATCCCCTACTTGCTGTGCACCCCTTTCCTCTACGTACCGAGGAGCTGAATATCTTTTGTAAACCACTGTTTCCAAAATCTATTATGTTTGCTGTTTTTATTCTGACAGGATCACACACACTCTGTTCTCTCAAAATTTCATCTTTGAAAGCCTCCACATACAAATTATACTTTTTCCCAGAAAACAACCTGTACCAATCGGCACTTGCCACATCCTTTCTGATAAAGTGAAGACTAGCCTTTCTGCAATTTAGAACGTCAACCGAGGAGCAGAACAATGTGCACCTTAATTGCCTTTAAACTGAAGACTCGAACTTCGAGGCGAGTGGTTCTGAGTTAGAATCCAGCTAGTTATATGCAAACTTTCGGCTGTGGGTAGAGCTTCGAACTAGCAAACTTGTTCCCGTAAACAAACATGACCTACTGCGTCTCATTCCCCAAAAGCAGATCAAGTATCTCACACCCTTGCTCTGTCATGTCGAAAACAGTGTATCCCTGGAACACTGAGTCGATAGTGGAGCATTATTTCCTCCTGCAACCATGTCCCAATAGAGTCATGATTCCACGTGGTGACCACATCAGTCTCTCTGTCAATACTCCTTGCATTGAAATACAGATTAAAACATACACAACTCAGAATATTAGTCTCGCTGGGCTCAACTATTCAGTTCTGACTCTGTATGCAGGCATCACAACATCATTCCCCGCAACCACTCTACGATCTGTTCTGTCACTCATGTTTTCAACTCACACCCGCAACTCCAGTTTAAAATCAAGGCTCCCTTGCAGCGGGATGACAAAATCTTCACCCCTTCTCTCCTAACTCCAGCACTGGGCCACACACAGAATGGCGAGTTCGCTTAAACATAATGTTATATATCTTTTACAAGTGCCTATTTATGCACAATCCAAAATCTCCTCAGGAACTATGGCATGCGGAACGTCCCGACCGCCTCCACGTGCTCCTTTAGATATCCCTCTCCTGCTATGCAACCAATGTCTCTTCGGGAACTGTGGCGAGCAGATTTGTTCAGAGCCGCAAAGGAGGCTGGATTCCTCATGATTAATTTGCCAGTGAAATAAGTTGTTAGGAAAGCAAATGCAATATTTGCATTTAATTCGAGAGGAGTAGAATATCAAAGGAAGGATGTAATGCTGAGGCTTTATGTGACATTTGTTCGATTACATTCGCAATATTGCAGGTAGTTTGGGGACCCTGATCTGAGAAAGGATCTGCTGATATGGGAAAGGGTCCAGAGAAGGTTCATGAGAATGATTTTGTAAATGAAAGGAAGAAGCTTTTGATAGCTCGGGATCTGTCCTCACTGGAGTTTGTAAAAATGTTTGAGAATCTCATTAAAGCCAGTTGCATATTAAAACAGAGACGGAGTGGATGTGGAGACGATGTATCATATAATGGGGGTCATTAGCACCAGATGTTCGTCAGAATGGAAGAATATCCCTTTAGAACAGTGTTCAGAAATTTCTTTAGCCAGAGAGTGGTGAATATGAGGAACTCGTTGCCCTTTACAGCTATGAAGGCTAAATAATTGGGTATATTTACAGCACAGATTAATAGGTTATTGATTTGTAAGAGTATTGAAGGTTACCTGGAGAAGGCATGCATTATGGCAGAGCAGACTCGATGGCCCGAATGGTCTAATTCAGCCACTATGTTTTACCGAAAAATAACACAAGCCATAGCTGTCATGTTCCCATTAGTGTAAGAGCCAAAGGTAACAAGATCAAGGAACACGAGATGTTGAGGGAAATTTTGAGGGTTGGGTAAAATGAAGAAAGGAGATATTTCACAGGCAGAGTGAGACGAATACAGTAAGTATGAAAAGTGTCAGAATGGTTAACAAGGACATTTGAATGACAAGGATGGATGTCATGAAATATCACTGTTAGAATTGGTGAAGGTAAAACCAAGGGTGTTTTAAAAGCAGATTTGGGGAAGGTTGTAGTCAGCGACAGCAGAGTGTCCATTAGTGAGGTGTCAATCTGTGCATGAAGCGTGAAACTCTCATAGATGAACATGTCATCGATGTTCACAAAGTGAAAGGACCTGATTATTGAGACTCCCAATTGCGGGTTGGAAGGGTTTGGATATTGTTTGTCCAATGTGGTCAGGAAAGATTTCTTAATCAATATGAAGAACTTCCAACTCGACAGAGCGTGATACTTGATGTCCTTTTTGGGAATGAGACCGACCAGATGGCAGAATTATGTCTCTGAGTGAATCCAGTTATCATTCTTCCATTAGTTTCAAGACAGCTACGTAGGAAGATCAGCCGTCCTCAGATTGAATTTCTAAACTGGAGAAAATATACATTTGATGGAATCAGAAGGGATCTGCTGGAAGTGGATTTGTATAAGTAAGAGACACTTGGCAATGGGAGGATATCAGAAGTGGAATATTGAGTGTATGTTCATCTGAGAATAATAGGGAAAGCTAACAGGTTCAGGGAACTTTTGTATCGAGAGATACTCAGGACCTGGTAAAGAAAAGGGAGACACAAGTCAGGTCTAAGCAGGTCGATTCTAAGCAGTTCGGAGTTCAAAATTCAAAGATCATTATAAATATCTTGCATGTCACCATATAAAACACAGAGATTTATTTTCTTGTGGACTCACACAGTAAATAGAAAAAAAAAAGCACAATAGAATCCTGATTGATTATTTTGTGGATGTGAATAAACACATTCAGAGAGGTAGATCAGTCGATGTAGTGTATGGATTTCAGCAGAGTCTTTCATAAGGTACCCCATGCAAAGCTTATTAAAAAAGTAAGGAGGCATGGTTTCCAAGGGGACATTGTTTTGTGGATTCAGAAGGCAAAGTATGGTTGTAGACGGGTCATATTCTATATGGTGGTCGATCACCAGTGGTGTGCCTCAGCGATCTATTCTAGGAACCCTACTCTTTGTGTTTTTATAAATGATCTGGATGAGGAAGAGGAGGTATAGGTTAATAAATTGGCTGATGACACAAAGGTTGTGAGTGTTGTGGATGGTGTGGAGGCCTGTCAGAGGTTA
This sequence comes from Hemitrygon akajei, assembly GCF_048418815.1. Classification (NCBI taxonomy): domain Eukaryota; kingdom Metazoa; phylum Chordata; class Chondrichthyes; order Myliobatiformes; family Dasyatidae; genus Hemitrygon; species Hemitrygon akajei. The sequence goes on along the minus strand of NW_027331990.1, from coordinate 1,759,386 downwards.
CAGCGGTAAATCAATAAGATGCAACACTAGGCTGAAAAGTGGTAGATGGAATTCCAACCAGATAAGTATGAGGTGGCTGACTTTAGTAGGTCAAATATGATCGCAGATTACAGTATTAATGATGAGGCTCTTGGCACTGTGGAGGATCAGAGAGATCTTGAGGTTGGAATTCATAGGACAGTCAAAGCTGTTGTTCAGCTTGACTCAGTGCTTAAGAAGGCATTGGCCTTCATCAATCCTGGGATTGAGTTTAAGGGCCGAGAGGTAATGTTAATGCTATATAGGAACATGGTGAGACCCCACTTGGAATATTGTGCTCAGTTCTGGTCACCTCACTACAGGAAGGATGTAGAACCGATAGGGAGGGTGCAGACAACACATACACAATATGCTGATGGAACACAGCAGGCCAGGCAGCATCTATAAGAAGAAGCACTGTCGACGTTTCGGCCCGAAACCCTTCGTCAGGACTAACTGAAAGGAAAGATAGTAAGAGATTTGAAAGTAGTAGGGGGAGGGGTAAAAGCGAAATGATAGGAGAAGACCGGAGGGGGTGGGGTGAAGCTGAGAGCTGGAAAGATTATTGGCGAAACAGATACAGAGCTGGAGAAGAGAAAGGATCATGGGACGGGAGGCCTCGGGAGAAAGAAAGGGGGGGGGGAAGCATCAGAGGGAGATGGATAACAGGCAGAGTGATGGGCACAAAGAGAGGGAAAAAGGAGGGGGGAATCTAAAAATATCAGGGATGGGGTAGGAAGGGGAGGAGGGGTATTAACGGAAGTTAGAGAAGTCAATGTCCATGCTATCACGTTGGAGGCTACACAGCAGGTATATAACGTGTTGTTCCTCCAACCTGAGTTTGGATTCATTTTGACAGTAGAGGAGGCCATGGATAGACATATCAGACTGGGAATGGGACGTGGAATTAAAAAGTGTGTCCACTGGGAGATCTTGCTTTCTCTGGCGGACCGAGCGTTGGTGTTCAGCGAAACGGACTCCCAGTCTGCGTCGGGTCTCACCAATACATAATAGGCCACACTGGGAGCACCAGGCACAGTATACCACTCCAGGCGACTCACAGGTGAAGTGTGGCCTCACCTGGAAGGACTGTCTGGGGCCCTGAATGCTGGTGTGCGAGGAGGAGTATGGGCAGGTGTAGCACTTGTTCCGTTTACAAGGATAAGTTCCAGAAAGGGGATCGGTGGGAAGGGATGGGGGGGACGAGTGGACAAGGGAGTCGCTTAGGGAGTGATCCCTGCGGAAAGCAGAAAGAAGAGGGGTGGGAAAGATGTGCTTGGTAGTTGGATCCCGTGGAGGTGGTGGATGTTACGGAGAATTATACGTTGGACCTGGAGGCTGCTGTGGTGGTAGATGAGGACAAGGGGAGCCCTATCCCGAGTGGGGTGGCGGGTGGATGGGGTGAGAGCAGATGTCCGGGAAATGGGGGAGATGCGTTTGAGAGCAGAGTTGATTGTGGAGGAAGGGAAGCCCCTGTGTTTAAAAAAAAAGAAGACATCTCCTTCGTCCTGGAATGAAAAGCCTCATCCTGAGAGCAGTTGCGGCGGAGACGGAGGAATTGTGAGAAGGGGAGAGTATTTTTGCAAGAGACAGGCTGGGAAGAGTAATTGTCCAGGTAGCTGTGAGGGTCTGTAGGTTTATAGTAGATATCAGTAGATAAGCCGTCTCCAGAGATGGAGACAGAAAGATGAAGAAGGGGGAGGGAGTTGTCGGAAATGGGCCAGGTAAATTTGAGGGCAGGGTGAAAGTTGGAGGAAAAGTTAATGAAGTCAACGAGCTCAGCATGCGGGCAGGAGGCAGCGCCAATGCAGTCGTCGATGTAGCGAAGGAAAAGAGGGGGACGTATACCCGTATAGACTTGGAACATGGACTGTTTCACAAAAACAAAAAGGCAGGCATAACTGGGACCCATGCGGGTGCCCATGGCTACACCCTTGGTTTGGAGGAAGTGGGAGGAGCCAAATGAGAAATTATTGAGAGTAAGAACTAATTCGGCTAGATGGAGGAGAGTGGTGGTAGAGGGGAATCGGTTAGGTCTGGAATCCAAAAAGAAGCGAAGAGCTTTGAGACCGTCCAGGTGAGGGGTGGAGGTATATAGGGACTGGACGACTATGGTGAAAATAAGGCGGTGGGGGCTTGGGAACTTAAAATTAGGGAAGGGTGCCAAGGCGATTTACAAGGATGTTGCCTGGATTGGGGAGCATTCCTTTCGAGAATAGGTTGAGCGAATTTAACCTTTCCTCCTTGGAGCGATGGAGGGTAGAGATGATGATGATGTAAGATGATGAGAGGCTTTGATCGTGGGGATAGTCAGATGTTTTTTTTTAAAAAATAATATTTTTTTTCCCCCAGAGGTGAAATGGCAATCATGAGAGGGCATAGTTTTATGGTGCTTGCGGGTAGGTACAGACTAGATATCAGGGGTATTTTTTTTTTACGGAGAGAGTGGTGTGCGTGGAATGGGCTGCGGTGATGGGGGTAGAGGCAGGTATATAGGGTCTTTTAAAAGACTACTGGATAGGAGTATGGAGTTTAGAAAAATAGACAGCTATTTGTAACACTAGGCAATTTGTAAAGTAAGGACATGTTCAGCATAGCATTGTGGGCCCAAGGGCCTGTATTGTGCCTTACGTTTTCTGTGTCCCTATGTTTCTATGTAAATTCAATGCAAGACTACACCCAATAGGATGAACAAAAAACCATTGTGCAAGAGACAATAAAACATGCAAATGCACAGAGAAAGAGAAAAATCAATATTTAATAATAATAATAATAAACACATTACTAAATAATCAGTATTGAGATCATGAGATGAAAAGTTCAGTGGTGTGTCGAGTAGATTTATAGCCTCTAGATTTAGAGCCTATTACTTGAGGGGTAATAAGCGTTCCTGATCATGATGGTGAGTACTAAGGATCCTGTACCTTCTTGTTAATGGCAGCAGTGAGCAGAAACCATGGCCTGGATGCTGGAGGTCCTTGATAACGGATGCTTCTTCCTGTGACAATGCTCCATAGAGACGTGCTCAATGCTTACCCGTAATGGACTGGGCTGCGTCGGCTGCATTATTTTAGGCATTGTTGTTTCCATCCCAGGCAATGATGCAACCAGTCAGTGTACTCTCCATCACACATAAATAGAAATCAAAATTTTAGATGGCAAGCTGAATATTTGCAAACTGCCACAACATTGCCGTCACAGAGAAGTACAGTGCAGAAACAGATCTAGCCCACACCAAAGCTACTTTAACTGCATACTTCTATCAAACTGCATCAGGACAATAGCCCTTCATACCCAGCCATTCACTTACACATCCGAACCACTTAAAATTGGAATTGAGCTCGCATGCACCACTTGCACTGACAAACCCTTCCACACTCTCACAACCCTCTAAGTGACGGAACCCTCATGTTCCCCTTAAACGTTTCACCTTTCGTCCTTAATGAGTGATCTCCAGTAGTGGTCCCACACAACCTGAGTGGAAAAAAGCCTGCTTGTGTTTATCCTAGCTATCCCCCTCATAATTTTGCATATCTCTATAAAATTCCGCTCATTAATTTACGTTCCATGGAAAGATGTCGGACCATATTCAATGTTCCCTCGTACCCCAGTTTCTCCGGTTCGGGCAGAATCCTTGTAAAGATGCACTGCACTCTCAATCTTATCTACATCTTTGCTGTAAGTAGGTGATTAAAACTGCATACAATGCTGCAACTGAAGCTTCATAAAGGACTAGTACAGCTTCAACATAATATCTCATTTCCTGCAGTAAATAGTTTGATTTATTAAGGGCAATATGTCGTAAGTTTTCTTTACAACCCTGACTAACTCTGACACCAGCTTCATTCAATATGGACCTGTATTCCCAGGTCCCTTTGTTCCATTGCACTCCTTAGCATCCTACCATCACGGCGTAAAAACTACCCTGGTTGTTCCTACGGAAATGCAAACCCTTGCACTTCTCTGCATTAATATTATCTGACATTTTTCAGCCCAATTTTCCAGCTGTACCAGATCCGCTGCAAACAATGATATCCTTACACACACACACGGCACCACCAAACTGGATTTATTGCACAAATTTGCTGATCAAGTTATCCACATTGTGCTTGACATTGTTTACCTTGCATAAGTCTTTATGCAAGCTACCACATGGAAGACTGGTCAGAAGTTTAATTCGCTAAGCATTCAGGATGAAGGAGTACATTCGAATCAACGTAGGCTGGGTGGGACAAGCCAGAGAGAGGTAGTAGGTAGGCGGCTCACAAACTATAGGCCTGTGGCTAGTGGTATCAACGGAGATCAGTGCTGTGTCCGTTGGTTGTCATCTATAACAAGAATTTGGATGATAATGTAGTACACTAGATCAGCAAATTTGCCGATGACTACAAGATTGTGAGTGGAATGGACGGCGAGGAAGTCGATTAATGTGAAACGTTTAAGGGTAACATGAGGGTTTCTGCACTGAGGGGGTCTGCTAATGCTGGCAGTCGTACCTGCACCATGGATTGAAAAGGGGTAGATCGAATTAATTGCCGGTGAGTGTAAGATGTTGCAATTTGGTGAATAAAACACGGTAAGACAGTGAATGTTAGGTGTTTCTGCAATATACAGATCCGCATTTCCTTGAAATCAGCGCCACAGGTAGATGAAGTTGTAAAGAGAACTTTGGGTACATGGTCCTTTATAAAGCAGGGCATTGAGTGCAGGAGTTGGAATGTTATGTTGAAATTGTAAAATATGTTAGTGAAAGTAATGCGTGAAGTTCTGGTTCACCTACCGATAATGAAGATATCCATAAACTTGGAAGAATGCAGACAAAATATACAAGTGGCTTGTTCGTACTTGACGACCTGAGCTACAGGGACTGTTTTCCCAGATTAGGAATGTATTCACTGGTGTGTTCAGTGGAAAGGATAAGACTAATTAAGAGGAATCAGAGGTGAAACTTCACTTGACTTTCCTATGAGTGGAGCAAGCTACTAACGGAAGTCGTACATGTACGTTCAATAATGACATTGGGGAAAGCTTGGGCAGGTGGATGAGATGAGAGATATTGGGTCAATGAGGTATGGAGGGCTATGGTCTGGTTGCAGGGAGATGGGAGAAGGCAGAAGGTAGGCTGGCATGGAATAGATAGGCTGAAGTTCCTGTATGTTGCAGTGCTCCATAACTCTCTGCCAACACTTCCCATACAATAAATACCAATGTGTCATTTGCCTTCCTAACTACTGCTGTCCCTTCCGCAGTCTGAGATAAACACCCTAAATGGACCAGTGTGACTACATGCTTGCATCAGTGGACAAACATCTTTGCATATTTCAAGATATTTCCTCTGAATTCCTTCTCCATTATAGACCCTGTACACTTTACACTCCCATTATTCCAGTGCAGTCCCTTTGCCAACCTGAGTGGGAATTCGTGCAGCGTCTACACCTGCTAATGCGTGCTGTACATCGCAGACAATATACACATTCCACTCCACCATTCTGACCCATTATAAACCTGACACAGTAGTCCTGTGACTATTTGCTCCCCTGAACCTCTGATCATTCCTGTTCATTTGCTTATCACAGAACCCGTGGCTGTCAGAGGAAGCTCCCTGACTGAGAACAATAGGCTCCTCATTACAAAGTCTCAGGATAAAAGGTGCTTATTTGCATTGCATATTTTTTACAATAATACATCAATTGTTCCGCCGCCCAGCTGCAGATTCATTGATTCGAGATCCCGACGCGGAAGCTAGTCAGGGACGTGTCGCCTAACCTAACACAGCTCACAGCAGAGAGAGAGAAAAGGTCGTATGTGGTCTCATCTCCTTCCAGTTCGTACACAATCACCTCATTGGAAGTCACAAGTGAGTAGACATCCACGTATCTGATTGATCCTGTGCATTTGTTTTGTTGTTGTTATTGTTGTGTGTGTGTGTGTGTGTGTGTGTGTGTGTGTGTGTGCTTGTGTGTGTGTGTGTGTGTGCGCGCGCGCGCGCGCGCTGTGCTGGGCAGGGGGAATGGAGGTGCGAAGTAGAGAGAGACAAACCGTCTGTAAGTAAAATAAATGGAGCTCCTATCAATCGGTGAGGTTTCAAGGAGTGATTTCTCAGCTCTGTCTATCGTCTCAGTCAAGGAAATCTCATATAGTTGTGATCACAGTGAAGGGGAGAAGGAGATTTCACTCTATCTGTGGACTGACGCTGTCAGTGTGGTTTCATAGAACATAGAACATCGAACAGTAGAGCACAGTACAGTCCTTTCGGCCCACACTGTTGTGCCGACTCTTAAAACCTGCCTCCCATATAACCACCTTTCCCACCTTAAGTTCCTCCATATTCTTGTCTCGTCGTTTCTTAAATTTCACTAATGTATCTGCCTCCACCACTGACTCAGGCAGTGCACTCCACACACAAACCTCACTCTGAGTAAAAAACCTTCCATATAATCATATAACAATTACAGCACGGAAACAGTCCATCTCCGCCCTTCTAGTCCGTGCCGAACGCTTACTCTCACCTAGTCCAACCGACCTGCACTCAGTCCATAACTCTCCATTCCTTTCCTGTCCATATACCTATACATTTTTTTAAATGACTATATTGAACCTGCCTCTACCACTTCTACAGTAAGCTCGTTCCACACAGCTACCACTCTCTGAGTAAAGAAGTCCCCTCTCGTGTTACCCTTAAACCTTTGCCCCCAAACACTCAACTCATGTCCTCTTGTTTGAATCTCCCCTACTCTCAATGAAAAAAGCCTATCCACGTCAACTCTATCTCACTCATAATTTTAAATACATCTATCAAGAACCCCCTCAACCTTCTACACTCCAAAGAATAAAAACTTAACTCGTTCAACCTTTCTCTGTAACTTAGGTGTTGTAACACAGGTAACATTCTATTAAATCTAATATTCCCCTTCAACTTTACACCCCTTACCTTAAAGCCATGTCCTCTTGTATTGAGCAGTGATGCCCTGGGGAAGAGGCGCTGGCTGTCCTCTCTATCTATTCCTCTTAATATCTTGTACACCTCTATCATGTCTCCTCTCATCCTCCTTCTCTCCAGAGAGTAAAGCCCTATCTCCATTAGTTTCATTAACGGAGATCTTACTTCTGTTTGTGGGTTATTGATGGAGACCTCATCAATGTTTGTGGAATCTCACTGAGGGAGATCTCTCTATCTGTGGGATCCCAGTAAGGGAGAGAGGGAGATCTGCTTTCTGTCAGATCTTGGTCAGTGAGATATCACCTCCTTCTGTGAGGTCAGTGAGGGCTATCATACTGCCTGTGTGTTTTCACTGAGGGAGGTCTCATCTCTTTCTTTGGATTCGCAGGAAGGAACTTGAGGACAGTGAACATTTGAAAACATCAGGAATTTATTAACTGCTATGTTTAGAGGGGAAAATAACATATTTAAAAGAAAGCCGGAGCGGGGGGGAGGGAGACTTCACTGAGAGGTTCTCATAATATTCTACCTCATTCTTCACAACACCCCCAGTCTGGGTGCATTACACAATGACATTGTGTTTGACATTGTTTACCTGGACTTTAACAACTCTGTAGGCAACATTCTGCATGGACAGCGGCCTGAGAGTGGTAGTAGGTAGTCGGCTCACAAACAACAGAGCTCAGTGGTGAGATCCATTGTTTGTAAAAGAAACATAGAAACACAGAAAACCTATAGCACACTACAGGCCTTTCGGCCCACAACCCTGTGCCAAACATACCCTTCCCTGATAAATTACCTAGATTTACCCTTAGTCCTCTATTTTTCTGAGCCCATATGCCTGTCCAGGAGTCTCTTAAACGACAAGAATCCATGACAATAATCCGAATGATAATGTGTTTAAACTGGATCATAGAAAATTTCCACTGACTACAAGGTTGTGGGGGTGGGGGTGGGGGGTGGGGGAGGAATGGACAGTGAAGAAGTCTATCAATGCTTGCTGGACCAAATGAGAAAATGGACTGAAACGAGGCAGACAATTCATTGCCGGTGAGGGTGGGATATTGCAATTTTGGGAGGGAAACACACGATACAACAGTGAATGTTAGGTGTACCTGGAAATACAAATCAATATTTCCTTGAAATCAGCGTCACAGGTAGATGTACAGCTGTAAAGAGAACCTAAGAACATGGGCCTTTATAAATCAGGGCATTGAATACAGGAGTTGTTAGGTATGCTGAAATTAAAAAAAAAATGTCAGTGAAGTTAATTTCAAAGTAATGCGTACCGATAGAGAAGATATCAGTAAACTTGAAGGAATGCAGACAAGATTTACAAGTGTGTTGTTGGTACTTCAGGATCTGAGCTGCAGAGACAGTTTGACTACATTAGGAATTTATTCACTGATGTGCTTAGTGTGAAGGATAACATATTTAAGAGCAATCTGAGAAGTAATTTCACTCAGAGGTTCCTGTGAGTGGAACGTGCTACCAACAGAAGTCCTAGATGCACGTTCAACAGAGAAATTTAGGGAAAGATTGGACAGCTGGATGAGATAAGAGATCATGGATCATGAGGTATGGAGGACTATGGTCTGGATGCAGAGAGATGGGACTATGCTGGCATGGACTTGATGGGTGGTAGTTCTTGTTTCTGTGCTGTGGTACTCCATCACTCTCTGACCAGCACCCCCATACAATAAATGTCCACGTTCATTTGCCTTCCCAAATACTGGTGTCCCTTCCTGCAGTCTGAGGTAAGCACCCTGTGGTGGACCAGTGTGATTACAGACTTGCATCTGTGTACAAACATCTTCACATTTTTCATAACATTTTCTCTAAATTCGTTATCCATTTTCGACCCTGCACACAAAACACATCCATTATTCCAGTACTGATGCATTGCCCACCTGACCAGGGGTTTATGTTGTGTCTTCTCCTGCTAATGTGTGCTCTCCATCACCGACGATATACACATCAAATCGAACACTCTGACCCATTATAAACCTGACAACTCTAATCCTGTGACTATTTTCTCTCCAGAACTTGCGTTAATTCTGACTCATTTGCTCATCACAGAACCCGTGGTTGTTAGAGGAAACTCACTGACTGAGAACAAAAGGCTCTTCATTACAGAGCCTCAGGATAAATATTGTTTATTTGCATTGAATGACTTTTACAAGAACGTTCCGCCACCCAGCTCCAGGTTCACTGATTCGATTAGCTGATACGCAAAGTAGTCAGTGTCGTGTCGCTTAACCTAACACCGTTTACAGCAGAGAGTCAAAAGGTCGCAGGTGGCCCTATTTCCTTCCAGGCCGCACACCATCACCTCACTGGGAGTCACAAGTGAGCAGACATCCATGTATCTGGTCTAACCAGTAAGTGTGTGTGTGTGTGTGTGTGTGTGTGTGTGTGGTGTGTGTGTGTGTGTGTGTGTGTGTGTGTGTGTGTGTGTGTGTGTGTGTGTGTGTGTGTGTGTGTGTGTGTGTGTGTGTGTGTGTGTGTGTTGTTGTTGGGCGAGAGGGATGGGCATGGGAGGTAGAGAGAGACAAAAGGTCTGCAAGTAAGATGGATGGAGCTCCTCATTTACCTGTGAGGTTTCAGGAAGTGATTTCATTCCTCTGTCAGGGACATAGTCATTGAAATTTCATGTATGTGTGATCCCAGTAAGGAGAGAGGGGGATCTGACCTCTCAGAGATCTCAGTGAGTGAGATCTCATCTCCTTCTGTGAGGTCAAGAGGGACATCATACTGTCTATGGCTTCACACTGAGGAAGATCTCACCTCTGCCATTTGATTCGTAGTAAGGAACTTGAGGGCAGAAAAGGTTTGAATACATTAGGAATTTCTTCACTGGTATGTTTAGCGGGAAGATGAAATAGTTAAAAGGAATCAATTGGGGGGACTTCACTCAGAGGTTCTTGAGAGTGCAACAAGTTTTCAACAGAAGTCGTAGATGCGTATAGAGTGACATTTACGAAGGGCATGGACAAGTGGATGCGATGCGAATCATGGCTGAGTGAAGTATGGAGAGCTATGGACTCGGTGAAGGTAGATCTGACTAGGTACACACGACCTTGCATATCTCAAAATACTACCTCTAAATTTATTCACAATTATGGACCCTGCACACGGTCCACTCCCATTACTGCATTTACTGAAACACTATCGATGTGGGTGGCCGTTTATCTTGTGTCTAACGCCCCCTCCCCCCACTGTCTTTGGGGTCGCTGTAAGGGAGAGAGTGAGGTCGCACCTTCATTTGTTGGGTCTCCCTGAATGATATCACATGTTTGTCTCTGGGGTATTAGTCGTGGAGATCTCAGCTCCATCTATACTGTCTCAGTGATGGAAAGCTGGAGATCTTACTTCTTGTCCATGGCATCTCAGTGAGAGGACTCATCTCTGTCTGTTTGGTCTTAGTGAGGGAGTTCTCTCATGTTCAGTGGGGTTCTAGTGAAGCAGGAGTGGATATTTCACAACCGTCCAGTCCGTGGGCTCCCAGTGGAGGAGGTCCCACCTCTGTCCTTGCGGTCTCAATGAAGGTGCAAAGGAGATCCTACCTTTGTCTATGGGGTTTCAACGAGGAAGTTGTCATCTGTATCCATGGGTTTCAGTGAAGTAAAAAAAATAAGCTTCCCCCTGTGTCGGCGTGATTGTAGTGAGAAGCTAATGCATCTATCAAACTGCAGGTGGATAAACCGTTCTATCCTCACTCCCCATCCCCATGTCCACATTGCCCTCAGCCCGAGTGTGTCATTTCTGCGTTAATTCCTACTTTTCATTTCCAGAATGTCACTGGCTGAACTACCGGTTCTGCTGCTGATCCTGGGTTCTGTGGGTGAGTTGTGTCTCGTCAGGACAATCTGTGTACAGTTTCAGTAAGATGAAGTAGATGTTATTTACTGTTTCTGTAGGTGGGCGGAGACGGTCTGAATTTAATGGGGGTAAAGTATTGAAAGGACCTCGGGAGCATTATGAATCCAATTTGACTGCGGGATACATGGCATTAGAGCCGCTGATCAGAAACATCCAGATACCCGGTTTTGTAGAACAACAGTCGGGAGTGGTTGGAGATCGGGGGGCAGAGAGGTTTCAGCAGAGATTTTCAGGCTTGAAGGCTGAGGAGAAGGCCACGGCTGGAAATGCAGTGATTACCTTCCGAGAGCTTGGGGTTGGAGGGAGTGTAAGAGTTGCAGGTGATTATACTTGGAGGATGTATTGAGGATGTTGGGATGTGAAAGCAAACATGGGTTTTATGCTACTTTAGGAACAACCGCGGTGTTTGTGGAGAACAGAGGGCAGGTGTGGGAGGCGGCTGAGATTTCCGTGAGAGATGTGCTGAAATCGGGACAGAGTTGGGTAATGTTACAAAGGCGAGCGTCACCGTGGGGCAAAGATGTGATAGGAGCCAGTCAGTGACTGTAACAGACCTATCGAGCGCTCGCCCAGGCGAATGAATAAACCTGGGAACTGAGGTTTCAGTGCTCCTGGGCACAGTTTAATGGAGGATCAAAGGCATTTCTAGTGACCCAGTTCAAATCTGACCTCTATGGCGCTTATATGGTCCCCCTGTGACCACGTGGCCTCCCGCTGTTTCCTGGTTTTCCTCTCATGCCAGAAACGGTCAGGTTTCGTTCAGGGAAACTGGCACAAAATGCTGGAGGGACTCAGCAAATGGACTAACATTTGATATGAGACACAGAAAGTTTAAAACGTTTAAAATATTTCAAAGGTACATTTAATAAATACAATATACATCTTCAAATGCCTTTTCTTCGCAACCAGAGGAGTGCCCCAAAGAATGAATGACAGTTAAGTGTGGGAACCCCAAACTACCACCAACCCCCAGCTCCCCCACTTCCCGCGCGTAAGCGGCAGCAAGCAATGATCCCCTCTGCGCCCACCAGCAGAAAAAAACATCGGCAAATGCCACTGAGCCGTCAAGCGTGCAGCAAAAGCAACAGCAAAAACAAGACTAGCAGAACCCAAAAATTGCGCGTTCACCCGGTATTCGACATGCCACAGGTTCTCTCTCTGCCAAATAAGGGGAGAAAGAGATGTTGCCGTTTTAGAGCGAGAGGAGACACAAGAAATCAAGACTCTGGGCACACAGCTGAAGATGCTCCAGTTCTTACAACTCAACGGTCCGAAACACTGACCTTCGATTAGACCGCCTCCAGAGCCCCGAGATCCTAGTCCTCCAACCGCGAGCCGAACCCTTAGGGCCCGCCCTTTGCATGTGGGATGGAGGCCAGTCGTGACACCCGAGAGCCAGTTCCATTCCCGGAAAGAACCGACGTCAGCGTATGACTCCAGGTCAGGATCTTTAAAAAACCCTGAAGGGGAGAAAGTAGAGATGAAGAGGATGAAAATAGAGCAGTTTCCGAAGATGCAAACAAAGGAGTAGCCGTTTAGCGCCATCTTGACTGACCTCTGCTCTCTGAGAAGGGAAGGCAAAGGTATGGCAATGCGGTGTTTCACGGGGCTCGGTAGTCAAGGGGACAGGTAGGAGATTCTATGGCTGTAAATTAGACACCAGGCTGTTGTATTGCGAGGATCCATGGTGTATCAGAGCGGCTGCAGGATACTCCGAAGGGTGAGGGTTAGGAGCAAGAGGTACTGGTACACATTGGCACCAATGACATAGGTAGAAAAAAGGTAAGAGGTCCTACACAGTGGGTATATAAATTTAGTACAGAGGTTGAAGGGAAGGACCTCCATGATAGTAATCTCCTTATTTCCCAGAGTGCCACAGGCCAGGGTAATTAGCAATAGTGTGACCGCCCGGATGAATGAATGGCTGAGAACATGGTGCAGGGGACCAGGTTTCCTGTTCTAGGATCATTGTTAACTTTTCAGGGGAAGGGATGACCTGCACAATAAGGACGGATTGCTCCTCAGCTGGAATGGGAACACTATCCTGGTCGGGAAGCTATCTGTGACTTTCAAACAGATTTGTAGGGGGCCTGGATCCGGATGTCCAGGTCAGGTAAGGAAACGATGGGACCAGAAGAAAAATATCAGGGAATGTAATGAAAAGAAAATTCAAAATGCCAGGTATGATTGGTCGGGTAGTTTGAAGTGTGTATAATTTAGTTCTTGGAGTATGATCGGTCAAGGTCATAGACAATAGACAGTAGGTGCAGGAGTAGGTCATTCGGCCCTTCTAGCCAGCCTCGCCATTCACTGTTGATCATGCCTGATCATACACAATCAGTACCCCGTTCCTGCCCTCTCCCCATATCCCTTGACCCCACTATCTATAAAAGCTCTTCTTGCTCTCTCTTGAACGCATCCAGAGACTTGGCCTCCACTGCCTTCTAGTGCAGAGCATTTCACATATCCACAACTCTCTGGGTGAAAAAGTTGTTTTCCACATCACTGTACTAAATGGTGTTCTAATTAACGTAGATTATAGATCAGCACATGGACCTGCAATAGTGTCGCTATCACAGAAACTTGGTTGAGATAATGTGGGATTCATATACCATGTTTTCAACTTTTAGAAAACAGAGAGGGTAAAGGAGGTGGTGTTGAAGGGGCTGGAGAGGGGTTTGAAGGGGAAGGCACGGTTGCAATACCTATCAGGGACAGTATCACCACTGCACTCTGGTGAGACATAAGGGAGGGTTCAGACTGAGTTGATCTGTGTCGAAGTCAGGAATAGGAAAGGTGCAATCACACTGATGGGATTGTACTACAGACCCCCTGATCGCCATCAGGACATTGCGGAATGGATATTCAACCAGATTATGGAAATGTATAAAAATAATAGGGATGTTGACATGGGGCATTTCAACTTCGCTAATATATGTGGGACATTCTTAGTACAGAGGAAATTAGATGGAGCAGAATTTGATAAGTAGGGAATCTCTGTAGGGTAATGAGCCTGGCCAATTGACAGACCTTTCAGTGGGTGAACAGTTATGGAACAGTGACCACAAATCCTTAACCTTCAGGATAGCTTTAGACAAGGAGAGGCATGCTCCTTATGGGAGAGTTTTAAATGGAAGTAGAACAGAATAGGAGGAGCTAAGACACGACTACGATGAATTAATTGGGAACACCTTTTTTATCTGACAAATCCATATCAGACACGTAGAGTTGCACAGAGTACGGTAAAGATATGTACTTGTTAGAAGGAAGGACAGGGATGGTAAGATAAGATAACCTGGGATAGCTGGAAGATGCCGCCTGGCATGATGGGAGAGGCAAACATTTGAGGGACGTTTGAATGGGCACATGGATGTGAGGAAGGTGCAGGGATGTTGACATGGTGCAAGTAGGGGCAATCAGCCTTCGGGTGTTTCAGATTTGCTTCTCGCTGGTTTGTATTAACATTGTGGGCCGAATGGCCTGTTTCTGTGTTGTTGTCCTCAGTGTTGCACGTTCTATTCGGTTCCACCCCTCACGTTCGATCCTGACCCCCCATTCTCTCTGTGAGGAGCTTACGAGTTCCCACTGTGACCGTGTGCAGCTTATTCGGCTCCATTCGGCTCAATGACAGGAGTCAGAGTAAACAAGCTGTGGAAATGTATCGAATTGAAGCGGTGGGGTTTGGGGTTTGAGATGGGACTGGACCCCTGGAACTGTCATTGTCCTGACGGGTTTCAGGCCACCTTTGTTGTTACAAGTGGGAGGGCAATGATACTGAGTTAAGGGATCAACAAGTACAAACAAGCTGGAGGAACTCAGCAAGTGGAGCAGCCTCTGTGGAAACGAGCAGTCAACCTTTCGGGCCGAGACCTTTTGTCAAAACCGATGAAGGAGGGGATTTGGAGCCCTATAAAGAGGTGCGGGGGAGGGGTGGGGTGGGTGGGAAGGAGAAGGCGGGTAAGTGCCAAGTGAAAAAACAATCAGAGGAAAGATCAAGGGTTGCGGAGGGGAAGCAGGGAGGGCTAGGCAGGAAAGGTGAAGAAGGAATGTATGGGGAAAGCTCAATGTGTAGTATAGTTTATAGGACCCCTACCCCCTCCTTCAGTCCTGACGAAAGATCTCGGCCCGAAACGTTGACTGCTCGTTTTCACCTGCTGCCCGACCTGCTGAGTTCCTCCAGCTTGTTTGTACGTGTTGATCTGACCACAGCATCTGCAGTGTACTTGGTGTTGACTGAGTTAAGGGATGTTGTTATTGGTCAGAGAGTAAACGGGACCTGAGCTGAATTTCAGATTAACACTAAATATTATTCTATCCCTCAGCTGCTAGCTGCACACTCGATGATCCGTGTGTAAACTACACGGTCCTGGATCAGCCGTGGAGGAGCACAAATTGTTCCCAAACCGATTGCACCAACGGACAATGGATGGGTGATGGAAATCTTAGAGAAGGATGGTACAGATTTCACAGGTACTGTGAGGTGGTTATCACTGAGAAACTGGGACACTGAGGGGAAATGCAAACAGAAGAACAACGGGAGTGTGAATGAAAAATGCAAGGAGACCGGATTATCAATGAGCACAATGAGTTGGGGAGTAAGTACAAGTGGAAGGGAGATCCCACCCTCTCGGGCTTAGAAATACGGGGCGTGTACAATTGAGAAGGAATTCACAGGATTGGCGGGCCATTGACCAGAAAAGGGGAACGGACAGGCTGAGTCTATGACATAGAACGAACTGTTGAAATTTTGAATAAACTTCCTCAGATCAGGGTCTGACTTTCTGATTACTGTTCCAGTTCCGGAGGATGGACGATGCCCGAGACAGTCTTTCCAGAGGATCGCTGCTCCGGGGTGATCCCGGGCTGGTTAAACGGTAGGATCAAGGTTTACATCTACGGGGTTGGTTGTTTTTGTGAAGGGTCAGACTGAACACTGCTGTGGGCAGGGTGGGGTGGGGAGAGGTAGTTGAGCGGTCTGCTATTTCACTGGTTCCCGTATCACACTGCCTGGCGTACTGTGGGACCGGGGGACATTTCACAATGTTTATAAACGTTATTCCAGGTAGCCACTCCAACGTGACAGAAGGGGAGGTGACCAGGACCGTCTGTTTCACCTGGAATGAAGACACCTGCTACTGGAGCCGGGAGATCAAGTTGAAAAACTGCTCCGATTACTTTGTGTATCAGCTGAAGCCAACACCCTGTTCTAGAGGTGTGTACTGTACAGGTAGGTCACTGTTCCCCCGTGACACTGGAATATGGGTGTTCTGGGAAATATCTGGGACATCCCGTGTTACCAACATGAACACTGAGAGAAGTTTTCTGAAGAGCTGCTGTACTGTGTTAAAACCATCGTCTGGTTGGATGGTGGGATCGACAAGGAAGTGAGGGAGTGGACGAAAGATAGCAGAGGGAAATAGTGACAGAAAGTGGGGGAGAAACGTAGGCGAAGATGGAGAGGAGGGAGATCTAGAGTGAGACCGAGGGGTGAGGGGTGTAGAGTGAGAAAGATAACTGAGGGACACTGAGAAAGACCAAGCAGGGAGGAGGAAGCGTGGATCATTGAGAGGGGAGGAGGAAGGAGGGGAGGCGGAGGTTGGTAGATGAGGGAAGGAAAAGACTGGCAGAGAGAGGGAGGTGGGGTGGTGAGTGGGGAGAATGTCAAAAAGAGACAAAGTGTGTGTAGAGACTGAGGTGAGACGGCGGTATGAAAAGGTTGAGGAGAGAGGTTGGGAGACCAGAGAGGAGTGGAAGGCAAAGAGAGATATAATTGAGATTGGGAAGATTGACAGCAGGAAGGGGCAGAAGAATAACCGATAAAGTGGAGGATGATGGGATGAAGGAAGCTAAAGAAGATTTTTGTGTGATTAGAGAACAGAAATGTGTGACAGTGGAAAAGGAGGTATGGAAAATTCAGGGAAATGGAAAGAATATGTGAATGGAGCAAACAGAGATCGGAATAAGAGAATGGTTGGATGTGGTGTGACATGCCACAGGGGAGGAAATGAGAGATTAGGTAAAAGCTTATGGACTGCGTTCCAGGAGAGGGCAGGCGTTGGTTTCACCACAGACCTAGTCGCTGATTCCCTGAGGCCCAGACCTATCCCAGTGTTTCAACTTTCCCACGTCCCTGTTCCTTCTTCAGACCTGGAAGTTTCCACAAGGAACAGCCGAAATTATCATGGACTGGAGGGTCCATCCATCATGAACTGACTTCTGACCCAACAAAAGACTCTCTCTCTCTCTCTCTCTCTCTCTCTCTCTCTCTCTCTCTCTCTCTCTCTCTCTCTCTCTCTCTCTCTCTCTCTCTCTCCCTCTCTCTCTCTCTCTCTCTTCTCTCTCTCTTTCCATCTCTCTCTCTCTCTGTCTCTCTCTCTCTTTCGCGCTCTCTCTCTCTCTCCTCTTCTCTCTCTCTCACTCTCTCTCTCTCTCTCCGTTACCTTCTTTCTCTGTCTCTAGCTCTCTCTAGTCTTTCTCTCTGTCTCTGTCTGTCTCTGCCTCTCTGTCGGTGATTGCCTCTGTGTGCCTCTCAGAAATAACGTGAAATTTCTTCAGCTGATGAGGCTGATGAATTTGTGAATTATTTGTGAATAAATCAGTCATGATGGCTTTGTAGAGCTAATTCAAGTCTTATGGTCTCAAATTATCAGCAATTTACACTGGTCAGAAACAGAGCATTGTTTGTTTCTTATTTCCCTCCCACCCGCCGGCACACTTTTGTATCTGTCAATCAGCTCCCTGTGTGTCTGAAAGCTCCCTGTATCCCCACACTGATCTGTTGCAATGAGAGGCGAGCATGTCCTGGGTGATTGGGGTCCTTAATGATGAATGCATCCTTTTTTGAGACATCACTCCCTCGAAGATATCCGGGATGCTGAGGAGGCTAGTGCTGACTGAATTTATAACAAAGCAGAATACTTTGAGCCTGTTTTCACCCCTCTCCACCCTCCCAAAAAAGTGGCAAGACAGGAATGCAGCCATTTAGAATACTCCCCGTAACAGATCTATAGAATCTCTGCATCCTGGAACTGCTGTATCCGCCCTCTGCGCTTTCTCTCACGCCCCCCCGTTCAACTACCCATGCCAGTCCTGTGTCCCTGTCAGGGAACCATGTGCTCTGCTGGAGTATTCGGTTCTACATCAGTGAGCCATGTTCAATTCTGACACCAGTGCTCCCTGTCTGGAGTTTCAAGTTCTTCTTGCGACCGTGTGGGTTTTTCCCTCCACCACACAAATAGGTGCAGGTTAATTGGCTCCTATCAAATTGTTTCAAACTTTGGATCAATGTCAAGTCAAATCAAAGGCCAGGTGTCCTTGTGGATGAACTGTGCGAATATATGGAATAAAACGGGAGGGGCAGGGGGACATGGGTAACATAGGACTGGACACCATACTCCGCACCCCCCCCCTCCCCCCGAGGCTACCATCTCCTAAAGGGTGTAAGGCCATTTTTGTTGAAACAAGTAGACGATGGGAGAGCGCTGGAACCATGAGTTAAAGAATGTTGTTATTGATAAACGGGAGATGATTGGTTCTCTGGGTTAATGATATTGGAGGTTCAGATGTAGATGGTCGTTGACTTGAGCCGAAATTCAGATTCACATTGAACCTTGTTCTATCCCTCAGCTGCTGGCACCGCACGCTTTGACCCGTGTGTAACTCACACCGTCCTGGATCAGCCTGGAGGAGCACAGATTGTTCCCACACTGAGTGCACCGGAGGACACTGGATGGGTGATGGAAAACTTGAAGTGGGATGGTACAGATTTAACAGGTAACATGAGGCAGCAATCACAGATGGGGATGTAAATAGTGGGAACAAGGTGTGGGTGAGTGGGAAATGCATGGACACCGGGATCATCAGTGATTACACTGAGATGGGGAGTAAATACCAGGAGAGACGGTTGAAACTTTCTTCAGCGTAGAGGCAGTGGCAGGTACGACAGGGTGGGGATTCCCTGGTTTGGGTGGTTATTGACCAGAGTCGGGATACAGACAGGGTGAGACCAATTCCGCATTTCTCTCTGACTGAAAGCCACCCTCTCTGATCAGGGACTGACTCTCTGATTAATGTTTCAGTTCTGGGGGACGGATGATTTCCGAGACAGTCTTTCCAGAGGCGCGCTGTTCCGGAGTAATCCCGGGCTGGTTGAACGGTAGGGTCAGTGTTTACTCTGTGGGGCTCAGTTATTTTTGACGACTGAGAGACCTGGTACATTTTACAGTGTTGATTAACCGCATTCCAGGTTCCCATCCCAGTGTGGAAGAGGGGGAGGTGACCAGAACCGTCTGCTTCACCTGGAGATATTTCACTTGTTATTGGAGAAGGGAGATCAAGGTGAAAAACTGCTGCCGTTACTTTGTGTATCAGCTGAAACCGGCACCCTGCTCCAGCGCCGTGTACTGTACAGGTAGGTCACTGTTCCCCTGTCACACTGAATATGGGTGCTGTGGCGTAACTGAGGGCGTCCCAAGTGACCAACATGTACAGCCAGGCTGAGTTTCCCAGACAGCTGCCTGGAGTGTGGACAATCCATATCCTGGAGTGTGGGATGGTGGGAATGAGGGGAGAGGTACTTAGGAAGAGACCTTGGGGAGATGCAGATAGAAAGAGAGCGAGGGGAGAGCAAGGTAGAGGGGGGGGGGGGCGAGGAACAGGCAGGTCGGGAGAGACCGACGGACAGGCAAGTATGGAGAGACCGAGGGGAGAGGGAGGTAGGGAGAGATCGAGGGCAGAGGGAGGAAGGGGGAGACCGCGGGAAAAAAAAGGGTGAGGAGAGACCGAGAGGAGAGGAAGTCGGGGGAGACGGGGGGCGGGGGTTTGTGAGTAGAAAGGAAGGGACTAAGAGAAGAAGGAGATAGGGAGGGAGAGGCCGAGGGGAGAAGGAAATAGGGAGAGTCCGACGGGAAATAGTAGAGGTCAGTGACGGAGGGGAGAGGGTCGTAAGGAGAGACAGAGCGGAGAAGGAGAAAGGGAGATACCGAGGGAGAGAGACGTCAAGAGAGTCTGAGGGGGTGGAAGAAAGGGAGGGACCAAGGGGAGGGGCCAGTAAGGGAGACCACTAAGGTGGTGTGGTCGGGAGACCCTGAGTGAGAGTTATGGAGAGATTGACGGTACTGGGAGGCAGTGGGAAATAGAATAAACAACGGGGAGAAGGCAAAGTCAGGGTTGGAAGAATGGCAGATATATTGGGGAAAGGCGGAGGGCAGAGTAACAGCGGCAGTAGATATGGATGTGCGGAGAGTGACGGGAAGGGATGGACAGTGCGAATGGAGCAAAGTGATAACAGTGAAGAAGGAAACGGCTGGATATGGTGTTAAATGTGATAAGGGAGGAGATGAGCGATTAGATAAAGTGTTTTCCAGGATAGGGTAATATTGGAGAGGAAAAGGAGAGGAATGGTGTTGGTTTCCCTAGTATTACATCCCCTGAATTCTTGTCCCATTATGATGACCTATTTCGGTATTTCCACACTTGCCTGTCTCTGTTCGTTCATTACAGCCCCGGAGATGGCTACAACGGAACAGGCAAAACTAACTTCGACTGAAGGGTCCACGCAGGAAACCGTCAACTGCCCCAAGTGAAGAGCCATCCTTAGGTACCAGGGCTGGTGTCTGTTACAGTCATTGGATATCTGTCACTCTGTGGCTCGCTCACTCTCTCATTCCCTCTTCCGGCCTCTCCTTTTGCTTTAGTGCAACAATGTGGTGAAATTTCTTCAGCTAGAATGTGATCAATCAGTGACAATAGACAATAGGTGCAGAAGTAGACCATTCGGCCCTTCGAGCATGCACCGCCATTCTGAGATCACAGCTGATCATCTACTATCAATACCCGGTTCCTGCCTTGTCCCCATATCCCTTGATTCTCCTATCCATAAGATACCTATCTAGCTCCTTCTTGAAAGAATCCAGAGAATTGGCCTCCACTGCCTTCCGAGGCAGTACATTCTAGACCCCCACAACTCTCTGGGAGAAGTTTTTCCTTAACTCTGTCCTAAATGACCTACCCCTTATTCTCAAACCACGCCCTCTTGTACTGGACTCTCCCAGCATCTGGAACATATTTCCTGTCTCTATCTTGTCCAATCCCTTAATAATCATATGTTGCAATCAGATCCCCTTTCAGTCTCCTTATTTCCAGCGTGTACAAACCCAGTCTCTCTAACATCTCTGCGTAAGACAGTCCGGACATCACAGACCGCGTCTCCTGTCCCCTGAATTCCTGTCCTATTATGATGACCGATTTCAGTATTTCCACACTTGCCTGTCTCTGTTCGTTCATTACAGCCCCGGAGACGGCTACGACGGAACAGGCAAAACTAACTTCGACTGAAGCGTCCACGCAGGAACCGTCAACTGCCCCAAGAGAAGAGCCATCCTTAGGTACCAGGGCTTGTGTCTGTTACAGTCATTGGATATCTGTCACTCTGTGGCTCGCTCACTCTCTCGTTCCCTCTTCCGGCCTCTCCTTTTGCTTTAGTGCAACAATGTGGTGAAATTTCTTCAGCTAGAATGTGATCAATCAGTGACAATAGACAATAGGTGCAGAAGTAGACCATTCGGCCCTTCGAGCATGCACTGCCATTCTGAGATCACAGCTGATCATCTACTATCAATACCCGGTTCCTGCCTTGTCCCCATATCCCTTGATTCCCCTATCCATAAGATACCTATCTAGCTCCTTCTTGAAAGAATCCAGAGAATTGGCCTCCACTGCCTTCCGAGGCAGTACATTCTAGACCCCCACAACTCTCTGGGAGAAGTTTTTCCTTAACTCTGTCCTAAATGACCTACCCCTTATTCTCAAACCACGCCCTCTTGTACTGGACTCTCCCAGCATCTGGAGCATATTTTCTGTCTCTATCTTGTCCAATCCCTTAATAATCATATGTTGCAATCAGATCCCCTCTCAGTCTCCTTAATTCCAGAGTGTACAAACCCAGTCTCTCTAACTTCTCTGCGTAAGACAGTCCGGACATCACAGACCGCGTCTCCAGTCCCCTGAATTCCTGTCCTATTATGATGACCGATTTCAGTATTTCCACACTTGCCTGTCTCTGTTTGTTCATAACAGCCCCGGAGACGGCTACGACGGAACAGGCAAAACTAACTTCGACTGAAGTGTCCACGCAGGAACCGTCAACTGCCCCAAGAGAAGAGCCATCCTTAGGTACCAGGGCTTGTGTCTGTTACAGTCATTGGATATCTGTCACTCTGTGGCTCGCTCACTCTCTCATTCCCTCTTCCGGCCTCTCCTTTTGCTTTAGAACAACAATGTGGTGAAATTTCTTCAGCTAGAGTGTGATGAATCAGTGACCTTTTAGGTCAGATAATTGCTTATATTTACAGTGGAGGTTGATCGGTCCTTGATTAGGAGCAGAGCCGAAGATTAAAGGGAAATTGCGGGAGAATGTCTTTGAGAGGGATAATAAATTAGCCACAGCGCATTGTTTGTTTCATATTTTCTCCAGCCCACCCCGCAGTACACTTGTGTCTGCCTTCCAACTCAGGCCCTGAGCCCCTGCCTCCAAACATCCTCCCAGAATCAGAATCAGGTTCAATACGTTGTGAAATTAGCCGTTATGTGACAGCGGTACTCTGTGATACAGCATCCAAAAATCCCGTATATTACAATAAACAGAAATGTATTTATAATGTAAAAATGTTCAGTTAAATAAACACTGCAGAGTGAGAAAAACAGTAGAAAGGTGGAGTTCATTGGTTCAATGCTCATTCAGAAATCAGATGACAAATGGGGGGGGAATGAGGAGAGAGGAGGTAGGGAAGAACCGAATGCAGAGGTCATGAAGGAGAGATCGAAGGGAGAGAGTGGTCAGGAGAGACGGAGGGTTGAAGGAAGCAGAAGGAAAAAAGAATAGGAAAACTGGCCAAAGGAAGTGTCAGGCGGGGGAGGATAAGAGAAGATAGAATGAAAGAGTGAAGGAGAGTGCGAGGAGGGAGGCTGGAGAGCATCTTTGTGCTCTCTCTCTCTCTCTCTCTCTCTCTCTCTCTCTCTCTCTCTCTCTCTGCCTCTCCCTCCCTCTCCATCTCCCTTTCCCTTTCATCTCCCCCTCTCTCCCTCGCTCCATCTCTCTCTCCCTCTCTTTCTCCATCTCCCTATCCCTCTCCCACTCCTCTCTCTCTCTCTCTCTCTCTCTCTCTCTCTCTCTCTCTCTCTCTCTCTCTCTCTCTCTCTCTCTCTCTCTCTCTCTCTCTCTCTCTCTCTCTCTCTCTCTCTCTCTCTCTCTCTCTCTCTCTCTCTCTCCCGCCCTCCCTCCCTCCCTCCCTCTCCCTCTCCCTCTCCCTCCCTCCACGAATGTGCTGTGAAATATGAGTTATGTTGCCAGGGGAGATAAAGGGGCGGGTGACCGGTCCGTGGCTGGAGAAGGAAAACGTGGAGACCCAGAGTGACGATCAGAGCAATGGGGAAATTGGGGAAGTGACATGAAACAGATTGGCGCACTGAATGTGTGTGTGTGTACATATATATATTCCTCTTCCGTGGAACCAATCCGTTTCCCGACATGTGCCAGTAATTTCTAACCTGAGCCCGAATACAGAGACCTCATGTCACTGAAGGAGGGACTCACTGGCTGTGGTGTGGCATGTTGTATTTCTGAAGAGATTTTGGGAATGATTGCTGAGTGAGAGGGATGAAGATATGGGGTGGTCTGGGTTACGGCCTTATGTTTGGTAAGGCCTGAACGGAGATTGATAAATTGAGAGAATGCGGGTGGTTTACAGGAGAGGTAGGGGGCGACCGAGGGACAGGCAGGTAGGGAGAGACCGAGGGCAGAGGGAGGTCGGGAGAGACCGAAGGACAGGCAGGTAGTGAGAGACCGAGGAACAGGCAGGTAGGGGCAGACCGAGGGCAGTGGGAGGTAGGGAGAGACCGAGGAACAGGCAGTAGAAAACAGTAGAAAGGTGGAGTTCATTGGTTCAATGTTCATTCAGAAATCAGATGACAAATGGGGGGGGGGGGGGGAATGAGGAGAGAGGAGGTAGGGAAGAACCGAATGCAGAGGTCGTGAAAGAGCGATCAAAGGGAGAGAGTGGTCAGGAGAGACGGAGGGTTGAAGGAAGCAGAGGGAAAAAGAATAGGAAAACTGGCCAAAGGAAGTGTCAGGCGGGGGAGGATAAGGGAAGATAGAATGAAAGAGTGAAGGAGAGTGCGAGGAGGGAGGCTGGAGAGCATCTTTGTGCTCTCTCTTTCTCTCTCTCCCTCTCTCTCTCTGCCTCTCCCTCTCCCCCTCCATCTCCCTATCCCTCTTCCTCTCCTCTCACTCTCCCTTATCCTTCTCTCTCTCTCTCTCTCTCTCTCTCTCTCTCTCTCTCTCTCTCTCTCTCTCTCTCTCTCTCTCTCTCTCTCTCTCTCTCTCTCTCTCTCTCTCTCTCCCCTCCCTCCCTCCCTCCCTCCCTCCCTCACCGAATGTGCAGTGAAACATGGGTTATGTTCCCAGGAGAGATAGAGGGGCGGGTGGCCGGTCCGTGGCTGGAGAAGGAAAACGTGGAGACCCAGAGTGACAATCAGAGCAATGGGGAAATTGGGGAAGTGACATGAAACAGATTGGCGCACTGAATGTGTGTGTGTGTACATATATATATTCCTCTTCCGTGGAACCAATCCGTTTCCCGACATGTGCCAGTAATTTCTAACCTGAGCCCGAATACAGAGACCTCATGTCACTGAAGGAGGGACTCACCAGCTGTGGTGTGGCATGTTGTATTTCTGAGGAGATTGTGGGAATGATTGCTGAGTGAGAGGGATGAAGATATGGGGTGGTCTGGGTTACGGCCTTATGTTTGGTAAGGCCTGAACGGAGATTGATAAATTGAGTGAATGCGGGTGGTTTGAAGCCAATTGGGTGAAAGGGCCGGATTCCACGATGTATTACTCCATGTGCTGTTCTCCATGTGGTCATAAGCCTTCCTTCTTCATTAACACACAATACCAAACACCAGGAACTCTAGTCTTCTGCAGCAATGAACATGTACCGCTCTAATCCAACATGTGGATATCACTGGCATAATTCCACATGTCCATAACACATTTCAATACAGGTAACTTGGAAATCTCACACTCTATGTCTCTCCCTCTCTCACTCTGGATTCGTACATCTTTCTCTTCACAATTCAGTCTCTTTTTCTCATTCACTCTCTTTCGCTATCACTTTTCATCGCGCTCAGTGTCTGTCTCTCCCTTGTTGTTTGCCTCTCATTTCTAACTCTACATGCTCTCTGCCTTACTCCCCCTCTCCCGGACCCCCACCCTAACCCGCCTGCCGTTTTCTCAGACTCGTCCTGCCCCTATCGTGAGCAAGACCGGCTGACAGCGTAGGTGATGAGGTCGGGTGAGCTGATCCAATGTCTCAGATGGTGCTGGAGGGGGAGGGGATTGCGCAATCGAGGGGATTGACCCGACAGTGGAACCATGTTGACACTGGGCTGTTCTCTTTAGAGGAAGAGCACACGTGGGTTGAAGTGCTGGTGGCAGCGAGTGGAGGCATGACTGACGAAAAGGTGCGGGAAGCCACTCGGCACAAGGTGAGAGAGTGAACTGAGGTGGGGGTGAGGAGGAACGTTGGGGCCCATATTCTCTCCTTCGCTTCCCATTACGTCTCCTCCTTCCTCTCTCCCTCCCTCCGTGTCTCTTTCTCTTTCCACTCTTTTCTCTCTCTCTTCTTTCCATTCTCTCTAATCTCATACAGCTCTTTCCTCTTACCTCCCTCTCTCAGCTTCTCTTGTTCCGACAAAATCCCTCAACTACCTCACCAAGCATTCACCTTCCTCTACGCAGCTCCGGGAGATGTTCGGTGATCCAGATCCTCAGCTCGAGCTTGTGCTGTGCATGTCGGAGATTCCGGAGGAGAGAGGAGCGACCCATCAACGAATGAAGAAGTCTGCAGTTCCATCTCCCTGACGCTTCACACCCTCTCCCTTACTCTATCCTGCCTTAAGCCAAAGATACTGTCCACAGAGCCTTAATACTAGTTGAGCCTCAAGATGTTGCTACATTCCCCTGATTCGCAGTGTATCGCAGCCTGCGTGTTTTTCGTTGGTCAAAATATGTAGTATTATCCCATTGAGTAGTGACAGCAGAAGCCTAGAGTCACAGAGTACCCTGGGTATGGTCCCTCTACACACTGATACTCCTCACTACAGTGTGAGACGTTAAATACATTCCACAGTGTATGGTTCCCTGTAAGGAATGACACCACTCACTACAGAACTGGGTCAGTGAGGGGCGTCACACACTTTCCACCGTGTTTCGTTCCCTGTAAAGACGGACACCCATCACAACAGCACTGGGTCAGTACGGAACGTCATTCACCTTCCACAGAGTATGATCCGTGTGAAAGCCGACTCACCTCATCACAGGACTGGGTCAGTGTGAGAGATTACACACCTTCAACAGTGCATGGTTCCTGTAAACAGCGACACCGCTTACTGCAGGACTGGGTCAGTTCGAGTCACACACCTTCCAGAGTGTATGGTCCCGATAAACACCGGAACCTCTCACTATAGGAATGAGTCAGTGTGAGAGGTCACACACTTTCCACAGTGTATTGTTCCTATAACCACCGACACACCTCACTGAAGCATCGGATCAGTGTGAGACACACATCTGGGCTTACAATAAATTTGGAAAATTATGTGACACCGGGCTTCATTGCTTTAATTTATTGCCAATGATTTGCTGTTAACTGCTTGATCGTACTGAAATAATGTGTAAAGTAATGAATAGCGTTTTGATTAAAAAGCAAAACCGTGAAATTGTCATGAGGTATGGATGTAGTGTGTAACGTCTCTGGACCTCCGGATGTCTGAGGAAAGTATCCTGTCCACCCTTGCACAGACATCTATGTACACTCGCACACCACAGGACACTCCTGCACATATCCACCCGGTCACCTACACACCCTTACACATCTGTGCCTGAAGCACGCTCATTGTCCATCACTCCACCTGACGTTCTCCCATTCTCCCTCCCTCCCTCGGACACACTCATTCCTCATTCCTCTCTCTCACTACATAGCGTTTTCCATCTCCCATTCCATCCCATTATATTTTCACTCTGTCTCACACTGTCTCCATTTCATTCTCTCACGTGTCTCTTCTCTATGCTCTGCATTACTACGTCTCTCGGTCGCGGACCATAACCCACCGAATCCCTTCCCCATAGTTAAGCCATTCCTCCTCTAAGCTAGCGACTAAAGCTGCTGCACAAAACACTCCAGCTGAGGTCTGACCCATGTTTCACAAAGTTATGATCGACCACAGAACAGATTCACCAGGACTGACGGACTTACTGAGAGACTGGACAGGTTAGGACCGTTTTCCCTGGAGATACGGAGGCTGACGGGTAAAGTGAAATGCTAAGCCTCTACAGAGCATGCGTCAGGCTGCACTTGGGAGTGTTGTGTGCAGCTTGGAATCTTTATCTAAGAGGGATGTGTTGTCATTGGAGACGGTCATTTGGAGGTTCAGGAGAATAATCATCGGAATGAAAGGGTTAACATATAAAGGACGTTTTATGGCTCAGCGTGGGTTAGAAGAATGAAGGAGCTAATATCATTGAATTATTGGTCTTTCAAATGCCTAGGTAGAGTATGTGCAGAAGATGTTTCCTGTATTTGG
The DNA here is from genome assembly GCF_048418815.1 of Hemitrygon akajei. Lineage (NCBI taxonomy): Eukaryota > Metazoa > Chordata > Chondrichthyes > Myliobatiformes > Dasyatidae > Hemitrygon > Hemitrygon akajei. The sequence continues at coordinate 1,731,906 of NW_027331990.1, read as the reverse complement.
AAAATCTACGACCAGAGGCAACAACATCAGAATTCCTTTAGCCAAATAGTGATGAATCCGTGTAAACCACGGCCACAGGCGGCTGTGGAGGCCAAGACATTAAGTATATCTAAAACGGAGTTTGAGGTTTTCGATTAGTTAAGTTTAACTATCCGGAAGCAGGCAGGAGTATGGGGTTTATTCGACATTCAGTAAATCAGCCATGACGAAATGGCGAAGCAGACTCGATGGACCAAATGGCCTAATTTTGCTTCTATGTCATGTGGTCTGAAAGAGATTTATTAGATCACAAGGAGCCTCAGTAAGATAAACAGCAACGCTCTTTTGCCCAGGACGAGGAACTCTAAAGCTATCGGGAGAGGTATCAGGTTACCGCGGAAATTTACATCCAATCTTTGACCAAACCGTGAAATATTCCCCCACAACTAATGGCCCCTCTGAATCTGTGCTCCACCTGCTGCGTGACTTGGGTTCTGCTTTCCCTCTCTCTTCACCTTCTGGGTGAACAGTTGGCTGAACAGTTGTGTTTTTTTTACCTGGTCTCCACATCCAGATAAAGATTAACGCAACAGCTGCTTCAGCCACCCCCGTCCTTCAGTGAATATGTTCTCTCGGTGCATTCCCTGAGTGTACGGAATGATGTACGGCCAGTGCCAGAGACGGAGAGAGGTGATATCTTCCCTGAGGGTGAGACTGAGATTGGAACCTCAGATGTTGCCCTGCACCACATGTCCTTCTCCCAATGATGGCTGATTATTGTTGTGTAGTAAGAAAGAAGCCCAAAACACCGAGCAGACGAAAATCATCAACAAAACCTTTTAGGTCATTTGGGCTATTGCAAATCGTCAGCATCGTTATGCAAGTAAACATATTATTTTCAATGACAGTTAATTTCTTTTTTTTCCAAGTTCCTACGTGATACATGTAGTCAGAAATTAAACTTGTGTTCAAACATAAACAAAGACAAAATTCCAGGGAAACAGGAAAATATTTGTTATTCAGTGTA